>NC_080760.1:50776059-51087893 GCF_020826845.1 Diceros bicornis minor
TAATAGTAGAAACTGTAGAGATTGGAGGTATGGGGAGAGGGGTATAAAGGAACTCTGTATTTTCTGCTCAATTTTTCTGTAAACATAAAACCACTCTAAAAGCATTAATTTTTTTAAAAGGCTGAAATTAAGGAAGATGTTCTTTAGAAAACACAAAATTACAATGCATGATTAGAATGTAGAATGTTGATATAGAAGATGCAGTCAAAAGACCCTTGGAGATGAGCAGAAGCTGGATCATAAAAGTCCTTAAAGGCAACCAAATGATTTAGGTCTCTATCCTAAAAGACATTAAATTATTTCAACAACAAAATAATACAGATATGTTTATTTGTTTTTGAGATCCTTTTAGGAACTCTTAGGAGATAGATTCAAGAGAATCAAGGATCAATGATGAGCCATCATTTAGAAAGATATTATAGATGCAGCATAGTGGACAAAAGTAAGGTTGATTTCGGGCTCTAAGAACTTGGACCAGTTGTAACATAAAGAGGGGAAATGAGCACTTTGCCGTTGGAAGCATATAAAGACATCCTGTGCAAAGTTCCTGCTTTTGCTGGTAGAAGGAGATCCATACTTCCTACGGGTGGTGGCAAACCACGAGATTATGGCCTGAGTAATATCTCCGTCACGCTCTCTGTTTACGATCAGGAAGACCTGGCCTCTTTCTTTTTTGTCTCAGGGTGAGGACACTGGGGAGACAGCTCTATCAATTGCACGCAGTTTGGTGTCAGAGCTTTTAAGTTTTATTTACACATTCGACAGAAACATTTCTTCATGCCCCATGCTGGGGATGCCAAGATGAATGTGATGAACTCTTCAATTTAGAAACTCACAGTAGGGTGAAAGCACAAGCATGTAAACAAGTATTATACTCTACTAATAGAGAAATCGACCAACTACAAAACTAGGAGGTTATACCTTTTCTTACTGAAAACAGGAAAGATTAATAAAGGTGTCACTTGAATTCAACATTGAGGGATAAACTGAGAGTTTCCTAAGGTGATGGAAGGACATTCAAGGCGACAAAATGGCATGGACTTGGACAGGGACACACTTGTGAAGCAGCATGCTTGGACAAGCTCTGGAGTTAAAGTGTGAGGAACAGGGAAGATCCAAATCACAATAGACTCTGAATGGGAAAAGTCGCACTCCAGGTTCAGGATCATGGGACCACTGTTAGGATAAAGAGACAGTGTAGACCAGAAGGATGCTGGGGGAAGGGGCAACAAGAAAATGGACAACAGCAGTTTTCTTGTGACATGCAGATGAAGAGGCCTCTGAGAAGAAAGGACATCCAAATGGTGCCTCGAGTTTACCCAGATGTTTGGGGCTATCGACATTCCAATTAGGGAATTTAATCAAGATAGAGAGGTGATTTCCTACAATATAGCCTCTGAAGCTTTGGGGAAGAAGGGACAAACATCCAATATCTGAGTACAAGTCCGCTTACCCAACTGGTCTATAGATCTATTTTGTAATAAGCACAGCCTTGGCAATCGGATGACTCCTTAAGTCCTCACTTGTCTACTTACTCACTAAATATGTGACACAGAGCAAATCACTGAACCCCAAAATATTTTTATTTATATAATGTGATTATTAACACCTGATTCTCAAGTTTTTGTGGAAATAAAAAAGAGACATTGAATGAAATACTTTTGAAAGTGTCTGACCCCAAATAGTCCGTAAATCTCTTGCTACCCATCTTCTTATCAAGGAGCATGTCTCATTTATGTTCAAATCATCATTTTCAAGAATAGTCACTAGCTCATAAAGTGGGTGTTTTCTTTTCAATTTATTTTTCCAGGTTTATTGAGATATAATTGACAGGTAACACTGTGTAAGTTTAAGATGTACAATGTGCATTGTTGGATAAATATATATACGTGTATCAAATACGTATCAAGATGTATCAATACTTTTGTTGGATAAATGAATGAGTGAATCCGAGGGTAATCTGGAAAGGATTGACTTTTCCGTGAGAAGGCCTTGGCTTTCTTCAGTTTGCATGTCCTTCTCTTGACATTCCAACTGAGGTTTTCATTCCTCAGATGTTCCCTTATTTCACACTGTCACTTCATTAGCACCGTATCTGTTTGTGAAGAAATCTGGCCAAGTTGATTCCTCTAGGCAACTGGTTTGTACTTTTTGTCCTTTGATTGCAATTAATGAGATTAATTGTTTATCTACTTCCCCATTATGCTTTGATGAGGCCCACATGAGTACATTTTCTGGGAATATAAGTATTTAGTATTAGTGTGTTGTCTTATTGGGAGAGTAATGTTATTATACTGCTTCATTAATGCCTGTACATGTGATTCAATTAAGATTTACAAATTAGGTTTAATTAAGGTTTATAAGCAGTGAGGTGAACTCCTGGCTGCGTTCACACTGCTGATTTCTCTTCTTCTTCTTCTTTCTTTTTTTTTTTTCTTACATAGCCTTCATTGTTATTAGAAAAATCAAGTGGGTACTGGAGCTGGTAAATGAAATGTCCTCTCTGGTTATCTGATTCCACCTAGTGCCCCTGTGTTCCCTCTGTAAATGAGACTCAAATCATAGGTGCCAGAAAATCCATTTCATCTGAATTACAACCCATTCACATGACCAAGAAAAGCTCGGGGCATTGGAATCAAACTACTCACATCAGCTGTGTGACATTGGGCCAGTCACTCATCACCTATGATCCTCAGTTTTCTTATCTGAAAACATAAAGATAATAACACCTTTCTTGATATATTATTAGAGAGATTAGACGAAATAATTTTGGTAAAGTATCTGGTATCAGAGTTTAATAAATGATAGTTATCATTAGTAAACCATATATAATTAGATAGACAAATAAAGGAATAAGGCAAATGGAAGTGTGCCCAATATTTGACCACCTACATGATGTGATAGTAATGCTTTGGGGTGTCAACCACGTCTTCTCTTTTTAATCTCTCTCTCTGTCTCTTTCTGGTTCTCAGTTCTATTCAACTTCAACAAGTACAAGTACACAATGCATACCTACAAGGTGTCAGACACTGAGCTGAGAGGAAATCAAAACAAATGAGACAAAAATCACAACACCTTATCCAGAAGAAGGATAAGGCCAGGTATGGGAAACAAAAGGGAGTGTGATCCACGCTAGAACTAGGTACAAGTTTCAGCAGTGGCAGAGAAGAAGGAGGGATCCTTCCACCTTGGGAAGTCAGATCTCGATTCACTTGCTCTTTCTATTTGGATGCTGGCTCATCCCTTCTTCTTTGTCTGGAGATTTCTGGCTTCCTGGCTGTGTCTTCAGATTAGATTTACAAACGTTTTTTTGGGGGGAATCATCAATCATAGATGTTTCTAGAACTATGCCTGGCCCATTTGTTAACCTGAGAGCACCTCTCTAGTGTGGGATACCCACTTGATGCTGTTCTGAGGTGTGTAGAGGCAAAATGATGGTAAAAGGTGGCCTAACAGGGAGCAATTCAGACAACACTTGCTGTCTAACTTTGGTGACAGTGCTCCCAAAGTGACAAAGCAGTTCCAAACATTTCCAAGACTATTTAGAGACAGACTCAGGATGAGGACACTTAGAGTGTAGAGACCAGTAGCCATTTGCCTTTGCACACTTGACCACACAATATCATTTGAGATAATTGGATTGTTATCTGAGGGACTACAAAATAATAATGATAATCCTTTAACAGTCACATTTAATGAAACTTTACTCTGCTAGGTGCTTAACTGAAGTTACTGAATTTAACTCTTCACAAGCAGATATTAAAGTGGTGTCATTAACTCCTTTTTATCAATACTGTTAAAGGAAATCATGTACAGTCAGTTTGAAAGAAAAAGGCAAAACCAAGATCCCTGACCATGTCCATCTGATTCTGTGCTTGCTCTTCCTACTAATTTCTGCTTACAAAACATTCTACATGATGTAAGATAATGACTGCAAGGACCTGGCAGTGATCTCAGAACTCCAGTTATTTAAATCACACTGCAATATTAAGCATGTCCCTAAAAAGTTTTGCTTAGCGTGTAGATAGCTTATGTAAGAGGGAGTTATATAAAGGAATTAAACTCATTATTTTGTTTAAATAAGTGAAGATAATGTTTGGCTGGCATTTGGATGTCTTTCAAGTTATATCATGGACTTACCTAGTCAAGAACTAGTCGGTAGCAAATGAAATAGAAGTTGATATGAAATTGCACTAAATGACAAGGAGAACAGCATCAAAAGAAGGGAAATGACCATCACCTGGCTTTGCCTAACTCAAAACCCAGTAGACTAGGAGACTAGGGATCTAATCCCAGACCTAGTTGTGCCCCTCTCTGAATCTTTATTTCCCTATCCAAAAAAAAAAATGTGGAGGTATCCCTCTCTGTCCTGCCTTCCCATAAAACTCCTTAACAAAATCCAGAGAGATGGTGGATATAACATTATAAAGGATGGGAAAATGTTTGGTAAATTGTATATGGCTATATAAACATAAGGGGTTATTATTATGTTGATTATCTTTGATGACAGAGCCGACAAATGTGCTAATTATACTCATAAAATGAAGATACAAATGCTTTACTCTGGATTTTCAAGAGAGCCTTATTCTTCTCCTAAAAAGAGCGATTATAAGCACAAAATATTCCTTTTTATTACTCCTGCAATAACTGTTCCATGTAATATTAATAACAATAATAAAATGTAAGCCACTTCTATATTATTTTCAGGAAGAAGATAACACACGAGCTAAAAAGTTTAGTGAGCAAGAACTTGTCCCTTTTAATGATATCTGTGGAAAAGCAGTGGATGTTCTAATAAATCTATGTCTCACTCCAACACCCCCTATTGTGCCGTGACCCTAATTCATATTTGTGTCCCTTTCTTGTTTGGCACCATTTGCAACCTCAGTGGTTATATTAATAAAAGTGGCCATGATGAGCCCTACAGCTGATTTTTCCTGTTATTCAACAGACACATCTTTCCCAAATTGTCCCAGACCTGTCCATTGATATTTATCACTACATTTGGCCAGAATCCTTGGATAAATTTTGATTGCATATGACAAGGTTCACTTCAAGGGCTCTTGTTTAATTTGGGTTGCACATGCATTCTGAAGCTGCTACCTAGAAAAACTATGACAACTCAGTTTTTCTACATCATTTGGCACAAGCTGTGCTTGTGCATCTGGGTAAAGTTTGACTAAGAAAAGTTATCTGACTTGGTTTTCTAAGACTACTTCTGAGAGTTGCATTGGGTAGGATACCTTCCTGTCTGCCTCTGAGTGAGGGTGTAATTTCTAGGTGCCATGAAGGATATAGGAAAAAATATCTTGGTTTCTGACCAAATAACTTCTAATCTAGTTCAGTGAATGTATAGTTCCCTATTGTTGTTGTAACAAATTACTTTAAAATTAGTGCCTTAAAGAAACACAAATTCATTATCTTACAGTTCTGGTGGTCAGAGTCTGAAATGGATGTCACTGGGCTAAAATCAAATTGTCAACTGGGCTTTGTTCTTTCTTCAGCCTCTAGGGGAGAATCTTTTTCCTTATGTTTTCCAGCTTGTAGAAGTTTCCCATTGCCTGGCTCAGGACTCCTTTCTCCTTCTTCAAAGCCAGTAGCATAGCATCTTCAACTCTCTCTGACTCTGGCTCTCCTGCCTCGCTCTTCTACTTAGAGGGACCCTTGAGATTACATTGGGCCCACGTAGGTAATTCAGGATAAGATTCCCATCTCAAGGTCAGCTGATTAGCAACAGTACAGTAGTCCCCCCTTATCTGAGGGGGATACATTCCAAGATCTCTGGTGGATGCCTAAAACAGGGGATAGTACCAAACCCTAAAAATACTATGTTTTTTTCCTATATATACATACCTATGACAAAGTTTAATTTATAAATTAGTACAGTAAGAGATTAATAGCCATAACTAATAATAAAATAGAACAATTTTAACAATGTATCTGTAATAAAAGTTACCATAAATCTTAGCAACCTCAGCATAAGATTTTTTTTCGTTCTTTATTAAATCTAAAACTTTCACCTTTTCACTTAAAAAAGCACTTTATAGCTTCTCTTCGGCATACCTGAATTGCCAGCATCACTATTCTTGCAGTTTGGGGCCATTATTAAGTAAAATAAGGGTTACTTGAACACAAGCACAGCGATACTGTGATAGTCCATTTGGTAACCAAGACGGCTACTAAGTGACTAACAAGCAAGTAGTATATCCAGTGTGGAGACACTGGACAAAGGGATGATTCATGTCCTGGGCGGGCAGAGCAGGACGGTGTGAGAATTCATCACACTACTCAAAATGAAGTGCAACTTAAAATTTATGAACTGTTTATTTCTGGAACTTTACATTTGATATTTTCAGACCATGGTTGACTGCAGATAACTTAAACCATGGAAAGTGAAACTGCAAATAAGGGAGGACTACTGTAATTCCATCTGCAGTCTTCTCTGCCACTTACCATGTAATATGACATATTCATAAGTCCCTGGGATTAGGACATGGATATCTCTGAGGCCCAATATTCTTCCTACCACAGTGAGATCCTTAAATTATGAAACAGCTTGTACATATCAATAGAAATTATAGAATGATATTGAATGTTGTGTGACTCATACCATTTATGTAAAGGGAAAGTCACTGACAAAGGACAGCCCAGAAGGGAAAAATGGGCTTGCAATGGTCACGAAAGGATCAGAGCATAGAAGATAAAAAAGAAAGAAAGCAAAACAGAGAAACCAGTTAACTTTCGTAGGGACTCTGTCTTGGCTCATGTGTTTATTGGAATAGGCTAAGCATCAGTAACATAGATTACCAAAATAAAAGAAAAGCAAAATAAAAGTTTATTTCCCTCTGTCAAAGCCTCAGTCCCAAAACAGCACATAAAATTTCTGCTCATACTCCATTTAATAGGTAGTAGGTACATGGCTACACAGAACTGCAAGGAGGGATGTGGGATGAAGTCCAGCCAGCCTTGCCATGATTCTATGATGGAAAAAGAAAGAATAGATTTTGGCTGAGAGCTAGCAATCTCAACCACAGTTTGGAGAACTTGAACACCATGGTTCCATTTTTAGCATTCTGACCCTCTCCTTGACTTCTGAGCTGGTTTCCCCTATTACTTATGTGTTCTTACTTGGACAGCTTAACAAATGTTATTTCTATTTTTGCTCATGTAAAGCCCACTGACATCATATGGGGTCCTAGAAACTTGGACCAAACCAATCTTTTCACAACAGACATCTAGAGGAGAGAGCAAGGGGAATATTAAGGTAATCATATACGGAAAAGATCATGATTTAAACCACAAATAGAAAGAGAAAGAGAAAAGGCACCAGAGATTTATTGAACTCTACTTTGTCACTTTCCAGAAAAAAAAAATAATAGAAAACTTAAAGAAGTTCATTATCTGCCATTGTCCTCATCTGTAAGGCAAGCATAATCAAACCTACCTTGAAGAATATATTGGACAGATTATGTTAGGGTGTATAAAAAATATCTGCTCCTTTGCTTAGCACATGGTAAGTCGTAAATAAAAGATGCTATTAAGACCATCAATATTCATATTGTTTTGCTAAAACAGTAATCCTTTCCTTATAACTTCTCTTTTAAAGGAAAGAAAATTAAATTTGAAAGATTGAGATCTAGCTAAATATTGTTTTTTCTCTTGAGTTAAACTGCAAGTTTTATCTGTGACTTTGCTGCTTATATTTCTGAATGGATTTTTTGTCACTTGGAATATGAGAAAACAAATCAATGCAGTATCAATAATCAAGCAGAGAACATTGGTTTCACAACCACCTTCTCAGCAAAGTGAGAGATTGAGAAATAGCTCCTAACACAATCCTTTAAGTAGGTGGACATGAAAACAGAAATATCTATATGCATATGTTGTAGTTTATAAATAAACCTCTTGCTAATGTGATCCCCAAGTGTAAATTATATCAATATTATATTGTTTCATTACTTCAGAGACAAATGGAGTCACCTCTGCAAAAGAATCTCTAATGATGCTGAATTTAGTTTGCAGTTCATAGAATTACACACACGAAGGTTTGGGCAGGATTAAATCTATACTTTCACAAACTATCACCTACTGTAAGAATATTTTGTTACATGCCTACCAAGTGGGTGTCTATTCTCTCCTCTATTAATGATAGGAAATTTGCTATTCAGAGGAAGTGGTTTTATCTATTGGACAGCTCTGGACAGGACTAACTTATTAATTAATCAACTAATAAATTAATTAATTCAAAATGAATGGTTTCACATATCAGATTAGGTGTTGGTTACAAACATACAGATAATAATAGTCTCCATATTCTGAGTTCCTTCTATAAGCCAGGCACTGTATGCCATCTCCTTTATTCTTCCCAACAAAAGTATAATTTGACTTTATTATTAGCCCCAGTTTAATATGAGAAAACCGATGTTTAAAAAGATGAAAGAGGGCTGGCCTGGTGGCTTAGCAGTTAAGTGCACGTGCTCTGCTACTCGCGGCCCGGGTTCGGATCCCGGGCGTGCACCGACGCACTGCTTCTCCAGCCGTGCTGAGGCCGCATCCCACATACAGCAACTAGAAGGATGTGCAGCTATGACATGCAACTATGTACTGGGGCTTTGGGGAAAAAAAAGGAGGAGGATTGGCAATAGACGTTAGCTCAGAGCCGGTCTTCCTCAGCAAAAAGAGGAGGATTAGCATGGATGTTAGCTCAGGGCTGATCTTCCTCACAAAAAATTTAAAAAAATTAAAAAAAAAAAAGATGAAGCAATTTGTCTATAGTCACACAGCTACCTGGCTTTGGGGGTGGGGACAGAGTCTTAACTATCAACTTATGCTAACTCCTAAAGTGCATGGTGATCACAGTTCTTGAGAATCGTAAAGTTAAGATATGAAAATAAATGAATTAACATACAAGTTAGAAAGGGTCATAACTGATATATGTACATAGTATTTTGGGAGCACAGGAGCACCTATTAAAATTTATTCCTATGTGTCTTTCAAATCTATCTCCTTTAAAAAATAAAAATTAACATTAATTACTTGGGGCCAGATAAAATGCCACTTGTTCCTTAAGGACAAACCTACGTCTCATTGGACTTTGAGTTTTACGTACTAACATAGTGATAATATCAAAATTGGCATTCAATCAGAGACTGTACAAGTAGAAATAGCCTTCTACTTTACCTTACAGATGTAAAATTCTCTTTTACATACGTCAGGCCAGATTCAAATACCCTCCTTTAAGATTCTATCTATCTTAATTTCTTCATTGATTCCTTTCTCACATGCTGAACTAAATAAAAATAATTACAGAAAACCAACTGGTCAAGCAGAGGCATGATGATGTAAATTAAGGCAAGCTGCCTAGATATTCTCTGAGACAGAATGGCCTTGTGTTTAACGATATGGACTTGAGTAAACTAGATCTGGTGCCATCACTCATTACCTCTGTGACCTTGAGCTAGGAACTTAGCCTCATTAATCCTCTTTGTTTTCTCATTAGTGAAGTGAGCATTACAATATCTTTCTCAAATGTTTACTATGAGGATTACATAAAATAATCTATCTAAAGTGTTTAACAAAGTGCCTAGCACACAGGATTATTTAGTAATGATTGACTCTTTGCAATCTTTTGTGTAACTGTGACTACTATCTCAGGAATGCAAAGTGAAGAGCGTATCCTTTCTCCAGCAAAACCTAACTGGCCTAGTAATAAGTAATCCATCACAGGTGTAACATATTTGATTGTTTATAGATGCTTTCCCGTCAATGATCTCATTTAATCCACACACTAAAATAGGAGGTAGGCCATATTATTCTCATTTTGATGATGAAAATTGAGATTGAGGAAAATGAAAAGGCTTTCCTAGGATTTTCTAGTCATTTTCCAAGGGCTAACGTGATAAAAATGGAAGCGCTAAATTATATTAATGGCATCTTCTCAAACTACAAAACTTTCTTTACTTTGCATGCTTAAAAATTTTTAAACAATAAATTTTACTATCACCAATTTATTGAGATTGATTTTATCAATTAATATTTCAAACCATTTGCTTCATTTAATAAGACAAAGTCGGCCCCACTGCGTTTCAACGTTGGCTATAATTAATGATGATATTATGAAAATTAATGCTTTTCCATTATCCATTATGACATCATCAATGCTAATGATCTGTTTATTGCTTCTCTGCTGATGGCAGTTAAAAGAAGCCACATTTTAAAGAGGAGTGAAAAGCCTAAATCATTTTCAAGCCTGTAAAACCCTTTCTATTTAGAGAATATCTGATTCTGTAATCATGCAGCAAGCATAGTATAAAAAAAGCCAGTATTCCAAAAACCCAAGGCGTATTCGGGTAACTAACATGAAATAATTGATCAATACATTAAAGCAACATTATCTAAAGTATATCTTCCCAAATCGTTCTTCCATTTTTTTTAAATTGGGATGTCATTTCTCACATATAAAAGTCTCTTTTGTGGAGCTTGAAGTGGGAAAATGGGAAAGAAAAAGAAAAAAGAAAAAGTTAGTAGGAATGATTGGTTTTGTATATATTAATAATTCAATACCCACTAAACCCACAAAAAGTAAAATGCAACACCCTCATTGAATATACCTGAAACCAGAACTCCTGACATAAAAGTTATACAGCTAACAAGAGGAGGAGCCTAAACCTCTTACAGGTAAACATTGCTGTGATATTAATAATTCATGCCTTGTCCGCAACAACTTAACAGGAACCTTTCCTGAGGGGGGTGGTAGAAATATTGCCCAATTTTGTCTGTGGCTTAGATAAGAGATTTGGGAAATTTTTATTTATAGAGGTATTGATTTGAAAAGATTTTATGTAAATAATTGATGGATAAGACAATGACTAATTTGCCAACAAAGCAGAAGGAATCGGAAGGTTAGAGCTGGAGGGTGTCTCGTAGACCCTCTTTCTCCACAGAGAGAAAACTGAAAGCATAGATATTTCAGGGACACACTGAGTAAGTTGTGAGTCAGGATTGACACTTAGATATCCTGACTCCTCAGATCACCCTCTGTCTTTCCACCACCTCTCAAGGGCACAAAGGTAAGTGTCCATTGGGAGGTCAATGAAAAAAACCTCCCAATGAACCAGGCAAAGGCTTTGTCTTTCTTGCAGAAAGGAACAAAATGAGAATGGAATTAATTTTTTTTTCTGCAGGAAGATTATGAACTTTTTATCTTTCACTGCATGGATTCTATGGTTGATTTGTCTCATCTGGTTGACTTGTCATTGGTCCCCTCCCAACTCACTACTTTTAGTCACCCTCAAGGGTGAAATCTCAGAGAAAAGATACCTGGTCTTCAATCACAGATATTGATTCTCTGAGTTCTCCTGTTATAATGTGCAGGCATACTACCAAAGTGTCTTTGTTGGAAAGCATAAATTATAAAACATCCAAGCCTTCAGTCCCACACTAAATAATCCTAATGAGAGAGATAAAGCCCTTTGTTTAATCTGGGATTTGTTCTACTGACCATCGGTATAATAATCTAAAATGTCTATTACCTCAAATCCTTAGTGGCAAAATTTTCTGTTTCCTAAAAGACCTTATGCATAATAAATACAATAGGATTAAATAAAGACATCACTTTAGCTAGCTAAGCGGAATATAACCCAGGGGTCTGGGCCATGGATTGGATTTAAAGTGACACAGTTCCAATTAACCTGTGAATCATGGAGAAGGATTTGTGAGTAGAAATGTTTAGAGCAATAGTTCTCTGCTCTACCCAGATACCCAGGGCATTCTACATTCTGTATGGGCAGAACTTAGTCTGTCTTACTCATTATCCTTATCACTTGACAGTGTCAGGCATGCAGTAAACAGTTCACAAATATCTGTGGAGTAAATCAGAATCTTATATAGAGAGTCTTAAAAATAGTGACTCACGGCATCCACCCAAGACCTAATGAAAGAGAATATCCCTAGGAATGTATTTATTTTTTATTTATTTTATGAATAATATGGTATTCAACCATGCTAACAACTGTGATTTTAGGTACATGCCACCATGAACAGACCAATTTTTTATGATTTCAGAAGCCAGATGGCGTACAACTTGACTTGTAAGCATCAGAGTTCTAAGGGAAAGGACAAGAAAGATGATTGGCCAACTTCTCTCCCTTTGCACAAGTCCTGTTACTTGGGAAATAGTACAGAAAAACCTTAACCATATTCTCTATTTATTTAAATTAACATGGAATCTATATGTTTGATAAGTCAGACAGTTCCAAGCCATAATTAACTGCAATGACAATTACTTGTAATGGCTATGTAGGATTTCATACTTCACAAACATTTTCATGAGCTTTGTTTTTAATTTTCACCCTAACAATAATCCCAGAGGTAAGCATTGTTATTACGTTAAATTTTGAGGAAAAATACTCTCACATTGCTGGATTACTCAGAACTATTTGGTAACAAGTGACATAATTCTAACTTAAACTCTTGGAATCAAAGAGCAATTTGTTGGCCCCAAGACTCCACGCCTTGAACAGACAGGAGTAGACTGATAATGTGTCTCCAGGTTCCGGGAATAAAGGGCATTCTCTTTCCTCCCCTTACCGCCCCTCCTCCTCTTCCTCCTTCTCCTTCACTTCCTCCTCTTTGTCCTCCTGTCTCTCTCCCTCTGACTGTCCTGGCCCAATGGACAGGGGTGAGATGACACCCCGTGGAGAGGTCCTCAATGACAAACTCTCCAGAATCTGATGGAGTGAGAGTATAATATACCAGCTTTCCAGTGGACAGAGGTGAAAAACATAGATCATTGGGGAGACAATTATAGCAAATATTCATTAAGTTATAAAGCTTATATCTTGAGGATCTTCTGGAGTTCTTTGTGGCCAGAGGAATCCTGAAACCATGGGTCACTCACATATGCTTTGAGACATGCTTTAGATGGTTTTTGTTGTTGTTGTTTCTGGAAGTCCCACACCTACTCTTAAAATTGAAAGAATTGTAGAGTAGATGTATGATCAATGGTAACAGAGTCTACGTAGAACTATGCTACGTGATGTTTTGGGGAAAAAACCTTTCGTACTGTTGGCTATGCTATTGAGTATGGCTGTTTAGATCACAGTACTTTTGCATACATTGGTGGTTTTGTTGTGTTCTGGACCATCAATGGAGGCTTCAATACAAAATTAAGATATTGTCTTTGCAGAAAATCTCAGTCAACATTTTTATGGTACCCAAAGAAATGGCTCCGTGATTACAAAAAGCCTGAGTGATCCAAAATCAAATATTTGTAAAAAAGTAAAAAAGTAATAGGTTTGGAAGGAGACAAAATCCTCAACCACAGTCCATCAGATTTCTTTAAAAGCCACAGTTATGTGCCGATGGGTCATGTTTGATTAAAAGGTGAAAGTGTACAAGATTCTGCAGATTCCAGGTACTGTGGAGCTATTCCATATGGACTAATAAAAGGATGAATCTTCTTTAAAATTTGGCTTCTGAGTGATTTGGGATTTTTTTGACAGCCCTTATGGCCACGGATTTTCTGATGATTAGCAAGCGTTTACTTGTTTGACTTGATTATTGTCTCCTATTCATGTGAATGTATTGTTGCCACTGAAACCATGTAGTTACCAATAAAACTATTCACTATTCAAAAAAAACCCAGACAGCTTACATCTAGCAGAGCCCAGATTCCTACTTGGGTATTTCTGACACCAAACATTGCCATACTAAACATTTTACTACTCTACTGATGTCAACCATACTAGCTTATTAACTCTAACAAAGAAAATAAGACCCCAAACAAATCTTTCCTGTGAATATTTCCTGAGTCCCAAAATGCAATCTCTACTCAAAATGGTCCCAGGAGACAAGTTTTATGGGTTATTGTGATTCATGTTGGCAAGTTAAAGTTGGGGCCAGATAGGATTGAAATTAGAATGAAAATGATCAAGCAGGAAATGAAGTAAATATGACAAGAGAAACTTGAATTAATAAAGGACACTGAGTGTGGGTGGTGAACAGTGAAGAGAAAGGACTACAACAAAAGAAGAAGGCCAGGCCCCAAATGCCAGGATCTTGGTGGCATCTTCTTGTTTTGTCTGTGAACAGAGCTGAAGGAGCCCTGTCAGCGTATCTGTTAGCATTGGCTATGTCCTACATAGAGTTCCTTAAGCCAAGTTAGAAATCCTAGGGATATACAATCATTTTTTAAAACAAATGCATTCACATAATCCCTCACTTTTATGAACTTATCAAGTTAACAAGAGGCTTAAGTTAACAAATATCATCAAACTCCTGGTGTATAATAGGTGAATCTTAATGAAAGAAATACTGGATTGAGGTAGAAGCTTCCACACTAACCTCTCACAGTTGGGAAAAGTAAGAGCAGGGATTTTCCCCTTTCTTTGGTTCATTAAAAAGTTGAGCTTCAGGGCCGGCCCCCTGGCTTAGCGGTTAAATGCACGCGCTCCGCTGCTGGCGGCCCGGGTTCGGATCCCGGGTGCACACCCATGCACTGCTTCTCCGGCCATGCTGAGGCCGCGTCCCACATACAGCAACTAGAAGGATGTGCAGCTATGACATACAACTATCTACTGGGGCTTTGCGGGAAAAAATATATAAATAAAATTATAAAAAACAAAAAAGTTGAGCTTCATTCTTACAACTTCTGAGGAGATTCTCAAGCCTTTTCCTTTGTTTTATGTGTTTCTGAGAACACAATGCGTTGGATGTGGCCAGGGTATCTGTCAGAACCAGGACTGTCTTCCATCATGTGTTTCAGGACCGTCACAAATTGAAAGCCGCCTTCTGGGTGGGCTTGGACTTCATCACGTGGGATGGACTTCATAGACACTTCAATATTCCTTTAATATGCTCTTCATTCTGTTGCAATTGTGATGCTGTACGATATCTATCAATATTTGTTTCTGTCCACGCTAGAAATTATGCAATTAATGGTAAGGATTTTGCCTTATACATCTGACACACAGTCAGCACTCAAGACATATTTTGGGTGAATAAAGAGATATCTTCAATGTTGGAAAAGAGAAACGATTTGTGTGTGGAATTGTGAGCCCTGGCAGAGTTCACATTGAGTTTGACTCTGCATCCAAGAGAATGTGTTGGATCAGGCAGGAAACAGGAGGAAAGACAGACAGACAGATAAGAAACAGATAGACGGGAGACAGGCAGCACACTCTCTCGGAGTTTTTGAACAGACATTTAAATGAAGGGACTCTTTAAGAGATGTGGACTGCTGAAGGGAATGGCAGGCGGTGCTGAGGTGCTAGCGAGAGTTGGTTTCATTACCACCCTTAGATCTAAAAGGTCAAAGGGGAGGAACATTGTTACTGGAGGCTGGGTGGGAGCTGCAGCCCTGGAAAGGAGCTGCCCAATAGACTGTAGACATAGAGGGTCAGCCATGGACAGAAATGCTCCACAGCAGGGAAGTGACAGGAAGAACAAGTCCCTCCATCTCTCTCCCCCAATATTCCAATGCCCTGTTGGATATGCCCATTTGAAGAATCTCTATGGACGTCAGCTGGGAAGGGAGCCCAGGTGGTGCCATCCACAGGGCTCAGAAGGCAAAGAAGGGCAAAGCACAGCCTGGGGAGGGAGGGATAAATGGAGAATGATCAGCATATGAGTGTCCTTTCAGGACATTGAGAAAGAGCTCAGTGGAGAAACAGAAGTTGCTTTTACACCTGGGTTTGACCAGAAGGTCAGAGTGGTCCTCAAAGTTCCTATAACTGGCCTATAGCTCTGTTATATTCTGAAGCACTACGCTTAAAATAATTTGAGTTTTTAAAAAGTTGCTATAAGATCATTTTGCACTGGAGATAGAGATCAAATTCAGTAACCAAGTAATCCAAGTTATCCGTTGCACTCCTCTCTCTTTTCAATGTTTTTATTCTTCACCATCGACAAGCTATATGCATAAATTAATTCTTAACACCACTTCAAATATGTTTGGAAGTTAGATAAATATATAATTACTCGATATTCACTCTTCTTCAACCAATATTTATTGAATACTTACTGTATGCCAAGCACTGTTCTTATTTTTTAGAGATACATTATTAAACATATCAGACAAAAACACCTGTCATCAAGGGTGTACATGTTAGTAGGGAAGACAGATACTAAATAAATGATAACATGTGAAACCAAGTGTATCAGCTAATGGCACGTGCTGTAGAGGAAAGAGCAGGAAAGGATGTACGAGCAATTGCAGGGCAGTGTCTCAATTCTCCTAGGGTAGTCTGGGAAAGACCCACTGAGAAAGTGCCTCTTGAGCTCGGAACTGATGGAGGTGAGGAGGTGACTAGCGCATATATCTAGAGGAAGAGAGTGTCAGGCAGAGGGAATAGAAAGTGAAAAAAAATTGTGCAGTGAAAGCATGCCTGGAAACTTCAAGGAAAAATAAAAAGATGCCAGCACAGCTGGAGCAATGTGAGAGGAGGAGAGCATTGAGGTCAGGAGACAAGGGACATAATGGGAGGCTGCAAAGGTCATATGGGGCCTTGGTGACATTGTCCCGGATGGAAACTCTTTGCGGAGCTTGAGTGGTGGTGTTACACGGTCTAGTCTAACTTACACTTTAAAGAGATCCCTCTGGTTGTGCTTTAATTTCTTCCCGGATGCCCTAAAAAGGTTGCAATGATTTTTTTTTTTTTTTTAACCTCGGACACTTCTCATCCCCTAAATGGCTAAGCTTGCCTTTTCACTGAAGCCTCATCCATCTCTAATTTTTTTATATGGTGATTACATGGGCTGTGTGAGGAAAATGAAGCAGAGAATTCCTGTACTGTAATTATATTTTAAAAGCCAAGTAATAGCAGCTACTTTTATTAGCATTAACAATTAGCAGACCTCTTAACTTCAACTGTGATAAAGAAATCTCTGGTAATGATTTTGTACTGGCAGTTTTACATACCTGTCATATTAACACGAATAATAGAATTAATGTCAAAGGGAGTTGATGCAGGCATTCTTTATTAAAAAATACACAGGAGAGCAGAGAAATAATTTGGCAGATAATCATGAAAACACCACCCGTGGTCCTTAGTTCCTTTTATATTCCCAATAATTTTCTTGATTGATTGAAAAAACATTCTTGAGAGTAGAGGTCATGTCTTATGCTTAGAATCACAAAATTTTAAAGTTGAAAAAAATCCTAGAAATTATCTCAGCAGCTAGAAGTTCAGAAGCCTCAGGGGCTAAGCAGGTAATAAAAATGAGTGAAAATGCTGGAAGGGGATATGATAACCTGGAAAACACAACCAAGTCAAAAGAGAGAAGCTATTCATGCCCATGATAAGGTTTTTCAAGAGGAGAGGCAGGCCCAGTATTGGCAGATCCTTTAACTTGTCATGATACTTTTTTAAAAAAAAAATAACTTTCATAAATATTTTGTAAATATTTTACTTTGACAATATTTGATATTTGAATGCTAAGACACACACACACACACACACACACACACACACACTGATAGGACTAAGCAAAACGGATATATTAAAGAGGACTTTGCCCCCTGTGTTATCAATTTGCAACTGATTTAGTCCAGTTGAGAGTAACTGAGTCCTAAAGAAAAGAGATAACTATGAGTTATCCAATGGCATTCCAACAAGTTAGTGGCAAGATTAATTAGATTTTGAGAGTCTCTCTTAACTCTCAGTGAAAGACTACATTTTATGCCAGAAAAAAAAATCTCAAGATTACCCTTAGGTGTTCAAGAAATTTTGTTGAATTATTGTAGCTCAACTTTTTTTTTTTTTCCAGATTTAATGGTCGAGTCCTAGAGAATCTAAATGACTTAACGAGAATGCACAGACAATGAGAAGCAGAGGTAAGTCTAGAATATGGTCTTATACTCTTTCTATTTTCTAATTGCATGTGTTGGTATGCAAGAAAATGATGCCCGAATCTCAAGTGTCCAGGCCTTGGGATGTAAAAGGAACTTCAAGTTCCTTTTATACTGTAGCTCAGGCCCTGAGACCAGGAGACATACGCCATGTCTGCATGCAGGTGAAGTCTTTGACCAAGTGTACCTGTGTATCCACAGGAGGCCCTGGAGATGCTTGAGCTTTCTTACTTCTGGAGAGTTAGTGACTTCATATTAGTAGATAATAGCCTACTATCCTGAGCCCCTGCCTGTGTCCAGCCTTCAACGACTCTAACACTCACCCAAGTTCATTTTTAAAGCCCACTGCCAGACCATTCCATGCTACAGCAAATCCCTCTCATCTTTGAAGTTATCCGTCATAAGACATGTTCATGGATTGGTGAAAATGAAGACACAATTAGAGCTTAAAATGTATGAAAAGAAAGGTACAAGAGAGAAGGATAGAATTTTTTTCTTAAAGGCAAATTGTAAAATGTCTTCACAGTCAAGGTAGCAAGTGGTAAGCAAATGTCTTATGAGCCATAGAATGGGATGGCCAGGCCTCCTTTAAGAGGATGAATCCAAGAGAGATAGGAGTTATGAAACAGAGGAGGACTGGACTGAGGACAAGGCAGTCACTAGGGGATAACTGCAAAATCACGGGGATGACCAGAACTAGAGTAACAGCAATGGGACCAGAAAGGATGGAACTGGATGCAACTCTCAGATTGTTCCCATCCTTCTTGCCTTATCTGGGATCCCTTTACAACATGACCATTCTGCAGTCAACACTTCTTCAGAACCACTTTGATCACAGTTTGGCTCTGATTTCCTCCCCTACATGTTTGTGTCATGAACTTAACCTGCGTTTGCTCCAATGCTGTCTTGTAATGTGTCACTTGTTTTTTTCTTGATTAATGCACGTCCGTGGGGCAACAGCTTGGCCTTCTCTAGGAGGCAGCCCAGAAAGTGAAAGCAGCCTGCTGAAAAGCCTGCTGATCCAAGTTGACATCAAGCTACAGCTGGAAAACAGAGACTATATCTCAAACTTGCCTGAGAAAGTTAGGTGTCCATCTCCCTAAATCAAGGTGACTTAAAACCAGGAGACCATGATTTGCTTTGGGGACATTCCCACACTGGGTAAATCAACTTGGCAATTTTAATTTGTTTTAGAGAAAGACAACTTGCAGTCTGGACACAGTGTGCCTTGGGCCCACAGTCCTCTGTCAGAGTTCCCTTGCTCTCCATCTTTCTTTCCCCTTTACCAGCTATCACTTATTCACTATCTGCACACTCTTACCTCTGTGCTTGGCACAGTGGAAAGCCCATGATATTTAGAAACATACAGACCTGCAGTGGACTGCCAGCTTAACCACTGACTATATGATCTTGGACAATATTTTCAACATTTTATAAAATGTAGAGAATAGTAGACGCATTGCAGGCCTTTTTGGTGAATTAAGTGAGCCCAGGTTGCAGGGTGTCTAGCACTTTGCAATTGTTTTATTGAATTAAATATTATGGTTAATCGTATTTTCCTGTTTTTTCCCCTCACTTTCTCTTGTAGTGTCTCCATTCTCTCTGCATCTCCATTTGGTTTACATACCATCTCTTCCTGTCGGCCTGAGCTCACAAAAATCTTTTCCTCTATTCCTTGTCCTCTTTCTCCTGTGATAGCTCTTTCTGTGCGGTTACTCTGGGCTCTCGCCCTGTCTGTCTTTCCTTCCTGTGTCCTTCTGTTTTCTACTTTTTTCTAACTGCACCGTTCCATGTCTCCCTTTTCGCTCACTATGTCCTTCCTTCTGTCTCCATCTTTTGTTGATCTCTCTCCCTCACTGTTAGTCTTTCAACTGTGTGTGTACCTCTGTGTCATGACTGTCATTGCCATTCCTTGGATATCCATTTGTCCCTTCATATCTGACTCTTTCTCTCCATCCTGTTCTCTCTTGTTAATTTGGTTGTTACTACCTTTCATTGTTTGCCTCTCTTTCTCTATCTTCTGGTGTTTCTCACTTGTCTTCCTTCAAACTTAACCCCTTCCCTTTAAAATGTGCCTATATACTCAATCTACACAATGAAATTGGGATCGTGTTGTTTGGGGAATGATACATGATGCTTTTCTTTGGTTTGTTCTGACCTTGACTTCCCCTTGGATGATCTACAAGCTGTCATTCCATTTGCATAAGTTGAGCCTCTGTTGGTTTGATGCCTGTGCTCCACAACATTGCTTCTCGGCGTGATTTCATATTTTATGCACTATGAATATCATGCCCAGAAGCTCACAATCTTTCATTGCAATGTAGCAGGTGATGCAAATAGAATTTGTTACAAAGGAAAACAAACCCAAAAACAGGTCACTGTTGAATTAATAACAAAGGGTCAAAAGTCTTGTGGGAGAAAGATGAAAACTTATGGGTTTGGAAATAACATTATTTTGTACCATTACTGTGTACCTTCTGGATGGAGGTCACACATTTAATGCATATCAACTCCATTTTGCTCAGAAAGAAGTGCTTTGTCCTGAATTTCACTCAGTGCTGGTAAAGGCATGAGTTGGAATTCACATCCAGGTCTTTACACCTCTGTTCTGAACAGGATGGACTAATCAGGCCATCACTCATACTGCAACAAACGGAGATAAACATACAGAAATATAGATAAATTATAAAATTTAAATGTTTATAATTATTGGATACATGGAAACAGAACTAAATGAACTGAAATTCCAGAGTAGGAAGAGCCCGTCCTAAGTGAGCTAAGACCACGAGCTCTTTTCTTTCCTGGGGGCATGCTCTGATTCTGAGTGTGGACTTACTGGAGGTAGAGGACCTTCTATGGGAAAGACCAACCAGTGGAGGTTCTGATGGCTGCATGTGCTGCCTTGACCAACTGTAGCCAAGGACCCCCACTGAGTTCTGCAGCTGCCCAGCAGGTGGAGGCTGAGCTGGGAACACAGTGTGAAATCACAGAAGACCTAGGAGAAGGGAGTCCTGCCAGAGGGAGGGGTCTGCAATGAGCACATGCGGATCGGACCCTCAAGAACTCTGCCAGGATTTGAACCTGCATGGAGCAGAGGAAAAAAAAGATAAATTAATAATCTCTAAAGTGCAGAATTCTCAGAACTCAAGATAGAGGCAGACCAAGCTCTCACACAAAAGCCCAAAGTGTGGTACTTGAAGAAGGGGCTAGAGATACACTGAGACCACCTAAAACTGTGATTCAATCTTGACCCAACTAAAAACCCAACAACCCCCTAGTCTATCCAGGAAAGAGAGGAAAGTATGACTCTTCTGTGGGGTAAATAACATTAACTTCACCCTATAGGTTTCTTCTATATGCAATGCTAGTCAAAAATTTAAATATATCTGTATGGCATGTGTGGAAGCAGAAAAATGTAACTGATGATTAAGACAAAAAGAAAAAGATAGTAAGGCAGATCCACGTACAATCCACTGAATAGCAGAAAAGGACTTTAAAACAACTATTAAAAATGAGACAATAACAGAAAAATAGTATTTTAAAAGAAAATTGAAATAGATATTCTAGACCCCAAAACTACAATACCTACAACCAAGAACTCGTTGGATGAAAGGACTAAGAAAGATCAATCGAAAAGTTTCAAATGGAGACACAGAAAGAAAAAAAATAACAGGAGGCAAAAAACAGAATTTAAGAGATGTATGGGACACGGTTGAATGCTGTATTGTTTATGTAGAACATGTGTTAGATACATGTGTATTGAACATGTTTTAGACAAAAAATTTGAAGAAATAATGTCCAGAGACATTCAAAAAGTGATGAAAAATATCAGCCCACAAATTCAAGAAGCTTAATAAACTCCATGCTCAAGAAACAAGGAGAAACCTTATCAAGGCACATCCCAATTAAACTGCTCAAATTAAAGATAATGAGAAAAAATCATTAAATCAGCTGGAGGAAAAAACACATCATCTGTATTAGGGCAAGAATGATGCTGATGGCTGACGTTGCAACAGTAACAACAACAGAGATGGAAGGCAGAATAGAATAGATTAGATTAATGTCTTTAAGAGTGAAAAAAAATATCATCCAAGAATTCCAAACCCAGACATTATATTTATCTGACTATATTTATAAAGATTGTCAGCTTAGATTTTTCTTTTCTTTATTTTTTGAAAGATATCCACAAAGGGCAAGAGTTTGTGTCTTCTGTAGCATAAGCTCCAGGTTTGTGTTCATATCAGGGATAGGTCTCTAAGAATATCAAGACTACTCTCCACCCCTTCGTTCGGTCTCTCCCAAGAGAAACAAGTACAAGTGTGGTCTGTCAGACTAAAAGCACTGATCTGGCCACGTTTAGAGTAACCGGGGTGTCAGTAATTCAAAAGGTGATGCATATATGTCTGTATTTTTCTTCTTTCTCTTACATGATTATTCCTTTCCTGCACCTAAGCCTAAAAAATAGTATGTAGCCCCAAAATCTACCTTCTGGGCAGTTGAGTACACATTGCATCTCTCCAGCTTCTTCATTTCTTTCATATCATCAGACAGAGTGCAGAAACTTCCCAGAACATTGGTTTGGTTTTCTGAAGCTTAAGCTACGTGTTCCTGAATCCCTTGCAAGATATTTTCAAAAACAGGGAAAATACAAGGAAGAAAAAATGAGGGAGAAGCGTTGCAATCACATGTGGAGGGATCTAGAAGTTTACTTTTTTTTTCCTATGTAAAAAGACTGGTAGAAATTAGAAGTTAGCCATCAGCTTCAAAGAAATTGGCCCAGCAGAGCATAGAGCTGAGAGCAGGGGGCTGGGCCTTACAGGGGCTGGTAGACACTTCTGTGATTGAAGCTCAAGAAGAATTGAGAAAACAGGTTGATTGCAGGTCTACATGTGTAACTGCAGGTAACAGGGACATTCCAGGTCAAAGCCAGGGAGACTCGCTGCCTCTCTGGTGTCTGCGATTGGGCAAAAGCCACTCAAAAGATTAGATTTATTTATTTATTTTTGGTTTCTAAGGATTTAGTTTGATTGCTTGTTTGTTCATTTTGGGAAAGTGTTCAAGAAAGAATCTATCATTTAAGGATCTCATATTTTATTTATACCTCTTTCTGTAACTTCATTTTAAAATTTCCTTGTAGCAGGGGACCATGGAGTGTCATTAGTCCAAAATGTTACATATCCTCAAGAAAGCTCATTAAAGTCTGTGCAAAATGATGTGGGATTGTTGTCACATCAATAGTGTGGATCTTCAGCAGAGTTTAGTTTCCATGTGTGAAGGATTCTGGACCCAATTTCCAAAGTGTGCGTGTTGTGAGGGTTTTCCCCACACCTCCAAGTAATTCTCTGACACCAGCTGAGTGTTCCATAATTCAACTCAATTCTGACACTATCTACCTGCAGATAGTATCAGATTCCATAGGTTAAGGGTTGAGTCTTACAAAATTGTCCTTTACTTCCGATGCCAATCGCAAACCCAGGTTGTTACCTGTGCTTCTGACCGACAAGCTACAGACTGGAGCTTCCCACGATGCCCTCCTTTGGTTCAACTAATTTGCTAGAGGGACTAACAGAACTCAGGAAACCCCTTTACTCAGTAGATTATTGGTTATTACAAAGGATATTAAAGGATATGAGTCAATAGCCAGATAAAGAGGTATATAGGGTGAGGTCCTGAACAAAGGAACTTCTGGTGGAGTTTGGGGCTCAGCACAGAGACATGTGGATGTGTTCTGGTTCACTAACCTGGAAGCTCTCTGAATCCTGTCCTTTTGGGGTTTTACGGAGGCTTCATCACACAGGCGTGATTCATTAAATCATCATTGGCCATTGGTGATTTAACTCAATATCCAGCCCTTCTCCCTTTTCCAGAGGTCAGTGGATGAAACTGAAAGTTCCAACCCTCTAACACGGTTGGTTCCACCGGCAACCAGCCCCATCCTTAAATGCTTTTCAAAAGTCACCTTATTAACATGACGTTAAGAGACATCTTTGAGCTCTCATCACTTAGGAAATTCCAAGGGTTTTAGGAGCCGTGTGCCAGAAACTGGGACAAAGACCAAATAAGTATTTTTTATTATAAATCACAATATCACAATGTGTTATCCTCCAAATGATAAGCCAGGATGAGAAGATGCAAATATTCACTAAGGGACAGTAGAGATCTAGAATCTGGCAGAGGGAGGGCGCAAGGATGAGATTAGAGTGTCTATGAGCATATGAGGAGGTCAGCGAAGGTCAGGGAGAATCTTGCAAGGAAAGGATTTGTTGGTGATGCCGTGCCGTCTACTCAACATGGTCTCAGCCACCAGCCTAGCTCACAGAGTTAGAGAAGGCTAGAATAGAATAGACAAAATCACTAAAATTACTAATTTTCAACTCAAGTTTCAACGTCAAGCCTCAATCATGTGAGATCATCTGAACTATGTATGAACAATAGGGATTTATTTGGCTTGCACTAGAAAAAGGCCAAATCTTTACTCTCATTTCCTTTTTCCCTAAGTCCCTCAGTTCCTGCTTTGACTTAGAATGGTGAAGAAGCTACATCTGCCATGTGGAAGTAGGCCCCAGCCCTCTTGCTCCATCAGCCTTTTGGAAAAGAGGAGTCAACAACAGGATTCTACATAACATGTCATAAAGGTATAAAAGATTTTAAATATTTTCTAGGCATGTCAGAAGCCCCATCATCCCAGAAGCCCAGCCTTGACCAGTATCTGTGTTTCTCTCCCTCATTTGTGGGGGAAGTCAAGTGGGAACTCTGAGATCATTCAGAGGCTGGCATCTGGCTGATTGTCCTAACCCAGGGCCATACCTGTCTTTGTTTCTCCTTCACCTTCAGTTCAGAGCACTTTGAAATTTACATTGGATAGACATCTCCTCCCTTAGAGTTCTTCGGGTTTTCAGATCTTCAAAATGAGAGGTTTTAGACATTACAGATTTTAAGGCTACTTTTTAGCTCTGTGATTCTATAGGTGCAAGAGGATTTGGTCTAAAAGAATTTGTAGTCTCCCCAGAAAAGTAGTATGCAGGATGCATGATAGAAGTTATGTTGCCGCATTAGCATTTGATAAACTGCTGAATCAAAGAAACAAAATGATAGCCACGCCTGGGTAGCACTGAGCAAATGGAATTTAAATTTTAAGATTTTTTTTTTATTATTTTTTCTCATCTCCAAAAGATTGATCTGCCACTGCAGATAGGTATTGATTGTGAGGTCAGCCAGGATTATGATCATCTAGACTGTGTTCTTGTTTACCTGCCTTACACAGACAGAGAGAGGAAAACAATATCTATCTCAGTGAATAATATCAGTTGATAATAGGAAAATCCGAGTGTTGTTGCACCTTTCTTCATATTCAATACATGAGTGAGCCAAATCTACGTTTATAATTTCCCAGGAGAGAGGCGAACTGATGCTATCGTGCACATTACATAAGTTCTCCGGGCTATTTGGTCACCAGTTTCCCAACTGGCCTCAGTTGGCCCAAGTCCAACAAAGCTGCTGGGAATGAAG
Organism: Diceros bicornis minor; assembly: GCF_020826845.1. Classification (NCBI taxonomy): domain Eukaryota; kingdom Metazoa; phylum Chordata; class Mammalia; order Perissodactyla; family Rhinocerotidae; genus Diceros; species Diceros bicornis. The sequence goes on from NC_080760.1 coordinate 50,801,417, forward strand.
GTCTCTATCCATTGAGACTCAGTCTCGCCCGGTCTATGAGTCTTTCAAACTAATCCTTATCACTATCTTAGTGTAAGACCTGGTAAATCTGCCTGTCTCAGACCACACTTGCTCGTGGTAAAATCTTTGATGTGCACATGCCTCAGAGCAGCATTCTCCTTCTATAAACCCTAGATTTGTCCTTGATTACATGATTTAATCTCTCCTTTAAATCACAGATTAAACTCTAATTCTCCACCAGGTCAGGAGTTCTATCCTGCATCCTACTCTACATGATTGAGGCTCTAATATCCTGCAGTGCCTCCCAAGATCCCTGCCTAGGAGGCTGGTTGTCCCTGGACCGACAGTCCTAGTGGGCTGATTGGGTCCTGTGTTAACTTGAACTGACCTCCTCATGTAGAACTAAGAGGCTATTGGGGGACTAACTGTAACTAATATCTCAACTCAGCCACTCCTGCTGTCAAAGCCCTCACTCAGCACATCATACCCATTAGAGACGCACAAGCCTCAATGGATCAATCACATTCCATTGGTTATTACGATCCATTCAGTCAGCCTTATCTTTGAGACTGACCCTCATGGTGGAGCAAATAGTCTCAAGAACATCCCATTATATCCTAGAAATAATAAAAGATATCTATATCCAGATGTCCTTTGTAAATCTGCTTACAAAGACTTTTTTCGAGGCGGAGTCAAGATGGCGGCGTAGGCAGACTCTGAACTCACCTCCTCCCATGGACACAGCCAATTTACAACTACTCGTGGAAAAATTACCCCTGAGACAGAACTGAAAACTGGATAAGAGGAACTCCTGCAACAACGGACAATCCTAACTGAGGTAGAAGAGGCAGAGACTCCCTTCCGGAGAGGAAAAACGCTGCCTTCACAAGCCGCCAGCTTCAAGGCCGCCGGGAGCAGCTCACAGGTCCGCAGCCCTCCCCGGAGGCGCGGGGTCCTGAGCCGGGAGCGCCCCCACTGTGGGCATTTTGTGGACCCAGCACAATCCACACCAGCGGCATAATATCTGACTTTGCTGCTACTAAAACACTGGGGAGCACCCCCAGAAAACACGGTTCACAAAGAAACTAAAACTGGCTCTTAAAGGGTCCGCGCACAAACTCACCTGTTCCAGAAAGCATCCTAAAATCACCAGAAAGAAAGGTGCACAGTGCTTTGGTGACAAGAGACTCACCTAATAGGCCCTGAGTGCATCTTGGTGAGGGGTGAGACCTCTCCAGGGACTGGGACATTGGCGGCGGCCATTATTGTGGCCTGGTGTGAGCGTGCTGACACAGACGTCATTGGAGTTCTCCCTGAGACCTGCTAGCCCAGGGTCTGCTCCACCCACTAGAGCACCGATTTAATCCAACTCAGCCAGGGCAGGCAGCCCACCCTAGAGACTGGTCCCACCCAACAACAAGCCCTCAGGCAACGTGTGGGCCCTCATAGATTGGTGACTGGATTCTCTGCAGCCTGGCAACTGAGCCGACTTGAGCGGGGCAGGGTGTGCACAAGGAGCAGGTGGAGAGTGTGGGGTGGTGGTGGAGTGTGGGGCTCCCGCTGTGGTGAGACTGGGTCTGCTTGGGGAGGTCGGGGCGCTCACGCGGGGCAGGACTATGTTGACTGTGTGTGTGGACCTATCGGCAACAGGGCTTGTCAGCTGCAGAAGACTTGTGCTTCTCTAGGACCCACATAGGAGGTTTGCCCCACCTTCCAAAGCCTGAAACAATTGGGTTCTCCTGTGCCTGAGGCCAGCCCCACCCAGCTGCAATCCTCAGAGAGCTGACAAGAGACCTAATAGGCTAGAGGCTTACAGCAATTGTAAGGCCCTGAGCCTAACAACCTGCCATGCTGGGGGCCTACTCAGTTAAAAGAAATACTGCAACACAAATGTGGTATGAGAACTTACAGCCAACTGTGCCGGGGCTCCGCACACCTGATAAAGAGACTGAAGGGCCCACAACAACTACAAGCAGCTAAGCATAACAACAGCTGGCCAGGAGCATAACTCAGCCTCCCTGGGTGCCTATAGGGAGAGCTAACAGGCCACAATAGAAGGATACACGTAGCCCACATAGGGGTCACCCCTGGAACATTGAGAACTGAGGGAAGCACACTGGAAGCCTCCTAAGGCATCACTTACACAAGGTCACCTATCTAAGAGCAGGAGATGTAGCTGACCTACCTAATACGTAGACACAAGCACAGGGAAAGAGGCAAAATGAGGAGGCAAAGAATACATTCCAAGTAAGGGAACAGGACAAAACCCCAGAAAAGGAACGAAGTGAAACAGAAATGAGCAACCTACCCGACAGAGAGTTCACACTAAGAGTGTTAAGGATGCTCACTGATCTGGGGAGAAGAATAGATGAACTCAGTGAGAATGTCAACAAAGAAATGGAAGATATAAAAAAGAACCAATCAGAAATGACGAATACAATACTGGGAATGAAAAATTCATTAGAGGGACTCAAAAGCAGAGTAGAGGACACAGAAGAACGGATCTGTGAGCTGGAAGAAAGACTAGAAGAAATTACCCAAAGTGAACAGGTAAAAGAGAAAAGAATTAAAAAGAGTGAGGACAGTCTAAGGGACTTCTGGGACAACATCAAGCGCACTAACATCCGTGTTATAGGTGTCCCGGAAGGAGAAGAGTGAGACAAGGGGGCAGAGAATCTATTTCAAGAAATAATAGATGAAAACTTCCCTAACCTAAGGAAGGAAACACATCCAGGTACAGGAAGCACAGAGAGCCCCAAACAAGATAAACCCAAAGAGGCCCACACCAAGACATATCATAATCAAAATGTCCAGAATTAAAGATAAAGAGAGAATCCTAAAAGCCGCAAGAGAATGTCAAGTTACATACAAAGGAAACCCCATAAGGCTATCAGCTGACTTCTCAGCAGAAACCTTACAGGCTAGAAGAGAATGGCACGATATATTTAAAGTGCTAAAAGGAAAAAACTTACAGCCTATACTCTACCCAGCAAGGTTATCATTCAAAACGGAAGGAGAGATCAAAATTTTCCCAGATAAGTAAAAATTAAAGGAGTTTGTCACCAAGAAACCAGTGCTACAAGAAATGTTAAAGGGACTAATTTAAGGGGAAAAGAGAAGACCACAAATAGGAAAAATTATCTATTTCCATGATTAGAACGTAATGGATACAAATGCACAAAAAAGAGGTTAGATATGATATCAAAAACATAAAAGGAGGGAGGAGGGGAGTTAAAGAGTACAGCTTTCAGACAGAGGTCAAACTAAAGTGACCATCAATTCTGTATAGAAGAAGTAAGGAACAGAGAAGGACTACTAAAACACTGAGAAAAAAAAAAGTTAAAAAATGGCAGTAAGTACATACTTATCAATAGCTACTTTAAACGTCAATGGACTAAATGCTCCAATTAAAAGGCATAGGGTGGCTGACTGGATAAAAAAACAAGACCCATATATATGCTGCATACAACAGACACACTTCAGACCTAAAGACACTCACAAACTGAAAGTGAAGGGATGGAAAAAGATACTCCACGCAAATGGCAATGGAAAGAAAGCTGGGGTAGCAGTACTCATATCAGACAAAATAGACTTTAAAACAAAAACTGTAAAAAGAGACAAAGAAGGGCATTACATAATGATCAAGGGAACAATCCAACAAGAGGATATAACACTTGTAAATATCTACGCACCCAATGTAGGTGCACCTAAATATATAAAGCAATTATTAACAGACATAAAAACAGAAATAGACAGTAACACAATAATAGTAGGGGACTTTAACACTCCACTTACACCAACGGATAGATCATCCAAACAGAAGATCAATAAGGAAGCATTGGCCTTAAACGACACACTAGAACAGATGGACCTAGTAGATATATACAGAGCATTCCATCCAAAAACCGAAGAATACACATTCTTTTCAAATGCACATGGAACATTCTCCAGGATTGATCACATGTTAGGCCACCAAACAAGTCTCCATAAATTTAAGAAGATTGAAATAATACCAAGCATCTTTTCTGACCACAGAGGTATGAAACTAGAAATCAACTATAGGAAGAAAATCAGAAAAGCCACAAATACATGGAGATTAAACAAAATGCTACTGAACAACGACTGGGTTAATGAAGAAATCAAAGAAGAAATCAAAAAATACCTGGAGACAAATGAAAATGAAAATACGACATGCCAGAATTTATGGGATACAGCAAAAGCTGTTCTAAGAGGGAAGTTTATAGCGATACAGGCCTATCTCAACAAACAAGAAAAATCTCAAATAAACAATCTAACAATGCACCTAAAGGAACTGGAAAAAGAAGAACAAACAAAGCCCAAAATCAGTAGAAGAAGGGAAATAATAAAAATCAGAGCAGAAATAAATGAAATAGAGACCAAAAAAAAATAGAAAAAATTAGTAAAACCAAGAGCTGGTTCTTTGAAAAGGTCAACAAAACTGACAAACCTTTAGCTAGACTCACCAAGAAAAAAAGAGAGAAGGCACAAATAAGTAAAATCAGAAATGAAAGAGGAGAGGTTACAACAGACACCTCAGAAATACAAAAGATTATAAGAGAATACTATGAAAAACTATATGCCAACAAATTCGACAATCTGGACGAAATGGATAAATTCCTAGAATCATACAACCTTCCAAAACTGGATCAAGAAGAAGTAGAGAATTTGAATAGACCAATCACCAGTAAGGAGATCGAAACAGTAATCACAAACCTCCCCAAAAATAAAAGTCCAGGACCAGACGGCTTCCCTGGTGAATTCTACCAAACATTCAAAGAAGACTTAATACCTATCCTTCTCAAACTCTTCCAAAAAATTGAGGAGGGGGGGAAGCTCCCTAACTCATTCTACGAAGCTGACATTACCCTGATACCAAAACCAGACAAGGACAACACAAAAAAAGAAAATTACAGGCCAATATCACTGATGAACATCGATGCAAAAATCCTCAACAAAATACTAGCAAATCACATACAACAATACGTTAAAAAGATTATACACCATGATCCAGTGGGATTTATTCCAGGTATGCAGGGATGGTTTAACATTCGCAAATCAATCAACGTAATACACCACATTAATAAAATGAAGAATAAAAATCACATGATCATCTCAATAGATGCAGAGAAAGCATTTGACAAGATACAGCATCCATTTATGATAAAAACTCTGAATAAAATGGGGATAGAAGGAAAGTACCTCAACATAATAAGGACTATATATGAGAAACCCACAGCTAATATCATCCTCAATGGTGAAAAACTGAAAGCTATCCCTCTAAGAACAGGAACCAGACAAGGATGCCCACTGTCACCACTCCTATTTAACATAGTATTGGAAGTCCTAGCCAGAGCAATGAGGCAAGAGAAAGAAATAAAAGGGATCCAAATTGGAAAGGAAGAAGTGAAACTGTCACTTTTTGCAGATGACGTGATTTTATATATAGAAAACCCTAAAGAATACACCAGAAAACTTTTAGAAGTAATAAACGAATATGGTAAATTTGCAGGATACAAAATAAACATACAAAAATCAGTTACATTTCTATACACTAACAACGAAGTAGCAGAAAGAGAAATTAAGAATACCATCCCATTTACAATTGCAACAAAAAAAATAAAATACCTAGGAATAAACTTAACCAAAGAGGTGAAAGATGTGTACACCAAAAACTATAAAACACTGCTGAAAGAAATTGAAGAAGACACAAAGAAATGGAAAGATATTCCATGCTCTTGGATTGGAAGAATTAACATAGTTAAGATGTCCATACTTCCTAAAGCCATCTATAGATTCAATGCAATCCCTATCAAAGTTCCAACAACATTTTTCACAGAAATAGAACAAAGAATCCTAAAATTTATATGGAACAACAAAAGACCCCGAATAGCTAAAGGAATCCTGAGAAAAAAGAACAAAGCTGGAGGTATCACACTCCCTGATTTCAAAATATACTACAAAGCTATAGTAACCAAAACAGCATGGTACTGGCTCAAAAACAGACACACAGATCAATGGAATAGAATCGAAAGCCCAGAAATAAACCCACACATCTATGGACAGCTAATCTTTGACAAAGGAGCCAAGAACATACAATGGGGAAAAGAAAGTCTCTTCAACAAATGGTGTTGGGAAAACTGGATAGCCACATGCAAAAAAATGCAAGTAGACCCTTACCTTACACCATGCACAAAAATTAACCTCAAATGGATTAAAGACTTGAATGTAAGACCTGAAACTATGAAACTTCTAGAAGAAAACATAAGCAGTACGCTCTTCCACATCGGTCTTAGCAACATATTTTCAAACACCACATCTGACCGGGCAAGAGAAACAGTAGAAAAAATAAACAAATGGGACTACATCAAACTAAAAAGCTTCTGCACAGCAAAGGAAACCATCAACAAAACGAAAAGACAACCTAACAATTGGGAGAAGATATTTGCAAACCATACATCTGATAAGGGATTAATCTCCAAAATATATAAAGAACTCATGCATCTCAACAACACAAAAACTAACAACCCAATTAAAAAACGGTCAAAAGACCTGAACAGACATTTCTCCAAAGAAGATATACAGATGGCCAACAGACACATGAAAAGATGTTCAAAATCACTAACTATCAGGGAAATGCAAATCAAAACTACAATGAGATATCACCTCACCCCCGTTAGAATGGCTATAATTAACAAGACAGGAAACAATATGTGTTGGAGAGGATGTGGAGAAAAGGGAACTCTCATACACTGCTGGTGGGAGTGCAAACTGGTGCAGCCACTATGGAAAACAGTATGGAGATTCCTCAAAAAATCAAGGATAGAACTACCATATGATCCAGCTATTCCACTGTTGGGTATTTATCCAAAGAACTTGAAAACACCAATTTGCAAAGGTACATGCACCCCTGTGTTCATTGCAGCGTTATTCACAATAGCCAAGACTTGGAAGCAACCTAAGTGCCCATCAAGGGACGAATGGATAAAGAAGATGTGGTATATATACACAATGGAATACTACTCAGCCATAAGAAACGATGAAATCCAGGCATTTGTGACAACATGGATGGACATTGAGGGTATAATGCAAAGTGAAATAAGTCAGAGGGAGAAGGTCAAATACCATATGATTTCCTTCATTAAGTAGTAGATAATAACAACAATAAACAAACACATAGGGACAGAGATTGGATTGGTGGTTACCAGAGGGGAAGGGGGGAGGGAGGAGGGTGAAAGGGATAATTCGGTACATGTGTGTGGTGATGGGTTGTAATTAGTATTTTGGTGGTGAACATGATGTAGTCCATGCAGAAATAGAAGTACAATGATGTACACCTGAAATTTTTACAATGTTATAAACCAATGTTACTGCAATAAACAAAAAATTAAAAAAAAAAATAAATAAATAAATAAAAAACAAAGACTTTTTTCTGTCTCCACTTGTCATGAATCTTGAATCATAGTGATTACAATCTCAGAATTGTTTGCATGCATATAGGACTGTATTTATCCTTCATCTCCTTCTATCTTCCTTCCAATGTGTTACCTTTACAGAATTCTACGTGATCTCATAGAAGTCTCGCTTGATGTATGTCATTACAATTTTGGAAATCCTAAATGTGATGATGATTTGAATAGTCCTTACCATTAAAACATATGGCATTTCTCCAGAAACCACTAACCAAGGTGTGAACTTCTCTACTTTTACTACTTCCCAGCTGGCCATCAGGCAACGAGGCATTTCTATTACATTTCATCTCCTATAATTAAGCCTGAAATTCTCAATGCCAGCTGAATAGCAAAGAAAATGTCCCTGAATGGAAGGCCAGGACTCTTTCCACTCCTCTATCTATCTATCTATCTATCTATCTATCTATCTATCTATCTATCTGTCTGTCTATCTATCTATCTATCTATCTATCTATCTATCTATCTATCTATCTGTCTATCTATCTATCTATAGAGAAGAGGGAGAGAGATTTTAAAGAGCTGGTTCATGAAATTATGGAGTCTGGCAAGTCCAAAGTCTGCCGGGTGGACTGGCAGGCTGGAGACTCAGAGAAGAGCTAATGTTGAAGTTCAAAATCCGAAGTACATCTGCTGATAGAATCCCCTCTTGCTGTGGGTAAGTCCACCTTTTGTTCTACTCAGGCCTTCAACTGATTGGATGAGGCCCACCCACATTATGGAGAGCAATTTGCTTTATTCAAAGGGCACTAATTTACATGTTAATCTCATCCAAAAATGCTCTCACAGAAATATCCAGAATAATGTTTGACCCGAAACATCCAGAATAATGTTTCACCAAATATTGGGGCACCAGGGCCCAGCCTAGTTGTCATATAAAATTAACCACTACTCTGTCTACAAACATAGGACATAAATTCTGATTCTTTAAGGCCATCTTCACTTCGCTCTGCTCAGCACATGAGTGCTCTTCACGCCTTTCTTGTCAAATGTTTACCTGGTCCAAGTATATTGTGTGACACTCAGCCCAATGTAGGCTCTTTGCAATGAGGTCCAATGACTGCTGTCTAAACTGTGTCCCTGACTACATCATGGGACTATGAAAACTCCTTCCAACATGAATGGCATCATTCTTTGAGTTTGTAATGTCTTGTTAACACTGTGGATGCCTTTGAATATTATTGTTAATGGATAAGAAGATGCCGGAGAAGTGTCCTTCCTGAGTATTAGGATTAGAGGCAGGGGATGAAGGTTGTTTCCCGTCCTGCTTCTTGCATTCATTAGCTATGAAACCTCAGGTTAATGACATTATATCTTTGGACTTTTGGTTCTGAGTTGTAACTTAAGAAGAAAATACATTTTTCACATAGCTATTTTGAAGATCAAATGAGAGAATACGTCTAAAGGCTCTTTGAAAATTCTACCATGCAGTGCCGAAATGAGTTATATTAAAAGTTATGTCAGGGGCCAGCCCAGTGGTGTAGTGGTTAAGTTCATGCGTTCCGTTTCAGCGGCTCAGGGTTCGGCGGTTTGGATTCTGGGCGGGGACCTACTCACCGCTCGTCAAACCATGCTGAGGTGGCATCCCACACAGAAGAGCTACAACTCTACAACTAAGATGTACAACTATGTACTGGGGCTTTGGGGAGAAAAAAGAAACAGAGGAAAATTGGCAACAGATGTTAGGACAGGGCCAATCTTCCTCAAAAAAAAAAAAAAACAGTTATCTCATGTTAAATCGCACTAAAATATCTACTTTAGCCATTGAACTGTGAGCTGCTTAAATTTAGGTGTAATATCTTATTCATCAACACGTCTCCAACACATAAACAGTACCCTACCATTAATGTTAATTTCATATATTTATTGGTTAATTCAACTGGCACTTATTACGTATCTTCTATGTTGTAGCCACTTCGAACAGCCAGCAAATGTTTATTAAACATAGAAATTTAATTGGCAATATTTTCTGAGACTTTTGAAGGAAATAGATGAAAAGAAAAGTTTGAGCTTTCTGATCAATGTTTGTTGATTTTGAACTTTCATTTTTGTCTAATTCTATTTTTGACACTTGAACTTATTTTTCTCAACCACCTAGAGCCGGGGTTATTTGGTAATTAGCAGCTATACATTTATGTATTTGGTGCCAGAATCAAGATCCCGACATCTCTGTTGTTTATCTGGCAGAAACTAGGTGCCCCTGTTCTGATAACTGACCCTCTCCCCTTTCTTTGTCCCAACTACCCCCATGGAGCCTGGATATCTTACCATTTTGTCTTCTTGGATTTTACTCTCGATTATCTCTTCTCGTAACTTGCCAATATATCTATTAATGGGCAAGGTTGGTTTTACTATTTCGTGTTCCAGTTGAGGTGCCAACATATTAACTCCTCAGAGTTATGCTCATCTGTAATAATGATGGCGGTGGAAAAACCAGTAGTAGTTGGTGTTTTTATTTCATTTTCATTATTTTGACTAACGTATCATTCTTATGTATACTGGGCAGTGTGCTAAGGACTTTACGTATACCGTTTCATGTAATCAATCTAACAACCTAAGAGGAGATCACCAGGGACATGATCAGCAGCAGCAGCAGTAGCAGCATCATTTTTTGGTATGGGATTCAGAAAGGTAGAAAAATGTTCCTAGGTTTATGACATCTGACTGATAAAGTGGAACTTGAACCCAGACCTGTCTGAATCTAAAACCCATGCTTTTAGCCACTTTATGGTTTATTTGTAATTGCTCATAATCTCTGCCTCTGAAACTCTATCATTCTATTGCTTGAATGGGATATCATTTTCCCTCTAAGTCAGTCTTAATCACTGACCAAATAAAAAGCAAAGTCATCTGCATGTATCACGTTGTCAGACTCTGTCATTTTGCCTATAATTAGCTTCTTCTCACGTTCACAGCTGGTCTTGTCTTGCTCCCTGGAAAGGTAGGGCACAACCAACCAAATTCTGAGACAGGCTCTTTTTGGTGAGCCATTATATCAGAAAGAGGAAGAGCAGAACACCTATTTTCCCTGTTTTTGCTGGAGAAATCACTAAGAAAAATAACTCCATCAAAACTCCAGGCTCAGAGGTGAATTGTATCAGAAAAAAAAAAAAAGGATTTTTAATCAAAAAGAAAGTCTGAGTGGCGTGATTAAAATCCACCTGACCATCCTATTTTAGGTCAGAATTTTGTAAACTTCATCAGCCTTTGAAACTGTTCTTGTGCCCTGAGTGCCTCGAGTTTTTTGAGAAGATCAAACTTTCTGGATGCCAAGAAAGAAGGGGGTGGAAATAATAAGCACGAAGAGTTGGATGGGGAGCAAAGAGGAACACGCATCAATCAGATGGAGCCCTTGGGCAGCAAAGTATTTGTATCAGCAAATGAAACTCCTATTCGGGATCCAATAAATGTAACTCATAAATGTTTAATCCACAAAGAAGAAAACAAATTTGATATGAATTGGGAAAGAATTCTTTTGCCAAACACTGCAGTCTCTAGGCATTCACAGATAAATTCATAGCTAGCAAGTTTGGATTTTTATAAATTCCCCATGCAATTTATAAAGCATTTTTAATATAATGATATCATCACTTCTTCACATCTTTATTCACCAAAATCCTTGACAAGAAGGGCTACTTTCCAGTGCAAGCTACATCTCCAATTAGTGATGTGCCTTTAGACAAGGCATTAATTCTCTGGGCCTCAGCTGTCAAATTGGTTCAAAATTGGTATTTGAATATACGGAAACCTTTTAATATACTGTAGCGCAAGGATTGGCAAACTTTTTCTATAAAGGGCATCCGTAGCAAATATTTTAGGTTTTACAGGCCATACATTCTCTATCACAACCACTTGACTTGACCATTGTAAGGAGAAAGCAGTGATGGATAATGTGCAAACAAATGAGCATGGCTGTGTTCCAATAAAACTTTATTTATGGACAATGAAATTTGAATTCTGTATAATATTCAGCTGTCAAAATTTCAACAAAAATTGCTCTTCTCCTGATTTCTTTTTTTACCATTTAAAAGTGTAAGGACCGGGGCCGGCCCGGTGGCGCAAGCGGTTAAGTGCGCGCGCTCCGCTGCAGCGGCCCGGGGTTTGCTGGTTCGGATCCCGGGCGCGCACCGACCACTGCTTGGTAGGCCATGCTGTGGCGGCGTCCCATATAAAGTGGAGGAAGATGGGCACAGATGTTAGCCCAGGGCCGTCTTCCTCAGCAAAAAAAGAGGAGGATTGGCGGATGTTAGCTCAGGGCTGATCTCCTCACAAAAAAAAAAAAAAAAAAAAAAGTGTAAGGACCATTTTTAGCTTTGAGGGCCAGACAAAAATAGATGGTGGTCCGTATTTAACTGGTAGGCCGTATTTTGCTGCCTTCTGCTGCAAAAAGGTACACTTGTAACTGTACTTTAACTTTAGAGGCGTGTGAAAAATAGAACAAAATTGCAAATGAACAATAAAAATACTTTAAGATGTTATTTTCATGATGCCAATTAAAAATGGGTGTCTTGCCTAGTTTGTTTATGGCTGAGCTAATTTTTTTAAAATTAATAGACAATTATATTGATAAGTAGAACTCTAAAAACATGATACTTCATCTAGCTGCAGAAATGAATATTTCATTTCCATCAAGAAGGCTGCTGTGGAAATAAACCTTAAAATCACTTTTTTAATTAAAAATATGACTTTCTTAATCTTACAGGGCAAGGAATAGTCGAGATCATTATGGAATATGCATCAGGAAGTAAGCATAATATTTCCGTTTCAGTCTTTGTTGCTAATTCTCTTCTGCTTTGAAGTTTATACAAACTATATAATTTAAGAGTAGATGTAAAATTAATTAATGAATCTCTATCAAGATGAAATATATTTTTACAATTTTTCTGCTATGAAAGCTACTCAGTTGTACTCAGAGAAGGACTATTCTTTTTAACTATTAGTAACAACAAACTCTAAATTTGGTCATCAGGAAAAAATATGAATCCTAGATGATTCAAATTTAATTCGTATTTATTGAGTGCCTACTCTTAGCCAGATAATATGATTATAACATAATATTCTAACTACAATTTTATTTAATATACAAAACACTTTTTGTGGTAGATTCTAAAGTTCCAATTTGATATATGAATAAGCCCAGAAAGTTTCAATAACTTGTCATTTCTACCTCAATATTCCACTGTTCTCCCCACAACATGGAGTAAATGTAATTTACTATAGTTACATATAGTTTACAAAGGAGTTTACAAAGAAGAGGTGTTCTATGCAAAAGGAAGTGGAGGAAGCACAATTTGTGGGTGCCTACTGTGAGCAAGCTATTACGGGAGGTACCAAGCATATCCACTCATCAATCTATTCATTCACTCGAGGAGAATCTCCCAAGAGCCGGTGAATATCAAACCTGCTTTGACGCTCACAAAGCAAGCATACATTATCTCAAACTTCCAACAGCTTTGCACACCATGGGTTATTGCTCCTGTGTAACAAATGAGTAAACTAATACACGAATTCAGGAGCTCAAGGTCACAGTACAAGCAAGCGTTGGTTCCAAGATTTGAACTTACATTTATTTTTCTTAAGAGGCTCTGCTCATATCACACCACACTGGCTCCCGGGCCACAGATATAACAGACTCCCTTCATTAAGTGTCTTCAGCTGCCACTCCACATATTTTCTACGTATTTTCACTATGACAATGATAAAAAAGAAAGAAATCTCCATGCCTAGGAGGCACCCAGTTTTCCGATAATTTTGCAAATAGTTTGCTTTGTTTAAGAAGTGTATCTCTAGTGGAGAGGGCTATGGATGCTTGAAATGAGTTGGAAGCAGGTTTTTATTTGTTTGAAATTATTTCACCAGCCTTCCCTGTCATTTGCTGTTAATTATTCACTGGGAAAGGGAGAAATATGTCAACACAACATTTGTCACTGGTTATTTAGAGGCGCAGGTTGACAGATCTTGGCAGAATCCTTGGAAGATGTATCTGACGTGGTCGCTTCTAGTCTCCTTATTTATTTTGTATTCTCAAGACTGTAAAATGAAATAAAATCTTCAGCTAGTGAAGACATGAAATAGCTACTCACAACAAAAGACAAATATTTTGGGCGTGGCTTACAGTCCTGCAACCCTGATTGACAAAGTCATGCAACCCTGCATCCTGATCTGGCCTCTCTACTGTGCAGTCCAGGAAAGAACCACCCAAGAGGGAGTGAAATTGGTACATTTCAGGCCTGAAGGATAAATGTAGTCATTAACTTTTTCTCAATCATTCCCTCTAAAAATATCCACAAGAAGACTCCTGACGTCTATCCATCCTCTAAGGGGTAAGATAACCATAGAATTAAAAAAAAAAAAATTTAAAACTACAAACATGACATCATAAGCTCTGTTGTGTCCAAGGGCTTGCTAAGCTTGGCCTCATTCTCTCTCATTGCATTTCCAAGCTTGGAAGCCTCGTCCTCTCTCATTGCATTTCCTATATTCTGCCTCTGTTCAAGCTGCTCAATTCTATGGGAGGCAGGTATTGAAATAGTACTGTTTGCTGTTCCAGGAGACCTGAACTCAAGTGCTGGCCCTGCCCTTACTGACCAAGTGAACTCAGTCTACTTTTTTAACCTCCCTGTCTCATATTCTTTTATTTTCATTCAAAAATAGATGTTTAAATCGATTATTCTTGTGCTCAACACTACTTACGGTTTCCTATCTCATTCAAAAGAAAATTCAAAGTCCTGCAAGTCTCTAAATACTTGTATAATCTGTTGTTTTGTTGTTTGACCTCCTCCTACCACCCCTGCCTCATTTTTCTCTGCTCTGGCCTCACTGATCTCCTCGCTACTCCTAGGACACATAAGGACACTTCCCCTGAAGACCTTTCATGTTGATGCTCCTCTGCCTGGAGTTCTCTTTCCTCCGACATTCACATGGTTTCCTCCACTACTTCAGTGAGGCATCTCTTCAAATGTCACATCATCTAAGTGGACCTCCTCATCCCTCTCATCCAAAATGGGATCTCTAACATCTCTAACATCTAACCACCTGAAAATACGTGAGTACAAGTCCATGACGCTGGGACCATTCAGAGAGCAGATGTACAGGAGAGCCGATGTTCTTGACGTTTCTCACTTTTGCTTGCCCTTCTTATAGCACAGGAAAATGAATCCTATGCTCCCTGAACTGTGTTGTGAAGTGGATGGTGTCTCAGTTATTTAAAGGTCCTGAGTGTGGATACAGTTTCTCTCTTCTCCCAATTACATGCTGAAGTGTCAGGGCCACAGTAACATGTGGGGGAGGCCATTTCTACCTATCATCTCTGTCTTTTGCTCCTCTTCTCCTTTTCCCTCATCTGTCCCTCCATATGGCACATTTTTTAAAGCTTAGATGAGTAGAATTGGATTAGAGAAGTGACTACTCTTCCAGACTAAGTGCTCCAGCTCAGATTACCAAACTTTGCCCTGGGAATATGTGGATAAGGCCAGGAAGCAATCAATTATTATATCTTTTGCTTTTCTATTGTGGCTTATATGTGCATCTCTTTTGAAAAACACCTCGGGAAGAATAAGTGACTGGCAGAGATGGATTTAGGCATCCTTGGGTCCCCTGGTGATAAAATCATTTTAATGACATCAAAGATCTCATGCAGATTTATTTATATCAAAGATGTTTTGATTACTTAATGTAAAACACTTGCTATTGGAAATAATAGACATGACTCCTAATAGTATAAAAATACTTCTAATGATATTACCTGAATAACGCTTCAATCAGCACTCATTCACTGCCTTCTATGTGCAGGCCCTCCGCAAGCTCTTGAGTGATAATGGAGAACAAACTAAACAAGAAGGACGCCTGTCTGCAGTTTACTTCCTAGTCAGGCAAAGGATAAAATACGAGTAACTCATAAACAAAGGAATTAAATAGATAGAAATTGTGAAAGAAAACTATAAAATAACAGTGTCCCAATGCATGATAATTAGGAAATCTACTTTAGATAATTCAACGCCAAGAGTGGAAGGCTATGCAGGCACCTGCAATGCAAAAAGCTGTGAGAATAGCATCCTGGGGGTGGGGGGTGGCGGGGACAGCAGCAAAGGCAAGATGAGGATAAAGTAGAATAGAAGGCTACTGTAATTTAAATGGCCCCTCATTCATCATGGTGGCTTGTGTAAGCTTTATTATGAGTGCAATGAGAATTTATTGAAGGGTATTTAGACAGAGGAATGACATGTTCTGATTTACATTTTTAACATATTGTGCTGATGACAAGGTAAAAAATGGATTGGAAGATACAACAATAAAAGGAAAAGCATTATTTAAGAAACTCTGGAAAAATTGGGGAAATTTATGCATCTTTAGGCCTACCCGATTCTGCCTTGTCCAGGTGGTGACACGTAGATCTATTTCAAGTTAAACAAGGAAAGATGATAAACTAAGGTGCCAGCCTACTCAGTCTGTGGTACATGGCAGCTAGAATAAGCTAGAGTAAAAACAGACGAAAATAAAAATCTAGAACTTCCCCGAACCTAATTTAATTTAATTTATATTAAAAACCTCCTTGGGGGATCACATGAATTCCATAAGCATCATAGTCCAAATGATTAATGCCCAAATTTGTCTCTTGGCCAAGACTTGGTCAGTTTAGACAGTCATCCAGCCAGAAGTGAAAGATGGAAGGATGTAATTCAATGAAAGGAGGCACAAATGCAATCTGTTTTTAAAACAGTGTGCCACATGTGTGTGGTGATGGGGTGTAGTTAGTATTTGGGTGGCGAACATGATGTAATCGATGCAGAAATAGTAGTATAGGGGCCGGCCCTGTGGCTTAGCGGGTAAGTGCGCGTGCTCCGCTGCTGGCGGCCCGGGTTCGGATCCCGGGCGCGCACTGCCGCACAGCTTCTCTGGCCATGCTGAGGCTGCGTCCCACATACAGCAACTAGAAGGATGTGCAGCTATGACATACAACTATCTACTGGGGCTTTGGGGGAAAAAAAATAAATAAAATTAAAAAAAAAAAAAGAAAGCCCACCTAAAAGAAAAAAAAGAAATAGTAGTATAATGATGTACACATGAAACTTATACAATGTTATAAACCAATGTTACTGCAATAAACAAAATTTTTAAAAAAATAAAAAATAAAGACAATGGGCACATTTCAAAAAAATAAATAAATAAATAAATAAAATGTGTACAGGAACAACAACAACAAAAAATAAAACTATCTGAACTTGGTATTTCTTTGAAAAAAAACCAAAAAACAGTGTGCCACAGGTCACTCAGCAAAAGTTAACTCTCCTCAGGGGTGTCTATGGGCCCTGGAATGAGAACCAAAGCCAAAAATATAGCAGGAGGTTGCTACTGCTACTGCAGGAACAGAGTGGGCAGGGAGAAGCCAAGCCAGATTCTACCAATAGAGACACAATGTGGGCTTTGTACAGCACTAAAATACTCAAAGTGCTGTTATCAGTTACAGACATGGTACGTGGAAATTCTGGCCTTAAAGCCTAAGGTTGGGCATTTGGATTTGAGATATTGCACCCTACTTTCACATCCATTGTCTCAGCAAAGGTGAACAGATAGGGTTTGGTTCACATGAGCAAGTCTCTCAGGATATGGGGCTGAATACCATAGACTTGGTCACCCAGTGTGATGGTACAGTCTACTGGACGTAAGCAATATTAAACTGAGGTCCACAGTGCTAATTGATTACGGGGTAGAGGTCATTACAATATTTACCAGTTGTGAATACTGATGGAGTCTTTGATAAAGGTAAGGTGACAACCTAGAATATTTCAAACACAGACTACCACTCTTTTCTTTTCCTCCTAAAGGGTATGAGCTTTGGCCATTGGGCTAAGAAGCAGTTCCCTATGTGACTTGCTATATTGAATGGGGTAATTTATTGCTATTTCTCCAACTCTTCAGTTGGTCATCAAGGTTCTTCATTTCCTTGAGGTAAAATAATATTTTCCTCAAAAAATATTATATTGAGAAGCTTACTCATGAAGACAGAATTCCGCTACCAGGAGAACAAAATCAAACAGTCCTGGCTCTTCATTAGTCACTAGTAATGTGACTTTGAGCAAGTCCTTTACCATCCTGTTTGTCCCTCTGGAAACAAGCAAGGGGGTGTGGGAGAGTGAAACATACATTATTTGAAGTCTCTCGTATTTTAGCATTGTACGTCTCTATACATTTGGGCTATGGGAAAAAATGTATTCAGATGAATTGCACTTATCTGCTGGAGCTTGTCAAAAGTTAAAAAAAGAAGGTGATGAAACACATGAGGCCAGTGTGGTGGCATCCAATAATTTCCAGCTTCACTTGCAGAAAAGGACTCTAGCGACCCGGAACCTGATGTCTATGGCCCCAGGTCTGTTTTAGCTTACCTTTTGCTAGGTGCTCTTTGTGTCTTCATGCATCTGAAAAGCTACTACAAGGAAAAGGAAAGAGGCTTATTCAGTGAGACCCTAGGGAACAGAGGAAGTTACAGTGGGCAAATATTTGGAGGGAGAAGAGTTTCACTCATCACAAGGATTTGAGAACATTGAGGTTAATGATGACTTTTGCCCGAACAGCTTCTATGGAGTGACGGGGGCAAAATCTTGATTTTCTTGGGTTTAAAGGAAAAAGATGTAATGGGAGAAAATGAGAATTAACTAATATGTGAGGAACTTTGTGGTAAAGCAGGTGAGGAAGTTGGGGCATCAGTTGGAGGGATACGGGCAAATAGGAGGGGTATTGTGAGACTGGAGATACTATAAGATGTTTGTATGGATACAGGAAAGTTATAATAGGAAAAATATGATAGCAGAAAAGGATTAGGAAACTGCAGGTGTGGTGTCCTTATGTGTATGGGATGCAAAAAGATCCATTGCACAAGTTGAGAGTTAGACTTCAATGGAAACAGACATTTCATTCATTAAATAAAAATTAAAGCGGCATTTATTCCTATAAAAGAAAATATTTAGTGGTGAGAACATGTAGAATTTCTCACTAGGTTGTTTCTATTTTCAGGGGGAGAGAAGAAGCAGAGACTTCAGACAGAGATGAAGGCAGTAGAAGAGCTGTTGATATTTGAGGAGAAAGAAAGTGAAGGAAAGCTTCCAGAACAGAGGTTTCCAACTAGATTACTGCTAATGACTTATACGTGTGACATTGATCCTCTCAGCTTTTGGGACAGGTGGGTGACCTCTGGGGCTGACAAAGTCACCCTTCCTCCTATCCTTATACCAATTTTTTCATTAATATATCTGATGCTTTTAAAATTTGCAAATTACTGTGTTGGGACACTGGGAAACGGAATAAACTAGGGAAGTTTAATAGAATTGCTGAGAAGATCTAAGAAAATATTTGAAACCAGTCAGCATGGTTTTGTTTTGTTCTAGTCCCCAGAAGTGTTTGCCTCTTCAGGTATAGCCATGGAGTAAACACAAACTTAAATTTAACCAATTGTAGTGTATAGTCAGTCATGTCCAATGGAGTGAGGGTGATGGGGAAGGGAAGAGAATTGACACTGTATGTAAAAGAGTGAGCAAACCAGAGCATCTAGGTTGGATAGTGAGGGATGGGATGATCAGAGAAAAAGTGATAGGACAATCTGAATACAAGTCCAGAATGGGTCAAGCAATTGTTGGAGTCAGGGTTCTAAGAGAAGTGGTTTTGAAAAAATCAGAGATGGGCTGCCTGAAATTAAGATTATAGAGATGGAGTATTTTAGTGACAATTAGTATGAGCATAGATAGCAGTTAGGAAAGATTGAGGAAAGATGAAGAAGGTGGAGGAAATGAGAAACCAAATCCTTGAAATCATTGTCTATGTAATTATTCAGGAATTTTCCATATGGATTTTGGTAATCAGCTTGGAAGTTATGGTTGAGGGTGACAAGAGAGATAAGGAAAGACCTCTGATGAATACTACGTTTAAGATCAGGTCAGTGGAAGGTGAACTCATGAAAGAAAACTTGAAAGGGGACTACTGGAAAAATTTGAAGAACATGAAGATAATGTAGTATCCCTAAAGTCAAGGGAAGACTTTATTTCCAGAAATGGAAGAAGTATGTTAAACACTGCGAATAAACTATTATATTCTAAATAAGAGTTTATTGTTCTTGGTAATCCCAGGAGGTTGTGTTGTCTTGTAGAAGATGGGGGTGATAGGACATACTTGAGCTACTCTTTTGAAAGACGTGAGTGTGAATCCTGGTACAGTCATTTGCTAGTTATTTATGGACAAAAATCTTAATATTGTACTATTTGGTATGTTATTGTGGGAAATAAAATTAAACAAATGTATAAGCCTAATGCATGGTTAAGCACTGGGTATCTGATACTTTTTCAGTCCCTTTTCTTAGCAATTGAATGTATTGATTCATACACTTGTTTATTCTTTCAGCAAGCATTTATAGGATAGCTAGTGTATATTATGCCTGTACAGATCTCTGAAGACAAAAAAAATAAGTAAAATGAGACTTGTAGTCCCAAAATCTCTAAATCTAGCGAGAATTTTTGCCCACATATTTTTTGAAGGGCTAATAAGGGATTTCACAAATGTGGAACTGAATTCTTGTTGTGTACCTTGCCCGAGATTCTACAGATAGTAACTGATGATATTAGGTCTAGTATAGTAGTGTCCAATAGAATTTTCTGTGATGATGGAAACATTCATGTAGAACATTTAGCTATTGACCCCCTAAAATGTGGCTAGTGTCACTGAGGAACAGAATTTTTAATGTTATTTAATTTTTGTCAATTTAAATTTTATTGTGAACAGTCACATATGAGTAATGGCTGCCAATCTGGACAGATCAGGTATAAAACTTGGTTTTCCTAATTCTTGATTCATTTAATGTTTATCCTTTTATCTTGATGAAAAAGAAGGCAAAGAGTGACATCAGATGAAGAAAGCTGACCACATCTTTTAGCCACATAAATTGCTCCCAGAGAGTCCCCAGTGTCATATTTGTCACTGTCTGTTTCTTTCAATGATGTCTTAAATGGAGCGTGAAGCTGTGAGAGCCTGAACATTCTGGAGATTTTGCTTGATAAGCAGCTTCTATCAGAAATTAATCTGATGGCAGCTTTGCCTCAAAGAAGTCATTGTTTTTTATTTTCTCATTTTCTCTTCCCCCCTCCCAGAATAGGCTGAAATGTTGGTGCACTTTCCCACTGACTTGCATTTATAGACTTCTGAAGAAGCTTTGGATAAATAGAGCTGAGCTGTATATTTAGAACTGGAAGATCTAAATTCAAGTCCTTTATTTGCCATCATTATTTTTACCTAGAAAATGGGGATAATAACTCCAACCTGAGTCAAAGGTGTTCTGTAATAAGGCACATTTAACCTCTTAGAAAAGGAAGAGATAATGTTTGCTCTTGTTGTGATGAAGTAAGTAAAACAAGCCCTTAACTAGAAGTCAATTTGTAGAAATAAAAATTTGTATCAAAATGAAAGAGTTGAGCTGTAAAATTCCATCGACTCAAACATTTAGGGTGGAAATAATGTTTGTAGAAGTAGCAAGCATCTCTGTTGCAGCTTTCTCATCTTTCATGGCAACATCCACGACCAGGTATATGGTGTGGAGCCTAAATGTCAGGAGTTTGGAAATGGAGAAAGGCCATGTGAAGTCAACCGAGTCCAGCACCAGGGCACAGGCCTCTCTGTAAATTGCAGGCGTTTGGTCTCATCAAATAAACCATTCAGGGTGGAAATGTCAATTTTAGCAGATGACGCTTTCTGTTTTTATAAGACTAGCAAGAGATAAGACTGTCATAAGTTGTGAATTAAATTGCATTAATTTAAATGCTTCCTTTTATTGCAAATTCACTGCATATTCCACAGAGAATAGAGATAGTATTATCTAGTTCAAAAAGAAAAAAGTGGAATAAGAATTTTGTCATTTTCTTTCCTTATATAACAGGTATTTATTGATCATCTACTAAGTGCTGGACATTGGTTCTGCAGATAAAATTTTGTATAATATATGGTTCCTGTCCTTAAAGAGCTGCTAGTACAATAGAGGGAAACATATATTTAAATTATTACAACATTGTTGGGTTTAGGTGCAAAGTATCTGGAAGCTCAGAGAAAGAGTCAGGTGTGGAGAAAGTGAGCTGAGGAAAGGCTTTCCCATGGAAGGCAGTTCTTCAGCATATTTTTTAAGGTAGGGTAGAGCCTTACCAGCTGCATGGGATGTGGGGAGGGAATGCAACAAAAGTATGGTGACAAGGGGACCAGACCCATCTGTATTTCAGTGACCAGTCTGGAGTGTATGCAGGAAAGACTGTGGAGCTGTAGGAAATGAAACCACCACGGTGGGGAGAGGCGTGCTGAGGAATATGGGGCATGCCTAGAAGCCTTGTATTTGTCTTTCAGGAAAAGAAGTAGCACAGGAATTGATGTGCTCAATCTGTGTTCTAGAATGGGTGCTACCTCAGCACAGGAAGAGATCTGAGATGGGAAGAACAAGTACTAAGCAAGAGATGAAACATGTTTACATTGAGATGATAGCAATAGAAATGAAGGAAAGGAGTGACTAATTTAAAAAGAGATATACAAGGTAGTAGCTAAAAGATTTGGTGATTATTTAAACTCACAAGAGTTTTATAGAGGAAGAAAGAAGATACTCAGATTCCTAGTTTTGTCAAATGGATTCAAAATAAGGGATAGGATGAGATTAGGAAAGGAACATATAAAAACTATGTTTCCTTCTTTCTTTTTCTTCTCCTTCTCCTTTTTAATTTTTCTCCTTGTTCTTCTTATGTGAGTTAGAGACTGAAGGTTTGGAATGTAATTAGTTCCATTTTGTACATTCTTTGTTTGAGGTGTCTAGATAATGTCTTCACGATATCCGTCTAGAGGACTTCTGAAAAAATGAGCATGGGGCTGAGGAGAGATATCTTGACCAGAGATTTTTTGAGACAATCTCAAAGTTGTTGAAGCTACGGGAGTTGTTGTCACCCAGGGAGGATGTTGAGTAAACAGAAAGATGATTGGATGATAGGAAAACACCTACTTTTCCAGGGTTATAAGGGTAAGATGAAGAGTAGCTGGTGAAGAAGACTGAGACAGAGTTGCCATAGACATAGGGAATAGCTGAATGGACCAATTAACAGACACCATTTCATTTACAGGTTTTATGTTGATGCCATGCTTGTGCCACGTTGTACAAGTGAATGATGTATGGGCCAGGAGTCACTGAACAGCCTGAGAGACTGTCATATGAAGAAATAATTTAAAACAATGATAAGGGAGTAGATAGATGCATGCTCAGGATTCAATGAATTATATACACAAGGCTGCACAAAATTCAACACGAGAAAATATATTAACATAAGGTAAAGGAATAGAGTTGTATAAAATGTGTGCGAATGAAGAGAATTGGTCAAAAGTTGTATAATTTGCAGAGGTTATATAAAACATTGTAAATTAGAAGTTTCCACAGGATTTAGTGAGCAAGAGGCCATTAGTAACATTGGCATGATAATTCCAACAGTAGAGCAGTCAGAAACCAGAGTAGACAGGACACAGTATGCATGTGTAGATCATGCTTAGAGGTGGAAGGAGCACAGAGTGATGGGCCAGTGGCTAGAAGAGTCACAAGGTCAAAGTAATTTGTTTTGGGTTTCTTTTGTGTCATTTTGCTATTTATTTATTTTCAACTAGAAGTAACAGGTATGGCTATATATACTCCATGAAAAGAGGCAGTGGACATAAAACTTTGACGAAAAAAGCAGTAAATACGATAGTAAATATGTAGTGGAGTGATATGTTTGAGAAGGCAAGAGAGGAAAGGTTATGGAAGAGATAAGTCTGTCATGGCTGTCCTCAAACAAGGGGAGATTTTAAGCCAGCTATCTCCTGCCCCCAGGGACTTTTTGCCAGATCAGGAGTTATTTTTAATTGGAGTTGTGAAGGGTGCTACTGGCATCTAGTGAGTTGAGGCCAGGGATGCTGCTAAACATCCTACAGTGCACAGGACGGCCCCCGACAACAAAGAATTAGCCCCAATGTCAACAGTGCTAAAGTTGATAAACCTAGTCTACCAGGTGATACGAACATGCATGAATAGGAAGCAGTAAGAAGTAGAGGCAGTTTTAACTGAAGGCTTCTATTTCCCTGGGAGCAGATGAGGTCATCTTCTGAGAAAGATGAAGAAAGACAGGGAAGGGGCATGATGCTGTGGAATGAGGTGAAGGTTTGAAACATGCCACAGGGAAGGAAAGAGGGCTCAGACAGAGAAGTGAAGACCAGCAGGTTGCTTTTGAGAGTTTAGTTTGTGTGGATCATTCAATCCACTAGAACCGGCACCACACTTAAAACAACCAAATCTAAACCAGAACCACTATGTCTATATTGCTTATCAATATAAACATTCAGTGTTCCCTTGACACTGTGTTTTTCTTTAGTGTGTGCTGCCTCACCTGGGCAAGGCACTAGCAAGGAAGGCATGAGCTTACACGTACTTGCCTATAAGCTGTGCCTGTGCGCAGTCCAGACACCTGGTGCACCAGCTATCCAGCTCTGACTGTGGAATCCAACTGTCCTCAGGGATAGAGAATTGTATCCCTTTCGCCAGTGCTGATTGAATGACACTTTGTCAAGTTCCTCAGAGCAGAAAACACATGTTCTTCCCCAGCCCCCTGCTGGGTACCAGGTCAACCCTAGTCTTGGATAGAAATCACCAGATGGCTTAGGCAGTACAGCCAAAGCATGCAGGTGACTCAGAGAAACAAGGTTGTCTTGAGAACATGTTTGCCCTTTTCTTTTTCAGAGTTTCCTTGCTCCTAAAGAAGCCAAAACTAGGATCTTCACTCTGAATTCTGATTCATGCCATTTCAATTCAAATTTCACTGAACTGAGGTCCCTACTGTCTTCAGCACATCATGCTAAATAGAGTGGGGGATCCATAGATTCTTAAATTCATTACACAGATGTTACAATTGGGGAACCTGGGTGAAGGGTATACAGGATCTCTCTGGATTGTTTGTTACAACTATATGTGAATCTACAATTATGTCAAAAATAAATAAATAAATACACACACCTACATAGTGTTTATAGGCAGTTTTAGACATTCATATGAATTGTTTAATCATTCAGTAGTTTAGTCAATCGACAAACGTGTAGTAATAATTTACTATGTTTCAGGTCCTGGGAGATCAAGATTCATTCAACCCTTTACAAGAACCATGAATTTGGTATTATGGTCACCTCCATTATAAAGATGAGTAAAATGAGCTTTGTCTTGCCCAAGGTCACAAATCTAATAAGTTGTAGGCTTCAGTTTGAAATGTAGTTTACTGTGTGCGTTTATGTGTGCTTATCATTCGTTTGTTTGTTTCTCTGCATCATACTGCTGCAGAGACAGTCAGACACAGCCTAACACCAAGGAGTTGAACACCAGGTGAGGAAGGCAGGCAACCTCCTAAATGACTGCAGGGCAGCGAGGCTGCAATATGGTTTGTAATTGAGCTAAAACACGTACTCTGGGGAAGAAATTAATTCTGAAAGGGGGTCACAAACTCCTTCATGAAGGAGGGAGTGAAGGAGTTCATCTGCGTTGTGGAGGGACGGAGAGGAATTCCATGGACATAGCCAAGATGAGTAGGGAAGTTTATCTCAGATAGAGCTTGGTCATATTTTTTAGTATTTTGTGTGCTATCTTTTGTTTATTTCCTTTATTTTAGGATTTGCTAGTTATTAGAAAATGGTAGTGTGTGCAGTCCTTCTCAGCTCTGCTGAATATAAAGGAGAAAAATGATGTGGATGTGATTGCGCTGGAACAAGAGGAAGGAATAGCCACCCTGGGGGCCAGCCTAGAAACAGCAGCAGGAATTAAAGTGTTAAAACAACCATCCTCAACCTAATCCCAAAAGGAAGCTGAAACTGGGGATGTTGGGGTTACATGCAGGATCGCTTAGTCTTTGGAGATTCTCCTTCACATTCAAAACTTTGGCAGTTTGGAGTGTGATTTAAAGAAAGATATTTCCTCTTACACTTATGAACCGTGAGGAAATTCACGGTGGAGTACACTTATGAACCGTGAGGAAATTCACGGTGGAGTCTTCTCTCATTCACTTTTTCCCAGGACGTCTGCATTACTCATATCTGGAAACTGATTGAACCATTTCTCCAAGTGGCAGGAGCCACTGTGTATTAAAAGGTCTGCCCAAGGAGTGTGTGTGTGTGTGTGTGTGTGTGTGTGTGTGTGTGTTTCTTCTTCTACTCACTTATCCTGAGTTTGAGCTGACCGAGACCTGGTTCTAAAAAGATTCTAAAAAGAACGTGATAGGCTTTGAGACTCAAACCTTTGTTTCAGAGTTTGGTTGCCAAGCTTGCTAACAATAAAATATTCGTTGATATATTAGTCATTCTTCCTGCTTTATACACCTGCCTTAAGGAGCTGGCCGATAAGATTGACTGCGGATTTGGGCAGGATCAAGGCTATTTCTGCAATCTATTTCCCTAACTCCACTTTAATTTTAATAATCTTTTTGTCTCTACCAACCTCTTATTTGGTTTGGATAAATTAAATCTCATTGACACTTACAGGATTATGAGCAAGTCACTCTCTTAAGATTTATAGGGAATTCAAGATGGGCAAGGCAAAGTGGGTGTGGGGGTCTTCAAAACTTCCAGATGCTGTGCTAAACTCTTTTTCTCACATCGTGTTTCCTCAAAATAAACTCAAAGTGTCCCTTATTCCCTCCAGAAAGCAAAGCATCGCAATACGCTATGCTGAGGGGGCATTCGTTTGATAAAAATTGGGATGGGCAACTATACTTGAAAAGAGGAAATGCCTTTCGTTCAGATTCCATTATTTCCTGATCACGGTAAGAATTGTTTCATTATTCTGAGGGAAAATTTAATAAGGCAGCCATCTCAGCACCCATGAGGGTGAGCTGGGTATATGGGTGTTCATATGTTCCACATGTTTGTGCTGAACTCAGACACAGCTAGATTCAATTTAAAGGAAATAGAGAAAGACGCCTCTCCCTGCAATTCTCTCTTTGTGACGAAGTCCCATTACGTGCGGAACCTCACCGACAAGGAAGTAATGGTGCATATCAGATATGATCATGGAGGAACAGCAGTTTCTCAAAGCAGCTTCGAGAGGACCTGCATGCTTTCGATTTTGCCCACTTGAATTAGCAGCATCTCCTGTCCAATTCCTGTCCCCAGCACTTGTGCACACGACTGCATTTTCTGCAATAATATGTCATCATTAACCATATGTCTTCTTTCCAACACTTTTTTTTTCTCAGCAATTCACCATCATTAATTTTTAGTACTCTTTCCCGAAGACAGTTGGCTTTTATCCAAACGTAATGAGGTTGAGATTTGTAAAGTTCAAAAATTGTCAGGGGAACAATATAAATGTAATAAAATGCAGTTTCTTCTTTTTTTATGTCTCTCAGTCAGATGGACTGACTGTGGTCATCTCTGTGAACTCCACTTGAGTCGGGATTCTAGGAGTCGTAAGGAGACGTTAGCTCAGTACCCATCAACTAGCAGTCGTATTTGATGAATGCTAGGAACACATTAATAACAATTAATGAATTTCATTAATTTTCACAGAATATATTGTATCTACAAAGAGATGCATTATTCAATTTAAATCGACAAATAGTTATCAAACTCCTGAAGTGTGACAAACACTGTGCTAGGCTCAGTCAAAATAAAACACTCATAAATGTAGGATATCTGCTTTCAAAAACGTCTGGTCATGTTGGAGAGAAGAGTTATGCCAATGGTACAGTTGCTCTTAGTTCCGGAAATTCCCCAGGGGGCTATGGAATGATTGTCTCCTTTTTTATAGCAAGATCCACAGAGATCATCTTCAGTGCAGTGTGATGCCTTACATTTTAAGTGTAGCAGCCTGTAGCCTCTCAGGGTTTTGAGCACTTGATATGTGGCATGTGCGTCTGAAGAATGGAACTTTTAGTTTTATTTAATTGTAATTAATTTAAATTTTTAAAAATATGATACTTATTCCATTATCGGAAAATGTGTAATTATGTTTCTGGCAACTTGGAAATGTAGATCTACTTTTGCAACTGCAATTTTTATGAAATCTAAATACAGATCACACATTCACTATGAATATACAGCATCCAGATTGAGATGCACTAAAAGTGTAAAATGCATGCTGATGTCTAAGATTTAGTACAAAGAAAAAGAATATAAGCTATTTCATTAATAAATTTTTTATGTTGATTGCACGTTGAAATAACGTTTGAGATATATTGGGTTACATGAATTCATTATTAAAATTAACTTATCTTTTTCTTTCACTTTCAAAAAATGTAACTATCAGAAAGATTTTAATTACCTACGTGATTTACATTACATTGGTGTTGTATGGTGCTGCTCGAAATGAAAGTTGTGTATCTCCTTCCTTATGGTGGATTACACCTGGACAAACCCATCATACCTTGGCTCTGTCAACAAGAAGTTTTCCCGCACACCTCGTATCTCATAGTCCCTGGTGCATGGGGCCAGAGGTAAAGAGATATGCAGTGGCAGAGCCTAAAACTGGGGTAAACCTGAGTTATATCACCTGAGATTAAGATGCCATTTTAGAAATAATACAAACCAAACTCCTCATCTTCACATGTAAAGAGACTGAAACTCAAACATATTAAATACCCTGTTTAAAATGATAGTAAAAGTTAATGACAATGTAAAGGCCAAGAAGTTGGTGTCATATACCACATTTCACAAAATAGATTAAAATTTCATATTAAAATAAACTATTGACATTTTTTTTGGGGGGAAGGTATTTCCTTTTTGAAAATCCGTATATGTTGTTGGCAAGGAGAGGTATTTTCATGTCTAATAAGCTTTGTGAAAATACGTCATCCTTATCGGAGTGGAAATTACTGATCAATTCAACTGCTTAGACGAGAACGAATGCACCTGTTGGGAAGGCTTTATTGATTTTGCACTAACAATGGTGGCTCTGTGAGCATGGAAACTGCCCTTACCCTAGAATGCAGGACAACACCCCCACCTAGTGGTTCCTTTATCAAGTTGTACACAGTCTGTCAGACCATAAGTGCACCCCGAGTGTACACAACTATGCACTCTTGTCCTTGCCCCTGTTTATACTGTGGCTATGATCCTTCCATCTAGGAGCATGTGTTCTAAACAAACCAATTTAGAGAGGAAGCATGTACTCAAAAGATTTAGAGAGTTACACTCTCATGGCTTCATTAAAGGAAAAAAATTAATTGAGATTTCATGTGTTTGGAAAATGCCTCTGGTTCATCCAGGTAGACTTCCAGGAGGAAGATATCCTAGATTTGTGATTTTAAAAGTCAAAGCATAGAAGGAGACATTGACATACCAGGTGTTGCCTTTGCATCAGGTTAAAATCCGTTATTTCTGGATTAGGCATTTATCCCTTTAAACTATATTACAAATTTGAACTGGCTTTGGTAAAAGGAGAAATAACCAGCATCAATTAAAAAAATGGAGCATAGGTGTTCAACTCATTCAGTATGAAGTCAAATGGAATTATAAAGGTTTTATTATTTTTAAGTTCTAGAGTGGAAGAGGAAGAGATCTGTTAGGAAATCCAGAAGGGCTGCTGGCCAGTGACGTTCAATATGTAGAATCTAGATACTTAACGGGAATATCCGAAGTTTTATCAGATGCTGAAATCAGAGCTTAAATCATAGACCTTCAGCATGTTAAAAATTTTAATCTTTAGGATCACACTCTTAGAACCCTAGAACCATAAAATTATAGGATGTCAGAATCTTAAAATCATTTAGCTGTAAAGCTTATTTTGGAAAGCTCTGGAAAACAGAGTCCCTTTTCATAGTGCCAAATGCAGGGACAAAGTTTAAGGATTTATTTTTCCCAGAAACTCACAAATAAATAACTCAGTCATTTTTCTTAGGAAGGTCTATATTTCTCCTGGACCAGATCTCTGAAAGATTCTCTTTCAGATCGAGAAATTAATGTTGGGGTTCTCTATGGATACTTTCAATTAGAGAAAGTCAGACTAGGGGAGCAATTGGTCCCTCTAGTTTTGAGAACGTAGGAAGGTCAGTACTGTGGGTGTAACTGTGGGTTGGGAAAAGGGAGTTCTTGGATAACAGCAAACCCTCTCAGAAAGAAATCGGTTGGCGCTCACGCTTTCAGTAGTAAGATCTACCTTTGAAGAAAAGCTGTCTGGGTATTACTCACTGTACTGAACCTTTTACTCTGATTATTATCCTCCATTTATTCTCTGCACATGGTGAAGAAATGAGGAAGGGCATTAAAGGAGCAAGAGAGTGAGTTAAGGTTGTGGTGCTCACTGTGTACCACACATTTCGTTTACAGTCTCATTTAATGCACGATAGCCTTGGAACAGAGACTTATCATCTCTACTTCAGACCAGAAAACTGAGGCTCAGAACAATTAAATAGGTTGCCCAAGATCAAATAACTAGCAAATGGAGATCCAGGATCTTGACCTAGATATGTCTTACTCTAACACACTTTCTTTACTAAAATATTAAGTAGTTTTTAATGACAGAAATTGCCTATTGAACCTCTAGAATGAGCATCTACTTCATATTGCAACTTTGCACACAATAATGAATTTAATTATGTCTTCCTAACAACGCCATGTTGAAGTGGCCATTCTTTTTCTCATTTCATTAATGAGGTATCCGAGGGTTGAAGCATCTGGGTAGACTGCCCAAGTGGACACACCATGCAATCAAGCCACAATTCCATAACTATACTTCTTATGTCAAAACCCAGTGCTCTGTTTGCTAAAATCCTTCTGATGAATAAACACTCTAAAAAAGTGTTCTCTTCTGTTACCAACCTCTCTTCTTGGTCCTTCCCTCATTTCCTACAAGTCTGACAAATTAATCAAAAGAAAATGCAATTAGGAATAATCTCTTTCCAATGCTTTTCTTGAAAGTCAAAAAATTGGAGAAAGGATTGAACGTGGTCTAAGCTTTGCAAAGCCCCCTCTCTTTTGGTTTCCTGTTTTCGTATTCAGAGAGCCTTATTGGAACCCCCGTGAGATTGTAGAAAACCTGGCCTTCTTGTCACTAACAGTTGTTGGTTTTGTCATTTTCATCCAAACACTTTAGTCATAAGTAATTGGATTTCCTCACTACAGAAGAATCGGCATTTTTATGATAATGAAGTTGAGTACAGGGATTCATTTGACATTAAAGGTGCTTTGCAAATATATTATGAAAATTTGGTTTAGAAGCGTATATTAGGAAATAGAGCGAGGGCTTAATTTTCAGGAAACGTACTGAAATGTCCAGAGTATACAATTCTCAGTTGTCCCCGCATTACTTGAAACACAGGCATGTTTCTGAAAGGTGGCCCTTGTTTTAAATTTCAGATTCATTTCACATTTTCTTTATGCCTGCCATGGACCAGAAAACCAGCAAGTTACTTTCAGAAACAACAAAAATCCAGGAAGCAAAAATTAAAAGAAAACAAAACAAAACCAGAATATGAGGTTTTCTGTTTGTTTGTGTGTTTGCTTTTCAAGGAAAGAAAAGAAGTCGTTAGCTGGAAGGAAGAGCATCAATACAGACACAAAGAAGGAAACATATACAATGCATAATTGCCGGTTTTAGTTAAATGAATTATTTGTGGATGTCTGGTATTTTCAACAAAGACACATATCTACCTGGCAACTGTATGGAGGAATGAGAGTGCCAGGAAACTCTGGAAAATTATGATTTAAGATCTGGATTGAATATGATTTTAGGCCACTAATTTATTCCTATGTTCACCTATAAGCTTGATCGTCATCTGAATTATGTCTTGAAGGATAGATAGAATTTGAGTGGAAATAATCAAGCACACTAATTTATTAGTTTAAATGAGACATTTTTAATACATTTATCACAATTAGAAATCAAAAATAAAGTCTAGATGCTCACTGAGAAATACCAGCTAGATGGCATTTTGAAGGATTTTAGGATGATTTCACTTAGAAGCACATTTGTATATGAGTTAACAGAAATTATCGGGGAAGAATATAGAGAAAAGTCTTAATAATGGGAGTGGCAAGGAAGGGGATTTGGATGTGGTGGAAAATAAAAGAAAATGCTATACTTCCAAATTTTAGAATTTACAGTTCTGTACTCTATGCATTTTTACAAAAATATACAGATTATGTTGTAAAAATATTTTAATTTTTGGAATATTAAAGATTTTTACATATATAAAACATCTTAAAACCTGTGCAGTCTAACTATAATTGATTTAAGTTCTATGTTTCTATATTATCTCTCTATCCTTGATTGTTTGATAGTATTTACCCGAAAAATCAAATTGGTCTTGACTTGTCTTTTTGGGGAGGGTTTTGCTAACAAATTCAACTTCTATAAGACTGCGCATTTTTGGTTTCTTCTTACATCAATTTTGATAAGTGGTATTTTCTAAAATATTTGTCCATATGCTCTAAGCTGTCAAATGTGCTGATATAAAATCATTGATGTATTGTCTTCTCAGCCTGTCACTCTTCACAGGACTTCAATCACCTCTGTCTCACTCTTGATCTTGATGATTTGTGCTCTTCTTTTTTTGATCTAAAGTTTCTCAATTTTCTTGATATTTTCGAGGTACTGTTGACTTTATTTCCTCTTCGTTTTCTATTTCATTGATTTCTTCTCTTATTTTTATTATTTCTTTTCTTCTACTTTAGGTTTATTTTACTTTTTTCTTTTGCTAGGATGGATCCTTAGGGCATTGATTTTATATCCTTATTATTTTCTAATATAAGCAGTTTAAATCTCTAAGTTTCCCTTGTTTCAGCTATCTTGTCTTTGAACTCAAAGTGTTTTTTTAATTTTCTTATGATTTTATTTTCAATCTATGAATTTTTTAGAGGTGTGCTGCTTAATTTCCAGATATTTGGGAATTTTCTAGATATCTTTTTGTCATTAATTTCTAAATTAACTCTATTGTAATCAGAGAATGTCTTTTGTATGATTTAAAAAAATTTCGGTACTTGTTTTATGGTCCATTCTGGCAACTCTCTTGGCAAATGTACCACATGCACATTAAAACGGTGTATTTTCTACATCGGTTGGATGTAGTGATCCATAAATTTCAATTAGATCAAGGCAGTTGATAGTGTTCCTCAGATTTTATGTCACTACTGATTTTTTCATTGTTGTTATACCTATCGCTGACAGAGCAATATTACCATCAACCACAATAATTGTGGAATCTTCTATTTCTCCCTTTAATTCTGTCAATTTTGCTTTATTTAATTTGAGGCTTTTTTATTAGATGCATGGGTAATTACAACAGTTATGAATTCCTGGTTAATTGTCCTTTTTATCATAGTTACATGTTCCTGTTTATCTCAGTAAAACACTTTTCTCAGTGTCTATGTTATCTAATGTTAAAATAGCCAGACTAGACTTTTTATGCTCACTGTTCAGGATATATCTTTTGCCATTCATTTTCTTTCAACCTACATGTGTCTTTGTAATCAAAATACCTCTTGTAGGCAGCTTACAATAGGGTCTTGTTTGTTTGTTTTCCACTTTGTGTATCTCTGCCTTTTTTTAAGAATATTTAGACAACTAAAATACAAAGTAATTATTGATATGGTTGGATTTTAGTCTGCCATTTTATTATCTATTTTCACTTTGCCCCTCTGTTTTTTTATTCTTTATTCCCCATTGTCTTCCTCACATTGGATTATATGAATTGTTTTAGTATTTCATTTTAATTTTTCTATTGGCCTATTAGTTATCTCTGTAGTTCTTTTTTTTTTTGGTTGCTCTAGGAATTATGCTATGCATATTCAACCATTCACAGTCTGCTTAGAGATAATATTGTATCACTTCACATAAAGTGTCAATAACTTGAAATGCTATCAGTCTTTTTTATCCCCCAAGACACATTGATATTTGTATTATGCTTGTCATATGTGTTATATCTATATGCATGGAAAATGCCACTAGAAAATACTATAATATTAGTTTTAAGATGCATACATGTTTTAAAATAAGTAGGAGGGGATATACAGTTTTTCATATTTACCCAGATATTTACCATTCCTCTTGGTTCTTCCTTCCTTCCTGAAGATTCATGTTACTCTCTGGTTATTTCCTTTCACCTCGAAGAATTCCTTTTAGAATTTCTTTCTGAAAAGGTCTATAGGTGGTATGTTCTTTAGTTTTCCTTTATCTGAGAATTATTTTTTATTACTTTTATTCTGGAAGAATATTTTTGCTTGATATAGAATTCTGGTGTGACGTTGCTTTCTTTGAGTAATTGGAAGATTTATTTTTTTTTTCACTGTCTTCTGGCCTCTCTGTTTTCTGATAAGAAATTCACAATCATTCAAGTCAGTGTCTCCTTCATGTAATATGTCTTTTGCTCCAGCTGCTTTCAAGATTTTGTCTTTATATTTAATTTTTAGCAGTTTAATATGATGTGTCGAAACATGTTAACTTTGAGTTTATCGTGTTGGAGTTTACCAAGTTTTTTTAAAATATAAATTTAAATCTTTTAGCAAATCTGGAAAATTTTCAGCAATAATTTTTTCAAATATTTTTCCAACACCAATATTTTTTCCTCTACATCTGTTTCCCCAATGACATGAGTGTTAAACATTTTGAAAATTTCCCACAGCTCCCTTGGTCCTGTTATTTTTTTCCAGTATTTTTCTCTGTTATTCGGAGTAGATAATGTCTGTTGGCCCATCTTCAAGTTCACTGACATTTTCTTCTATTTTTTCCATTCTATTATTAAGCCCATATAAGGAACTTTTATTTCAAATTCTGTATTTTTCAGTTTAATATTTTCACTTTGGTCTTATTAAAATAGTTTTGGTTTCTGAGCTGAGGACTTCTCTCTTTCCACTGAATTTGAGCGTGTATCTTTTTACTTCAAGGAGCATGGATATAATAGCTGGTTTAAAGTATCTTTTTTTGTTTTATATAATTTCAGTATCTGAGCCCTGTTGGAGTTAATATCCGTTGATTGGTTTTCCACGTGATGACTGATTATATGTTTTTCCTTTTTTTTGGTATACTAATTAAATTTAAATTTAACGTGGACATTGTGAATGTTATGTCATGTGTATCCTGGGTCTTGTTATAATCCTATGGAAAATGTTGATGTTTTTGTTTTAGCAGGCAATCAACCCAGGCAGGTTCAGACCACAAATACTATCTCATCTTTTGTTTGTGGTAGTTCAAATCTCAGATCAGGTCTCCAAACTTTGTTCTGCTGGTGTGGGTCTTATTTATACATTCATAAAATGGGGGATGATCCTTTCAATTGCAGTGTTCAGTTTCGCTATCAGTTCAATTCTCTAAGCCTGTGGTACATTGGTCTGTATCTCTTCCACGCACGTCTATCTCTGGGGGTAGTTTGAGATTGAACAGTGGTTCAAATTTCAGTTCAACTCCACAGAACTTTGTTATACTGGCTTGGGTCTATCTCACACATGCATAACTTAGAGATGAGCCTGAGTTTCTGCAGAGGCTCATCGGCAGATTTAGAGGAACCATTTCTCAATAATCAATAGTGAAATGATCCCTACATGCTCCCGTCTCAAGAGTCCATTTTTCCTCTCTTCTCTGGCCAGACATGTATGTAGTTTCTCTTCTAATTTTAGCCAACGCCACTCTGCCACCTTTCCCCAACTGAGGCTGACATGGGGGACAAACAAACCAACCAAAAATTAGAGAATCTCCCTCCTGGGAGGTCACTTCTCCACGGTAGACTCTTTTTCAGAATCCATTTCCTTCTTACTTCACAGAGCCTCCAGGGACATTTTTTTCTTATGTTGATTGTTTGTTGTTTGGTTGTTAGCCCAAAGAACGACTTCTGGATTTTATGTTGCAGTTCTACATTTATCAATGCAACTGTATATCTTTACCCGTATTCCATTTAAATATCACAATCATTTATTAAATATTTACTTTGTAAAATTACCGTATCAGGTGTTGCTGATACAAACGTGGATGTCTCCAATCTTCCAGAAGCTCATGGTCTAATGAGGCACTTATTTCTCTACAGGAATGACCATGACACTTTATGGAAACTGCTATGAGAGATGTGTATGTAAGATATGCAGTCACACAGATGCCAAGTTGCTTGATTCTGCCAAGCAGCCCAGCAAAAGCTCTAAAGGGAGGTCTGTTTGTCCTTAAATTCTAGCAGCAGGAGAGAGATCTTTTTTTGTTAGGCAGAAAATCCTGAGAAAAGGTAGAGAAGCATGAAAGGTGGAATGATGAAGAATTTATTCATGTGGTTACAAAATTAACTGAGTGGGGTAAAAGATGGCTGGAGAGAAAACAGAACCCAGATTATGCCCAAAAGGAGTTTGAATTTCATTTTATAAACAGAAGTGAGTGATACCATGTCTTTGAAGATGAGAGTTAAAAGAATAGACCTTTTGAAATGAAATTTATAAATGCATTTTTAAAAATTTCATAACACTTAGTATAGTAAACTTTTCAGAGAATCATTTAGGAAATCTGTACAGCTTCCTGCTATGCGCACGGTGCTAAGTTGGCTTTTCATAAACATACTGTGGCTTATGCAGTGAAACCATTGAAGTATAAAGTGGAAAAGGAAAGTGTTGAATTTATAAAGCAGGGCTTCTAATGTGTATTATAATGATATGGTTTTGAATTATCCTATTTGTTGATATTATATGTTTGTGAAAACAAAGCTCTGGCTTAGTCTTGCTTCCTGCTGTGAAATTCAAACTTACTGGTGGAGAAAAATATTTAAAAAATATTTTTTCCTCAAGAATATCCATGTATTCCAGGAAAGCCTGAACATTTCATGTGAAGGGCACGATTAGTCCTGGAATAGAGTTTTAACAAGAGAGATTTCCACAAATTTAGCAGCAGTCTATCTCTGCTCTGGACATTAGCCTCAACCCATCTTTGGCCATGGCACATATTGGAGAGTATGTATATGCTCTCATACTTGCGTACTTTAGTGCAATTTCTAAACACTTACATAAAGACATAAGAGATGTAAAATAGTTCATTTTGTCCAGCTCTGTTATTAAAATGGATTTTAGAGTCTGCTAAAAGCAATTTTGAGACTAATTAAAAATTTGATAAATAACCATAGTATATTAAAAGTCAAATTATAATAGTGTGATGTTATTGAATTAGGCAAATACACTACACAGAGAACACTTTAATAAATTATGCATGAACCTTTCTAAATTGCTTCCCTCAATTTGGACAATGCCAGAGATTAAAGATTACAGTGTAATTTAGTTTGTAGTTTGAGGGCATAACGTGAAAAGAAGAAACACAGCTTATATTAATTTCAGTTTATTTTAGTATTAATGTCTTACTTCATAATTGTGTTTGAAAGCATTTATTTACTTACTTATTTCGTACTAGTTTTACTCACCATGCAATGCTTTGGAAAGAAAGTCAACTTCAACAGAAGTTAAAATGAAAACTTCTTTTGGAAATAAATGTGTTTTCCCCGTAAATTTTATTCATCTTTTAAGACTTTTTACAGTGTATTTTTTCTTCCACATATTTATTTTAAAACTGTCTATTTCAAACTTTTAACATGGCAAGCACAATCCTACTTGGCGGTGAAACAATTAGAAATAAGACCTCATTGTTCTTTTATATATATTTTTTTCTTTCCTGAAGGAAGAGATGGATGTCTAAAATAGTCAAAATAAAACACAGTAAGGTAAATGTGTTAAGAGAGATGCTGAATTATTTGACGGTTCTTTGCTGAGTATGGAGTGAAGCATCAGGACACGGAACATAAACCCCTGCTGCCATGGGAGAACAGAGTTGGTGGTAGGAACGAGGCAGCGGCTTAAACATATCAACTCAGAAATGGAAGCGCAGAGATGCTGATTAAACAGATTCCTCAAGAAAATATATTTTGTGTTTCTTCAACTTGACTCAGAGGTAAGTTAAGGTGTAAGCATCGACTCAATTTTTCAGTGCATCTGCATTTCAATGTATGTGCTCATTTGCCTGAATCGAAATTAGGCTCATCGCGTTCAGAGCTGGGATGTGTGAGAGCTCGTGTTCTAATTTACCAGGTATTGGTCCTTCCCTGTCAGCGAAATCTGTATGCTGCTCTGAGGCGGGTCCCCCTACGTCACCAGGAGCTGTGCCCTTGTCCTCTCTTAAGATACAATAAAGGCAGTCTGAAGATTTGGGTCACTATATGAGGTTTTCTCAAGGATAAATTTGATAAATACCATGACTGGGGCTTCCTGGTGAATAGAGTTGGCAGTGAAAACAAAGAAAAGGAAAACTTTGCTTAGTACAGATTGTGAGATTCTAGAGAAACAAACTCTTTCTCATTCACCCTGTGTCCACTGCATCTAATACAATCCGTGACACCTTTTAGGCTCTGGGTAAATATTGGTAAAAGAAAGAGACAGCAGAGATGAAAGACACAAAAGGTCTTCTCCTAGAAGGAGAAAAGTAGACGGATAACCCCTCTGCCATGGGAAGAGCACAGGCCAGTGCAGGTTACTGTTCTGGTTAGCTAGTGCCACAATAATCCCTAGTACCGCCCACCACCATATCCAGTGTCTCATTAAGGTAAAGCATCTGTTTCTGCCTTCCCTTGAATCTGCCTTTCATTGAATATGGCTCCCTGCTGTGAATTGTGTCCAGTTCTGGCCAGATTGTCCTATTCTTCTGGGACTAAGGGCAAAATGTGGCATGATATTTTCAAAGCAGTGACAGAAGGGCAAAAAGGCAGGTCTAACTGCACATTTTAAGCCTCAGCTTGCCTCACTGGTGTCTGCAGCATGCCATTGGCCAAGTGAGCCAATGGCCAAGCCCAAAGTCAAAGTGTAAGAGAAATACTTTCCACTCACCCCCAAGTCACAGCAGGGTGTGAATGTATCATACTACGGATATATTATAGCTATGCTACAGGGGAGTAAAGAATCTCAGTATCTTTTAAGAACTTATTGATAAACTAAAATGTCTGAAGGGGGAAGTTATCTGGAAATAGGTTAAGTTAGTAAAAAGAATCAGCAATTTTTTTTTAAATCTTAAGAGCATTTTCTGGGTTTATTCGTTCACTCCATGGCAAAAGTTACATAAAGAGATTATGTCTTTGCTTTAAAAAATATGTTATTCTCTTTCTTTTGAAATTAGATTTAAACTTTAGTAATTACCTTAATAGTTCAACTACAGAAGCCAAAAACAGAATGTTCACACATCCCTGTGATTTGACGTCAAAACTTGGCCTCATTATTGTTTTTGTTTTCTCAGGAAATGTATTTAACCTTTTTCCTCATTTAAACAAAAACGTCTAGTAATCTGGATTTTAAAATAGTATTTTTAGCATTTAAAGCATGTGACACATAGTGGTGGTTTAATAGTTGTCAGTTCCCCAAACCTAGGGCTGGGAGGAAACCTATATTTGACTCCAGAATTCTGGATTCTAACCAGGTGCAGTATTACTTTATGCATGTGACATCTCCATCATTTTCAGTAGAGCCATTCTAATTCCAATAATGGGACCACTTAACAGTGCATTAAATCTCAGTGGTTAAATACAACAGAGCTTGTTTTTAAATTCCTGTAGAGGTCAGTGGTGTATTCCTGTACAACCATAAGCTCAACAGTGGTATGACTCCCAGGTTACCTTGGCCTCCATGTTTTAATGAATATTTTCCTGTTTTATATCATGTGTTACCATCTTCCCAGTCTCTGATGTTATTGTCCATGCAGTCTACTGCCCTGACTGCTGAGGCTATGACTGCTTAGGATTTTGTTTTAGCAATACCCCGTTTCAAGGTACCTTCGTGCTTTGCATTCAGGAGTAAATGTCCACCTGTGTGCTCAGGAAGGAGGGGGCAAGCTCAGGTGGTGATAAGCGCTGGCACTCTCTCCCATACCTAGTCCCTCCAGTTTGAAGCTTCTGTGTCACCCTTGACTCCTCTTTTGTCAGAACCAATGTTGTGTGTTCATCAAATTATTTTACTTTTGTCCTCAATAAACAGGAAGATGGCATTTCCCAGATTTCTTACATTTTCATGGGGTTTTGAAGAGTTTGGAAGGATTGTTAAAGCGTGAAATGGCACAACATATGATAAGTACCCAATAAATATGAGTTATCTGTTCCTGGAGATAGAATGCAACCCAAGTCTTCTGTTTCCAGAATGTTCCAAATGCTCCATTTCCATTGTATTGCCCAAGGAGCTGTTTAAGGGACTTCTTACCTCAGAGTATCTTATGGATTGCTGACAGACTGATATGCCAAGCAAATACTGATCACACCACTGGTTAGCTCACAAACTCCAGTGGTTTGCTATTGACTAAAAACTGTAATTTTTTCAGACTGTAGTTTTTGCCCTCTATGAACTTACCAGGCCAACCTCTACACTCTTTCGTCTTACTGTTCCTTTTCATGCACCCTACACACCACCCAAACCCTTCTCTGTACTCATGTCCTTCCTTCTACAGGTGCCATGTTCCTTTCCTCCCTGATCTCATTCTGTTTTCTTGACTAGAAAACATGCTCCCCAGTTTCCTGGTCAAACTCTTTTATATCATTTGACTTCTGTCTAAATAACCATCTCTTCCACGGAGCTTTTTTTAATCTTGCCACCCCCACAACAGAAAAATGTTATCGTGTTTTTCCTCTGAAAGCCCACAACAATTTATCTGTATATTCTTATGGCTCTTTGAATCTAAGTTTAACTATCAAGAAACTGTGTGGTTTAAACCTTATTTCCTTACATTTCTGAGCATTAGTTTCTCCAACTAAACCGGGACATAAACACCAACGTCAGGTGAATTGTGAGAATTAAGTGAAATAATTACGTAAATGTCCTCAGACAAAGAAGATGCCCAACCACGATCAGTTCCATCCCATCCTACCACTTTCCCAAACAAAAAGATCACTAAGGATGGAGATTGCGTCTAATTTTTTGAGAGTCACAGAGACATATTAGCTCTCAATAATGTTATATTAAGGATGTTAATTAAAATCTCTTCACTAAAACATATTTTGAACTTGGGTTCAAACCATTAGTCTATTACAGCATATCTCAGGTAGACAGTCCTTTGTCTCCTGAACACCCCTGAGACTTCATCTCAGGTGCC
Organism: Diceros bicornis minor; assembly: GCF_020826845.1. NCBI lineage: Eukaryota > Metazoa > Chordata > Mammalia > Perissodactyla > Rhinocerotidae > Diceros > Diceros bicornis. Next base: position 50,841,977 of record NC_080760.1, read on the forward strand.
TAGGTTTAATGAGAAACTCTGTTTCCTTCCTGCACTTATGGTACAGTGTCCTTTCATGATGTTTAACAAGACAAAAAAAATCACAGAAAAAAATGCTCAACTTTCAGGGAAGTGGTAAAAAGAGGAAAATAACAAATTCATTTCCCTTGTGTTGATTATTTTCTAGCAGTTCCATTTACTTATTTCTAAAGGTTATCACCTGTTTCTCTCTGGCTAAAAATAAATTAATGAAAAATTTTGTCCAGAAGGCTTTTCTTTGAAAACTCTAAAACTGCAGTCAATTATGTGCAGAATTTGGGAGTTTTGAAGCTGAATAATAACCAGAGAAAAGTAGGCAGAGGTGAAGGATGAGGAGGAGAAGGGCATCACTTCTCTTTTGGTAGGAAAGTCACATTCTTATCACAGTTCTGACAGCTGCTCTGATTTGCACATATGTGACAATAAAGCAATAATCAAACATTTTTTTAAATTGATGTTTTAATAGTTTACAATATTGTGAAATTTTGGGTTGTACGTTTTTGTTTGTCCATCACCGTATATATGTCTCCTTTCACCCCTTTTGCCCACCCCCTACCCACGTTGCCCCTGGTAACCACAATACAGTTTTCTCTGAACATGCGTTGGTTTATATTCCATATATGAGTGAGATCATACAGTGTTTGTCTTTCTCTTTCTGGCTTATGTACTTAACACAGTACCCTCCAGGCCCATCCATGTTGTTGCAAATGGGACGATTTTGTCTTTTTTTATGGCTGAGTAGTATATTCCATTGTATATATATACCACATCTTCTTGATTCAATCATCAGTCGAGGGACACTTGTGTTGCTTCCACTTCTTGGCTATGGTGAATAATGCTGCAATGAACATAGGGGTGCATAAGCCTCTTTGGATTGTTGATTTCAGGTTTATTGGATGGATTCCCAGCAGTGGGATAGCTGGATCATAGGCCATCTCTATATTTAATTCTTTGAGTATTCTCCATACCGTTTTCCACAGAGGCTGCACCAGTTTGCATTCCCACCAGCTGTGTATGAGGGTTCCTGTTTCTCCACATCCTCTCCAACATTTGTTGTTTTTCATCTTGGTGATTATAGCCATTCTAATGGGCATGAGGTGATATCTTAATGTTGTTTTGATTTGCATTTCCCTGATGATTAGTGATGTTGAACATCTTTTCATGTGCCTATTGGCCATCTGTATATCTTCTTTGGAAAAGTGTCTGTTCATTTCCTCTGCCCATTTTTTGATTGGGTTGTTTGTTTTTTTGTTGTTCAGTTCTGTGAGCTCTTTATATATTATGGAGATTAACCCCTTCTCAGATATATGTTTTGCAAATATTTTCTCCCAGCTGGTGAGTTGTTTGTTCATCTTGATTCTGGTTTCGTTTGTCTTGTAGAAGCTCTTTAATCTGATAAAGTCCGATTTGCTCATTTTTTCTTTAGTTTCCCCATCTGGGTAGGCATGTCATCCAAAAAGATTCCTTTATGACCAATGTCAAATAGTGTGTTGCCTATATTTTCTTCTGAGTTTTATAGTTTCAGGTCTCACCTTCAGGTCTTTGATCCATTTTGAGTCAATCCTTGTGAATGGCGATAGCAGATGGTCCACTTTCATTCTTTTGCATGTGGCTGTCCAGTTTTCCCAACACCATTTATTGAGGAGACTTTCCTTCCTCCATTTTATGTTCTTAGCTCCTTTGTCGAAAATTAGCTATCCGTACATGTGTGGTTTTATTTCTGGGCTTTGAATTCTGTTCCATTGATCTGTGTGTTTGTTTTTGTACCAGTACCATGCTGTTTTGATTACTATTGCTTTGTAGTATGTTTTGAAGTCAGGGATTGTGATGCCGCCAGCTTTGTTCTTTTTTCTTAGGATTGCTTTAGCTATTCGGGGTCTTTTGTTTCCCCATATGAATTTTAGTATTCTTTTTTCTATTTCCGTGAAGAATGGCTTTGGGATTCTGATTGGGATTGCATTGAATCTGTAAATTGCTTTAGGTAATATAGACATTTTAACTATGTTTATTCTTCAAATCCATGTACATGGGATGTCTTTCCATTTCTTTATGTTATCATCGATTTCTTTCAATAATGTCTTGTAGTTTTCATGGTATAGGTCTTTCACCTCCTTGGTGAGATTTATTCCTAGATATTTTATTCTTTTTGATGCAATTGTATATGGTATTATCTTTTTGAGCTTTCTTTCTGTTAGTTCGTTATTAGCATACAGAAATTCAACTGAGTTTTGTAGATTGATTTTCTACCCTGCGACTTTGCTGTAGTTGTTGATTATTTCTAATAGTTTTCCAATGGATTCTTTAGGGTTTTCCATATACAAAATCATGTCATCTTCAAATAGTGAGAGTTTCACTTCTTCATTGCCTATTTAGATTCCTTTTATTCCCTTTTCTTACCTAATTGCTCTGTCCAAACCCTCCAGTACTATGTTGAACAGGAGTTGTGAGAGTGGGCAGCCCTGCCTCGTTCATGTTCTCAGAGGAATGGCTTTCAGTCTTTCCCCGTTGAATATGATGTTGGCTGTGGGATTTTCATAAATAGCCTTTATTATGTTGAGGTACTTTCCTTCTATTCCCATTTTGTTGAGAGTTTTTATCATAAATGGATGTTGTATCTTGTCAAATGCCTTCTCTGCGTCTATTCAGATGACCACGTGGTTTTTATTCTTTGTTTTGTTGATGTGGTGTATCACGTTGATTGATTTGCAAATATTGAACTATCCCTGTGTCCCTGGTATAAATCCCACTTGATCATGGTGTATGATCTTTTTAATGTTTCACTGTATTCGGTTTGCCAATATTTTGTTGAGGATTTTTACATCTATGTTCAGTGATATTGGCCTGTAATTTTCCTTTTTTGTATTGTCTTTATCTGGCTTTGGTATCAGGGTGATGTTGGCCTCATAGAATGATTTAGGAAGTGTTCCATCTTCCTCTTTTTTTGGAATAGTTTGAGAAGGATGGGTATTAAATCTTCTTTGAATGTTTGGTAAAATTCACCAGAGAAGCCATCTGGTCCTGGACTTTTATTTTTGAAGGTTTTTGATTACTATTTCAATCTCTTTACTTGTGATTTGTCTATTCAGAGTCTCCATTTCTTCTTGGTTCAGTTTGGGGAGGTTGTATGAGTCTAAGAACTTATCTGTTTCTTCTAGATTGTCCAATTTGTTGGCATATAATTCCTCATAGTATTCTCTTATAATCCTTTGTATTTCCGTGGTATCCATTGTAATTTCTCCTCTTTCATTTCTAATTTTATTTACTTGAGTATTTTCTCTGTTTTTCTTAGTAAGTCTGGCTAAGGGTTTGTCAATTTTGTTTATCTTCTCAAAGAACCAACTCTTTGTTTCATTAATCCTTTCTACTGTTTTTTGGGTCTCAATTTCATTTATTTCTGCTCTGATTGTTATTATTTCTCTCCTTCTGCTGACTTTGGGCTTTGTTTGTTCTTCTTTTTCTAGTTCTGTTATTTGTAATTTAAGGTTGCTTATTTGGGCTTTTTCTTGTTTGTTAAGGTGGGCTTGTATCATTATGAGGTTCACTCTCAGGACCGCTTTTGCTGCATCCCATATTATTTGGTATGGCATATTTTCATTTTCGTTTGTTTCCAGAAAGTTTTTGATTCCTCCTTTAATTTAATCAATGATCCATTGGTTGTTCAGTAGCATGTTGTTTAATCTCCACATTTTTGTCACTTTCCCAGTTTTTTATTTTGTGATTGATTTCCAGTTTCATCGCATTACATTCTGAAAAGATACTTGTTATGATTTCAATCTTCTTAAATTTATTTAGGCTTGCTTTGTTTCCCAGCATATGGTCTATCCTTGAGAATGTTCCATGAGCACTTGAGAAGAATGTGTAGTCAGATGTTTTTGGATGGAGTGCTCTGTATATGTCTACTAGGTCCATCTCATCCAGTTTTTCATTTAAGTCCACTGTTTCTTTATTGATTTTTTGTCTGGATGATCTATCCATCAATGTAAGTGGGGTATTAAGATCCCTTACTATTATTTTTTTTCTTATTATTGTTTTTTATATACCCAGATGTTTGGAGAAAAAGCAAATAACTAAGTTTTTATGTACGCATGCATGTGTGTGTATTTATATGTGTGTGTGTGTATATATATATATACACATGTATGTATCTATGTATACATGAATGTGTTTTATAGATTTCTCTCAGCTTTGTTGACATAAGTGTGGTGTAATAATGGTGATATCATAGATGCTCATGACACAACATAGAGGTTCATGACAAGCAGACTGCCAGCTGCTCCTCGTGTGTTGTAATCCTCTCTACACCTCCTACTCACCCACCCGCCCAACTCACACACACACACACACACACACACACACACAAATCAGCATTTACCTCCACTCCTGTGCATGGACACTTGTCTCTGCATCTGTATGACAGCAGAGATTTCAGAGGAAGGAGGGTCTGGAAGTAGAAAGGAAGGAGTGTGGGATAGCATAGCCTTGGTTTTCCACCATTTCCCCATGACCTGGAGAGCACAAGCCAGGCAGTGGAAGTCAGAAGCTATTGCAAATATTCAAGAGAGATTTTCACAGTCTCCTGGCATTTGCCAAATTGTGTCAGGGCCCAAGGGATCAAATGAGACAGGGAGAGGAGAAAGTAGTTCTCCATCCATCAGGGGGGAATGCAGACAGGGGCCGGATGGGGCTGGTCCCATGCTGTAGCGGTTAATTGTGCACCCTCCGCTGCTGGCAGCCCAGGTTTGGATCCTGGTCACGCACCATCACACTGCTTGTCAGGCCGTGCTGTGGCAGCGTCCCACATAAAGTGGAGGTAGATGGGCATGGATGTTAGCTCAGGGCCAGTCTTCCTCAGCAGAAAAAAGAGGAAGATTGGCATGGATGTTAGCTCCCGACTGATCTCCCTCACAAAAAAAATTAAAAAAAACAAACAAACAAAATTAACAGACAGAGGCCGGAACCTGGAGAAAGGAAACTTGGGAGCAGGCAAGTGAAGAAGACAGGGCAGTGGGGTGGTCTGTCCTGAGGGCGGGCCATGAGGGGCTTCATTATCAGTGGAAAAATAGAGAAAAACACAATAATGAGGCTGACCAAATGTCAGTCTCTCTTTTACTGTCACCATGACCAGAAATTCTAAACAACATCTGTGATGAGATACTCTTTCCTGAAACAAACAAACAAACAATTTTTGGTTCATGTTTTAAAGAACTGCTTCAGTTACTCTTGAGTTCTAAGTACACACACATGCACAACACATAACACATGTACACACACATATATTTGCTTCAAAGCAGCACATTCTTATCACTCATCTTTAAATAATCAGTGTGTTCCATATGAAGGTCAATTCTTAGGATTCTCAGTTGTAGAATCAGACGCTGACACACACATGGGCTCAGACACTCAGGTTTATTTCAAGAGTGAGTTTGTGAAGGTTTGAAATCATTGAGCTTGCTTTGGGCACACTCTGTTTTTATCCCTGTGGCATCACGTATTTCCACATTAAAACAGCAGATTCAAGGTGAACAATGATAGCACGGAGGTTGTAAAGACAAAGAAAAATAAGTGAGTTATACACAGCTATGTTCTTCTTGGTGATGACTTGCAGTTTTTATTTGTATTTAATGTTTAAAATGGTGAAGCAGTGTATGAATTGGGAGGTGTGAGATTTCTGTTTGTTGAGTGCAGATTTTAGTTGAAATTTTAGTAAAATATTTTATCACATTTAGTAATATTTTAAAATCGGCTGTTGGCCTTTTTTTTTAATTAATTGTTTTAGAACTAAAGAACAATACAGAAAATAATGATCATTACTAAATACCATTTTGTCAAAAAGAGCAGGGGGTAGCGTTCCAAACCCCATGGTATTGGGACATCTGAGCTGGCTTCATTGGCTCAGACCATAGCACCATCCTGATGGTCTGGGAGATCTGAGTCTTGTCCAAACAACTTCTGAGAGCAAAACAGGGAGAAGTGGGAATCAGGGCAGGAGAGGAGAAGTGGGGCAATTGCTGGGTGGCGAGTGCAAGTGGCAGCCTCGTTAGTGGAACTCATGACCTCTTTGGGTAATCCTCCCCAAAACTGAGGAACACTTTGAGAAAACCCTGAAGGTCTGATCCTCCAGTGATGTGCTGATACTGAGCTGCGGGCAGTGGGTTTAGCACCAGAAACCTCCCCATCTATAAAAACAGTAACCACCAAGAGTTTGGATTCTCTCCCCTTCTAGTGTCACACATACATGATTTCATGGGCACTTTCCACAAGCTAATCAGGTTCCAAGGCCCTTTCCGTTCCTCTTCCCACACATGGCCTTAAAACAATTTATTTTAATAAATATAGTTAACATTTACTGGGAAACGCTTTATTCCAGGTGGGCATTCTTCTAATTTTAAAGATGAAGAAACTGAAATATAGAGAATTTAAATAACTTGCCCAAGGTCATTTGTGTAGGCAGTGACAGTCACAGGATTTTAGCTCAGGTGGTACCACTCAAGAATCTGTTCCCTTAGCCAAGTCATCCTGTTGACCACCATTATAGGGCTGCTTTTTAAAATATTCCATCATGTCTTTCCCATTCAAAATTTACATTTTAATAATGAACATGCAATATCTTTACCTACAGTACATTGTTGTATCTGTATTCAATGTTACTTTGCTCATGTAGGGTCATGCTCTCTCCTCAGTCCTAGTGCATGTGGCTACACAGTACTCATACACTCTATAGTGTTGATATGACTAATGATAATTCACAATTCAGATCACTTTGCTTAGCAGTTGTGGCCTCCTGTGGATGGGAAATAAACAAAACACTCAACAAGGCATTCAAGGATCATAGCTTTATTGTTGTCTTGTTTGTTTATTTTATTTCCTACTTAATCTAAGACTAACCAAAGCAAATAACAGCTTAGTATCTTCTCCAAACCAGGAAAATTTTGCAAGCAATCTGGTGAAGTTGCCAAAAACATAGATATTTGATTCTCTTCACCTTCCATATTCTCATAAATAAGTGTTGATTCCTGGATTTTATCCCATGCCTCAAATCTTTCTTCATTTTACAGCATCTTCTTTACTTGGCTAGCTTATTTATGTTTGCTCTCGATCTCCCAATCATGAGTATAACACCCACATTTATCATCCCATCATTCTACTTTAGAACTTGTGCAATCTATAGCAAAATCATAATGTTTGCCAGCATTCTCTCTCCTGATGTTGGCTACCAATCCCTGTACTAGTCACGGATAATTAGTTTACACTACAGTAACAACCCCCAATCCAGTGACTTAAGAAAACAAAGTTACTTTATTTATATCCCATGGCCAACAGGAGCTTTGTCTTACTAGAGTTACTTATGACCCAAGAAGATAGAGGCTTCATCTCAAACTGTGAGAAGTGAACAGATGAAGGGAAGGAGATAAACAATCCATTAACCCACAAAGCTTCATTGTTGAAGTAACTCATATAAGTTTTGTTCATTTTTATTGATCAAATCAACTCATGCAGTTGAGCCTAATTTCAATAGGAATGGGAAAGAACAATTCTACTGTGTGCCATTGTGAGAGCCCTAATTTCTGCAACAATTGCCTTACCATCTGCAAATATGATTCACTGCTGTGAACCAATGGTAAGGAGGAAGAGTGACACATCACTCAATTTTTAATTTCCTTTAAAGTTAAAGTCTTTCAGCAACCTAAATTCACAGGAAAAAAATTAGAGAAACCTACCTCACTGTATACAATAAACATTTGAGTTATTTCTTTAATATTACATCCAAGTGTAGCAAACCCTTTCTGAATTATGGTTTTCATAGCCCATGTAATATTCTAGGAATTATAACAATATTTTAAAAGTATATAATATTTTACCTGCTCCCCAAATTTTCAGGTTTCTGCTCTTTGATGCAAATATTATGTGGCTCATAACTCGTCTTCTTGGTAGGTAGGATGGTATGTACAAGGTCCTGGCTGCTTAGTAAATCAGATGTGATATCTGCACTCTCCTTAATTAAGTTTTCTATTTCTTGCTCTATTAAAGCATCATCAGTCCATGGCTTCTGAAGTTTGAGAACCTGCTGATACTGTGTTACTGATGCAAGAAAATGCTACTGATGGAATAAAGATGGGGCTTGTGGGGGAGAAAATCTGTGAGCCAGAATGAGAGACTTCAATGATCAAGATCACATTTCTACACAAGAGGATGAGACCAGGCATGGCTGGATGGTATGACCCTCAGAAATCTAGAAGAGGTGGTTCCCTCTAGAGAGTAAGAGCAGTAATCGTAATATGGGTGTGCCCAGTACCCCTGGCTATAAGGTAAAGCAGATGTGAGAGAAAAGGCATTTCCACTTCTGAGGGCTGCAGCCTCCTCTGAAGACAAACAAGTTTTCATTTAAGCAAGGAGGTGAGGAGATCATTTGGAAAAGAGTAGGAGGATGTGGGCAAAGTACTTGATGTCTTATTATTACTTTCTGCATCTATTAATCTAGGATCTCCTTCCTTCCTTCCTCCCTTTCTTCCTTTTTTCTGTCATTCCCTTCTTCATTTCAACTAATATTTAAAACATCTCCTATGTGCCAGACTCTGTTTTAGGGCCTGAGAACCAACAATGGACACAAGAAACTAAGTAGCACTTGCCTTCTTGGAGATGTTCATATCTACATGAACCAGCTTCATACATATATATAAAAGAGAGAGAAAGAGAGCAGATAATTATATATCATAGTCTTGATGATATCAATTGTGAGGAAAAATAAGGCAGGATAGGAGGATAGAGATGATGGGGACGGGAGTTGCTCTTATAAAATATGTACAACGTGAGATTAGAGAAGGACGCTCTGTGGAGATGAGAGATGAACAGACACCTAAGCGAAGTGATAAAACAACAATCGCATGGATATTCTGGGGAAAAATGCTCTAGGCAGAGAAAATAATGAGGAATGAGATGGGACTGGTCTTTCTATGCTCAAAGAAGAGTAAAAAGGCAAGAATAGCTGCAGCCAAAGAAGCACGGAAGTCTGAAGGATAAGGGTAGGAGAGGCGACGTGATGCTGTACCTGACAAGGGCTTGAGGAGCACGTTAGGAATTTGTGGGTTTGTTGCAAATGTGATTGCAAGACTTTGGAGAACTCTGAACAGAAGCATAATATTATCTTCATTCTAAATGCTATGTGGACAATGGTCACAAAAACAGAATGAGACAATTCTGGAAAACATTGGACACGTGATAGATACTCAATGAACATTTGATGAAAATATCATTAAATAAGTGATTTATTCCTTTTTCTGATTTTTGTCCTTATAGTGTGAAAAAAGTGATGCATATGCAGTCATTATTTGGCTGCCTGCACCTAGCCATCACTTTATATTAGCACTAGATCTTCTATTTGAGAGCAACCATCCAGAGGAAGGGTGGACATGTGACTTAGGGTGGGCAATCAGAAGCTATTTCCTGCTTCTTTGAATCAATAACCATAGTGGAAGAGGCATCTAGTCCAGACCAATCTAAAAGAATGAACTTTGCCAGCGTTCCAAGAGCCTCGCCTCCAAGTAATAACTTGTTAGGGCCTCCAGTTTCCAGTCCATACTGTGAGTTTGCTAGAGCATTTTAATAAATTTCTATTTTGGTGAAGATATTGTAGTGGAAACTGTAACACCACGGCCATTTCCCTTCCTCTCCCTTTTACTAGATCTGTGCATTCATCCCTCAGTTTCTGTATGACTGATATTAAGTGACCACACCTGTGCCTTTCTAAGGACTGCCTTGGACACTGGAGCCATATTGCCAGCTGGTAGGAAGATCTGGAAGTGCCCAAGAGTTGACAGTTTTACACCTCCCACTACCCTCTCCACTCCTCCCCACCACACACACACACACACACACAAAAGCCCGTCCTCAATGACCAACCAGTATGATGTGAAAGTACAGGAAGCCAGTTCCTTTGCCTTGAGGAAGGACTAACTCTGAGGCATAATGCGCACTCCAGAACTCCCTTCAGGTCAAATTGAGTCTGGGACTTCTGAAATTGCAACCTTGTGTGGCTTCTTCCCGTTCCCTTTCATGCTTGACCATACCCAAATTATTTTCTCCTGGTCTTAGAAAAACAAAAATATAAGGCACTCAGTTAAATATGAATTTCAGTTAAACAACAGTCTTGTTTTACTAAAAAAAATGTATGTTCGATGTGATATTTGAGACATATTGAAAACTTATTTGTTGTTTATCTCCAAATTCAAACTTAACTGGGTGTCTTGTATTTTATCTGACAGCCCCACCTGGGAACGCTTTTCCAGAAAATCACCTGCACCGATATTCGTTACTCAGGGTCTGCTTTCTGGAAAATTTCTTCTGAAACAGACTGCTGAAGGGAGTTTCTGTTGTCTACAGCCAGGAAATCTGAGTGAGGTAGACATAGTCTGATTTCAGAGTTGTACAATAAGGACAATATCTAACCTTTACAGTCCTATGAAAACCAACCATAAAAGTAGATATTGTGTTGGATATTTTTTGGTGGTCCTACCAGATGTATTTTCTACCCTCCTCCGTCCTTTCCTATGCCCCAAGGGACTGAGCTTTATGGGCAGCATCCCCTGGTCTGTCTTGACATATGACTCTGTGTGGGTAAGAACAATGGGAAGCCCCACAAGAAATCTGAGTGTGGCAGGACATAGAGGTCCCCAGGTTCATGTTTCTGGTCCTTTCCCTGTCAAGGCAAGGGTTGTGAGGGGCTACAGCCCCCTGCTTAAGGCCCCAGCTCATATCAGGGAGGCTTGTCCTACAGCTAGTGTTCTCTACTGGTTTTAGTGACATCTCCCTCCCCTTGAACCTTCAAGCCCAGGGTGATAGCACTCTTGTTTTGCCTAGCCTGAGGAGGCTCCATCATCCCTTGTTAGTCTCCCTCAACCTTGCCCACACTTTTGTAAATATCTGTTCATCAACCACTCTTTGGTCAACACTTTGGTCCTACTAAGACCCCAACTAATACAAATATGATGCATTAAAAACAAACAAACCTGTCTGCAAAATTACGAATTATGCTCATTTTATTGTGATTAAATTATTTTTTACCAACAATATTTGGGATACTAATTTCTATATTATTTTGAATTTAATCTAATGTACTCTTTTTCTCTAGAGTATAGTACTATCGCGTACTCATTCAGGTATTGGAAGCCTGCAATAGCAGGTGTATTTAGCAATTAGAAGAGTTACTTAGAATGTTGCATTTCATTGATGGTCAGAAAATGGACTTTGGAGCCATACAAACATGTGTTTGTGTCCTGGACTGAATTTTTAATAGGTACAAAACCTTAGTTACTTCACCTTTATGGATTTTAGTTAGACACCTACAAAATGGAATAATTGCACCTACTTAGTAGGTTAACTGTGAAGAAAAAACTAAGAATTCATGTAAAGCTCCTAGCACAACATAATATTAATGGTATAGATTCAATAATCGATGGCCATTTGTACGCATTTATGTTCTTATCACTGGATTTAACCAGCAAGTCTCGTCATTCCTATGACGGTAGTACTTTGCAAAGTTTTGTGGGAATTATAGATAATCTCTATACAATGTATGGCCCCATAAATGGCAGCTACAATTAGCATGAGGGAGAGAAGAGATGGAAAGGCAGCCCAGGGCAAGAAAATGGCTCCAGCCTTTCTCCAGGTATGTAACAAATTGTAAATGCAACTACAACAAAAATGATATTTTCTTGGGAGATTGGAAAAGGTTAAATAACTCCAAATGAAGAAAGTTTTTTTGTGGCCATTCACAGGTACCTGGCCTTAAATCTTCCTGTTCAGAAGAGCCTTATTGTCTTTCCCCTGTGGATACTAACTAATATGTCTCTAGATCCTAATAGGAATAAGCCTGAGGCTATTCTGAGGCCAGTTCCTGCCAGAGGCACACATGCCACTTGCCTCTAAATATGCTCCCAGGCAACCAGTGCAGCCTGGGGCAGCTCCAGGGGCTAGGGAGGGACATCAGGGATTCCTGAGCCAGGGAGCAAGGAAATGGTCTCTAAATGTCATGGTACAATTATATCAAAAACGAATGTATTTGGGGGTTAGTATCTAGGACAAGGGGTATATTTAATCTTTTTTACTCCTCACTGCTCAGACCATTTCTCTATTATTGTGTTAATTCTCTCATAATATAGATTAGGAGAGAAGTAGAATCCTCAAGCATGCCTCCTTCCTACATAACATGCTTCCTTGGCTCTTTTGCCTTAAAAATGATGTTCAGACTCATTTTCATGACAAACGTGGAATATTCTTTTTTTTTTTTTTATTGATGTTTTAATGGTTTCTAACATTGTAAAATTTTGGATTGTACATTTTTGTTTGTCCATCACCACATATATGACTCCCTTCACCCCTTGTGCCCACCCCCCACCCCCACTGCCCTGGTAACCACAGTCCAGTTTTCTCTGTCCATGTGTTGGTTTATATTCCACATATGAGTGAGATCATACAGAAAGACAAACGTCTTTCTCTTTCTGGCTTATTTCACTTAACATAATACGCTCCAGGCCCATCCATGTTGTTGCAAATGGGACGATTTTGTCATTTTTTATCGCTGAGTAGTATTCCATTGTATGTATATACCACATTTTCTTAATCCAATCGTCAGTCGAGGGACACTTAGGTTGCTTCCACTTCTTGGCTATGGTGAATAATGCTGCAATGAACATAGGGGTGCATAAGCCTCTTTGGATTGTTGATTTCAGGTGCGTTGGATAGATTCCCAGTAGTGGGATGGCTGGATCATAGGGCATCTCTATTTTTAATTCTTTGAGGAATCTCCATACCGTTTTCCATAGAGGCTGCACCAATTTGCATTCCCACCAGCTGTGTATGAGGGTTCCTGTTTCTCCACATCCTCTCCAACATTTGTTGTTTTTTGTCTTGGTGATTACAGCCATTCTAACGGGCGTGAGGTGGTATCTTAGTGTTGTTTTGATTTACATTTCCCTGATGATTAGTGATGTTGAGCATCTTTTCATGTGCCTATTGGCCATCTGTATATCTTCCTTGGAGAAGTGTCTGTTCATTTCCTCTGCCCATTTTTTTATTGGGTTGTTTGTTTTTTTGTTGTTCAATTGTGTGAGTTCTTTATATATTATGGAGATCAACCCCTTGTCAGATGTATGTTTTGCAAATATTCTCTCCCAGCTGGTTGGTTGTTTGTTCATCTTGATTCTGGTTTCATTTGTCTTATAAAAGCTCTTTAATCTGATAAAGTCCCACTTGTTTATTTTTTCTTTAGTTTCCCTAGTCTGGGTAGGCATGTCATCCGAAAAGTTTCCTTTAAAGCCAATGTCAAATAGTGTGTTGCCTATATTTTCTTCTATGAGTTTTATAGTTTCAGGTCTCACCTTCAGGTCTTTGATCCATTTTGAGTTAATTTTTGTGAATGGAGATAGCACATGGTCCACTTTCATTCTAGCACATGGTCCACTTTCATTCTTTTGCATGTGGCTGTCCAGTTTTCCCAACACCATTTATTGAAGAGACTTTCCTTTCTCCACTGCATGTTCTTAGCACCTTTGTCGAAAATTAGCTGTCCGTATATGTGTGGTTTTATTTCTGGGCTTTCAATTCTGTTCCATTGATCTGTGTGTCTGTTTTTGTACCAGTACCATGCTGTTTTGATTACTATTGCTTTGTAGTATGTTTTGAAGTCAGGAATTGTGATGCCTCCTGCTTTGTTCTTTTTCTTTAGGATTTCTTTAGCTATTCGGGGTCTTTTGTTGCCCCATATAAATTTTAGTATTCTTTTTTCTATTTCTGTGAAGAATGTCATTGGGATTCTGATTGGGATTGCATTGAATCTGTAGATTGCTTTAGGTAATATAGACATTTTAACTATGTTTATTCTTCCAATCCAAAACGTGGGATAGTCTTCATGTAGGTTTCATCTTTGCCTCTCCTGTGTCTTTTCTGGTCAATACCCGACATGCTTTCATGCCAACCCAGCTTGTCATTAACATTTTGTGAGCTTGAGAGACAGCTCAAGCTCACAAATGGTGACCACATCTACCTTTGCATTCCCCTCCCTTCATATCCATGGAACAGATGATCAGGGCATATTTTTAAAATAGACTTACAAAGTCACGTTCTTCCTTTGGTTCAGTTTCCCATGCCGCATTTCTCCTCTAAGACGGTAAAGCCTCTATATCCACCAGTATATGAGCCTAGACACACTGAACTAAAAAATGTTGCTCTTATATTAGGGCAGCCATTTACCATGATCCTTACAAACAGCATGCCAGGAAGTGTGCCAGCCTGTCTTCTCTGTGTCACATCCTTTAAAAATTTCAGCGTACCCATTGAAAGATGCAGGAGACACAATCTCTTCATTTCATTCAGTGTGAAATTGGTTGAGAATTATTTTTCGAGGCTTTCAATAAGTGAACAAAATGAATCCTGGACGTTCATGTGTGGTCTTGCCTAGCTCACCAGAGTGTAATCTTCCAAGATTTGGGTGTCAAATGCTTAAACCAGAAATGAAAAAAATGTGCTCATTTCCCTTGAATGTATTCTTTTCATACGCTGTTGGAAACTTATGATGGCAGCTCAATGCTTGCCCATTGTCCCTGCCTTTTTCAGGCATAGACACACCTAAGAGCTGGCAGAGATCTGCAAATTAAGAGAAAGTTGAGACTGGAAGAAAGGAACATTAAGAAAGCTCAAATGACAAATCACCTGGTGTTCTTGTAGACAAACTTCTTTGGAAGTAGATAGTACCTAATATTGGCTGAAAAAGCAAGGTCCAGGCTTGGTGGGGAGAATGAGTCATTTCTAGAACCAGAGAAGTGTCATCTCCAAATGGAGAGACCTCTGATGTTCAGTGTTTAGTGGATGGCATGACATTTACTGCTCTAGGTTGATGCTACTCTTCCTTTATTTCAATCAGAACTGAGGGACTAGTTTATGACTTCTGGGAAAATTGCTACTGGTGAGAAAGTGGCAGAATACATGTTTGTGATGCTTTTAGAGTAGCAAAGCTTAGCCAAATCTTGAAGAATTCAACAGTTGGTGAAAAAGAAGGTTAGAGGGGGAGAAGGTGCCACAGACAACCTCCGGAATCCAGTCTTGTAAAAGCAGTCTTTCCTCACTTTTCTCCTTTAGAGAAAGTGGCTGCACATCTGAGGAGCCTTTGTCTTCCTTGGGATACAGTCATCTGTAAATCAGATGTGTCCATGTTCACTTTTAAGTTCACAGATGGAGGATTCTAGAAAGCCAGCAAGGATTGAATGTGTGTTGAATAAACTGAACCTCAACACCTGCCTTTGATGCTCCTTTTAACCCAGCAAAAATAAGTCTCTGATGGGACTAGTAGCAAGGAAACCAAGGAAGCTACTTGGCCAGCTTTTAAGCTAAAGAGAAAGGAAAGTCTTAGAAGCTAATGCATGGCACATCAGATGGGAAATGGGACCCAAACTCGTCATACCAATGAAGTGTTCATTTGTATCAAGTGTCCCTAAGTCCACATGTGCCAGTGGAAGGAAGCAATGGTAGAGCTAATCACCATGTAGAATGTGTGTTACTTGAACACCTGAGTCATGTCCATTGCTTTTCATCAGACACATGACTCAGCTGTGCTGAGCACCTTCCAGCTCCCTCTCACCCCTCCGGCCTTGACTCTGATTCTTTCTTCTGTACATCTTTCTGCCTCCTTCTCCATCTGACAAACTCTAACTCAAGTCACAACTTGGTGGCTTGTGGACCTAATCTGACCTGCAGTTTTTGTTTTTGTTTCTGTCTTAAATTGAATTTAAATGTTTTCAGTTACCAGCATGGTCTGTCCAGTTCACCACAGGTAAAACAGTCACTGTTACAGGCACTATTTCTGCTTCACACACTTTCTTAACTTCCTGACTGCTATTGGTAATGAGTTTGTGCACCTAGCACTAAGTCCCCTTTCACCTGCTCCAGGAAGCCTTCCTTTCCCACCTTTAATGGGGACTGGGTGCTCTTGTCATGGGATCCCATAAAAAAACATTCCTATATCCATCATAGCTATTGTCACAATGCCATGTTCTTGAAAATAGGAATTAGGGTTTTATCTCCGTCACCAACATCTTTCATGGTGCTTGGCACAGATAAATGCTCTTTTATCTATCATATATATACATATATATATATATATATATATATATGTATATATATATATACTTATTTATTTATAAATGTATTTATTTATATATTATTATTCATATGTTTATATATATTTATATATTTAATGTATTATAAATGTATTATTATTTATATTTATTTATTTATATATATATATATATATCTTATCTCAAAGCAGAATACTCAGATTATTGAAGGGATGATTAAAGAAATTGAAGATTGTTACCTTAGAAAAGTTAAACTGCTTTAAACTATTTGATAAAACAGTAATTTCATAAAGCAATATTTCATAATAAAGCATCCCATTCTGTTTTTTTCTAATTCCATGAACTATCTTTTTGACTGCACCATGCACTCCTTGGGAGCAGAGCCTTCCCCCTCCTCTTAAATTATTAAGTCTCTAGAGTCATACATGGCAAATGATAGATGTGCAATAAATCTATTATGAATAAACGGAAATATCTAAAGCTTTCGGGTGCAGAAATACACTTATTTGCTTTCCAAAATGCAGAGCTAGCAGCCTTGAGTGGCACTTAGAAGGAAGAGGATTTGAATGCTTTGGGAGAGGAGGATAAAGCAACTGAAGTGGTGCAAACATCTGATAGACTGTTTAGTGGGACTCATGAGTGTCAGGGCTCATGGCCATTTGAGAGCCCTCTTCAAAGATAAACTCTTCCCTTTGAGGCCATGTAGATTGACTCTCTCACCACTGCAAGTGCCTGGCACTATATCCAGAAGAGACTTATTAAATTTAACAGACCAGAATATTATTGTATAAAGAATACTGCCCCTTAGCTGCACTCAGCCGTCTGTTGATTTCACTCATTTCCTGAACACTTTATCCTTTCCCTCACTGCTATTTGGTCAGAACCAGATTGGGTTTGTCCACTGTGCTGGGCACTGCCACATGTGGCAACAGGCCTCTGATCTCGACTGGGTAGGAAGCTCAGAGGCCTTAGTACTACCATGCTTTTAGTTTGTTGATTGATGTTCATTTGCTGCTTAGTTTTGGTACAAATTTCTGTTTGACATTCCAACGAAAATGAGTGGCCAGTAAGCGATCCCCGATTCTCTCCCTCCCACCTTGATAGCATTTGCTGGTTTGGGCAGCTTTTGTAGGTTTGTGTCTAATGACTTCCATGCAAGGAGAGGGCTATGAAGTTGATGGTTGCCCATCATGATGATGGTGTGGTGCTTTTGTTTGACATGGTAGGCAAAGACTCAAGGATACCTAAATAAGCTCTTCAGCTCAACTCTGCTCCACAGGTGAGTCAAACACATTGAGACACCTGTAAGTCAAAGCCCAAGTGACAATTAATTATCAGGTAGAGTTTTAGACCCAAACTCCAACCAGAACTTAAGTAAGCTGTCATGGATGTACATGAAGTACAACTCTCATATATTTTATAGACCCTCTGTGAATTTGATTCCATTTAACCCCATCACTAAAAGCTACACTCTTGATTGTTTCAAAGACATATTTCTCTTTCTAGACTTATCCAAAGCTAATTTGAGTATGTCACACTGCTATTCAACAAGACCCAAAAGATCCCAGAAGTTCCCTCTCTCTCTTCTCTTTCTCTCTCTTTCTCCTTCTCTCCCTCCCTCTCTATTTCTCTCTGCTATGGCTTTTTTGAACCTTTATGTAATGTAAAAATTAGTTAGATTGATTGGACAATGTACACATATATATTTCAATAAATTGTTATTAATGGCATCTCTTCTGTTGCCTCACTAACACAAGGTAAGTTACAAGGGGAAGATTTTGATAAAGGAGTATAAAAATATAATTACTCTTTTCTTCCAATGCAACATGTCACAATAAACTCCCAGGATCAGCCATTCCCCAGCCCAACACCATCATAATGATCCAATCCCCCATGATATAGTAGTAGGTACATATCAAGAAAAAAATATGCATACTATCATTTAGATTGTTCTTGTGGCTCACGGGATATTCTAACATAGAGCATTTACCCACAAACCTTAGAAAGAGGTTTTATGGATGTAGGCTTTTCAGGTGTTTTTGTCACTGGTCACCAAGGATATCTCTTGTATTTTTCTTCACAGCCTACATTCATAGATCAGAGGAAGCCCACATTTAATAAACCTTAAATTCCAAGTCATAAAATAATAAAGGAAATTAAGTTAAGGTTACCAAAGAGCAGGTTAATAGATGTTGGCAGAAAAATATCATTGACCAGTATAGTTAATAGCCCTCCTTCTGAATTGTCATATCTATTAAATCATGTGATAACCAGTACTCTCTTTTGGCTTAATTATTGCCAGGAAGAGGCAGGAATTCCATAGACTCTTTCAGGTCATGCCTAAGCACTGGTGTACCTTTTGCCAACTATTTGTATAGGTGGGGTTTTGCTGCATTAAAAAACGGTATCCCTCTCTCAGTTGCATGCAGGAATCCCACTACTCGGATAATTGAGAGGTCACGTTACAGAGGAAAAAAAAACAGATACCAGGAGAATATACTAGGCTGCAATTTAGGACACTCGTTAATTGAAAACTTGTAAATGTAGGACAAGGTATAAATAAATAATAATGCATATATAACTAATCTTAAGATGAATACTTCATTGAATAGAATAGTGTCTATTTTCAAACACTTGCAAGAAATAATTCTTAGATGATGATGAAATGCCAAGCACAATGTGATACCCATAGAACACACTGAAAAGTCTGTTGTTAATGGGATGTTACCATCCTCTCAAGATACCATATAAATAATATAGCAGCTAATATTTATTGAGTGTTTCCTATAAACCAGTCACGGGTACATAGGAAGAACTCAATAAACATTTTTTGAAAGAAAAGAATGACAAGACAAAGCAAACAAAATAAATGTTACTGTCATCCTTGGAACTTTGTGGAACTTCTTAGAGCCCATAAGACTGGGTTGAAAACACAGTACTGAGCCCTAGAAGAGATATTTTGTGGGAGATGGACATACAGCCACCACAAGGAAATGCAAAAGGGGCTAAGCAGAGGCATGTGCAGTGTTCCATACCGTACAGAAGTAGTGGTAAGAGATCTGCCTGCGGTTGCTAGGGAAGACCATTTTTCGATGGAAAAATGAAGCACAGAGAGGATAAAATTCTCCCTGTGCTTGAAAACTAACTGATGGAGGATCCAGGATTTGCCCCACACAGTCTAATTCAAGCCATTCATTAGTAAGTGGTCCCCAAGGTGGAGTGCACTGACTCTATGGATCCCCAAACTGGTCTGTTGAGATGTCAGAAGAAAATATTACAACTTTCATTCATATTTTTCTCACTTTTTAAAATTAAAGTATTTAATGTGGTTGTATATATGAAGATATATGGTAATACATTAAGACATATATATTTTTAATATAAATACATATACCTATAGCAGGATGCATGTTCATTTTTTTAAGCTTACATGTATTTAAAATAAAGAAAAGTGATGACTGAATTAACCCATAATTGTGTGCCACCCACTGGTGCTCTTAAAGTGTGAGCCAATCGCTCCAGTCTTTAAATCAAGAACACAAAAATAAGCAACCCTTCTCTGAGTTGGAATAAGTGTTCAATTACCCTGAGTAGCTTTCAAGTTGATAGTCAAGAGGCATCATTATTTCAAAAGCTATTAGTTCCTATAGATTAAATTATATCTAACACTCACCACCCCCAATCCCATTAAATTACCAAGACATTTTATACTATTCTCTCAGCTTTCTTAAGGGCTCCATTAGCATCATGAGAAACTCAACACTGTGAATTGGCAAGTAATTAAATGGAGCATGTGATGAGATTCTGAAGCCCTGTTTCTACTTGGAGGAAACCCAAGTGTCTCACCTGAGTCGAGGTTTCTAAGAATTTCTGTCATCTGAAAACATGATTCTTAGAGCAGGGCAGACCACATTGTATTGCAGAGGGGGGAAATAATAGAAAATGTTCTTGTCAAGAGGGACAAAGTGAAGTTACATGGCATAGTTAAGGCTTCACAGCTGGTTAGAGTTACGACAATTCACTTTCTTTCAAGAAACTGTTATTAAGCACTTATAGTGTGTCAGGCTCTGTAGAAAGTGAAGAAATAAGACAAATATCCTGTCCTGAGGGCATCATATTCTAGTAGAACAGACATATAAACAAATACATTCATAATGCCGTGTCGTAAACGCAAGAATGAATCAATAAACAAAGTATATAACTTTTTCCCAGTTCTTCAAACTTGACCTACACATCTCCCAAACTTGCCCCACTGTGCTAGCATATAGCTTATAGCATATAGCATATAGCTATATGTGCTAGCATATAGCTCTTCCTTTGGAGGAGCACAGGAACTATTTTGTATGATTGCCTCAGATAATTCAGCATTTGCTCTAAATTTTCCAATTGAAAAATTACTCAACTTCAATTGAAAAATATACATAAAACTACAGAGAAGAATATGACAATAATCCTTACCAGCATCTCCCAGAATGAATCACTGTTAGAATTTTTTATTGTCATTTTAAAGACAAATAAGTTTATTGTTTCATAAAAATGATGCATGATTGTTAAAAAATTTAAATGCATAAAGATGATGAAAGTAAAAAAAAAAAAAGTCCCTGCAAACCTCACTACTTAAAAGTAACCAGCAGTAACACAGGTGTCATTGTGGCGGGCATTTTTTCAATGAGTGTAAACAAATACATAGGGGGGTTGATGTGTTGAAGGAGTGGAACATTTTATAAAAATGGGATTATTCTGCTCAACTCTCCTTTGTGTCTGTCCCTTAGCCACCCATTAATTCAGGCCCCTTTCCTGGTTTAATTTTTGCTTCTAAATAATCTCACTGGTTTTTACTCTCTTTTGCTTATTTCCTTAGGTATTGGATGTGGGGAGTATTTGTGATATATTTTCAGCTTTCTGCTTCATTTGCTCTTTAACTACTTCTATCTATGTAATATTTATATCTTTATATGTATCTTCCAGTTTGGGTTAATTATTCTGGCTTCTTCTATTTGACGGCTCTTAGGCTCCTCTTTTAGCTTATGCCATTCATTCCTTGATATCAATTGGACAACTCCAGTGAACTGAGCACCATGCCGTCCTGGTTTCTGTCGTCCACGGGGGGATAGATATGGAGCACGTAAACAGAAAAACAAAATTGTTACAAATATATAGAAGGAAACAAAAGTGGTGCTAAGGAGAGAATCAAGTCGCATCCTGAGATAACATGGGCAGGAAATTCTGCCCTAAGGAAGTGAGAGTTAAAACCTAAAGAATGACATGTCAGCCCAGCACTAGAATAGCGCCTGGCATACAGTAGCTGCTTAATGAATAGGTAACGAATGAATGAATACATTCATGTGAATATTAGGGAGAATATTTAGGGAGAGGAATCTATAAGTGCTCAGATTTTACTGAACTCAGATTTCCTAATTCATTCTCCTTTCTAGTTTTGACATCTCTTACAATTATGACAATAATGATCATAACTACTATTTTCTTTATAGCTACTACATATTGACACTGTAGAGAAGGCACTTTACTAATCACTTTGTATCGATATCTCAATTAACTCTCGGAAAATCATAAGGCAAAGTTCGTGTGTGTGTGTGCTGTTTTTTTTCTTTTTTCCACGTAAGGAAATTGCAGCTCAAAATTTAACCAAATTGGTGAAAGCTATAAAGCTATGGGACAGAACTTGAAACTGAATGCAGGCTTCTCTTTCTGCAAATCCAATGATCTACATCTAGAGTGCTCTTATTTGATCTGATGTGATCAACTGTCTGTCTCAGTGGAAATCCCACGGAATACAACAGATGTGAGTAATCTTCCACCCCCGTCAAGATTAGGAAAGGAATTCTGAGAAAAGGTAGTGATGTGAGGAAGGTTAGAGGCCCAACACTGGGGCCAGGTATATCCGGATTCACATTCAGGTGTAGACACCTGCTAGGTGTATAACCTTAGGCAAATAACTTAATCCAAGTAGCTTGGGTTTCAACATCTGCACCATGGAGATAATAACACATTAATTCTTATGAAGATTAAATGATACAATGTAAGTAAAATACTGAGCACTGTGATTGACAGAGGGTGATTTTTTAGAATATAGTTATAAAAATAACATTGGGCAAGGAGTAATTGGCTTGAATGTGCAGAAGGGGTCTGGATGACTTCTTAGAAGAGGTAACAAATAAGCTGGGATTTGAAGGATAAATGGAAGTTTCCAAGGTAAAGAAAAGAGAAAAATATTCCAGATATAGTGAATGCTATGCACAAAGACAGGAGACAAACTCTTTATCTGGAAACCACATGTTGGCATTCAATTTCTCTACATTTCCTTATAGCAATGCAGGGGCAATGGAACACAGTGTTTCTCCTTACGGAAATTCTGATGATATTCTTAAAATAGTGCTCATACTGATAAGGATTATAATGAAAACTTGCCCAGAAAAGGAAAAAGACCCTCCTTGAATCACTATGTATCTTATTTTCTAAAACTAACTGGTCCTGGAAGAATTTGTTTTGGGCTTTTTTTTTTTGAAGTGCAGAAGTGTCTTCCTACATTTATTGTCCAGAGGGTAAGTTCTCATAGGCAGGAATTTTTTTAAATTATGATGTTCACTGAATGTTAAATGCTAATAATTTTATTCTTCCTTCCCTAACACTTTGGAGTTCCAGCTGGGCCCAGAACTCTAAGTGTGAAGCTAACGTACAGAAGCTGGGGTGGGAGGTATTTCGAGAAAGGCGTGCAAGCTGAAATACTGAAAAAATGTCTCTGAAGAATACTGGTGCTTTGCTATTTCTAGCTTAATTTAGCAGCCTTGAGAAATTAGAGGAGATTTTCATTAGCATTTTATTCCTCTATATTCACCAGCACCATTTGGTAGGAATAAAATTTAAATTTTGCCAGCTATTATCCTTGTTAGAATCATTAAATACTTTAGTTTGGGTGGAATTATTAAAGTGGAAAGAAACTGTCTCTTGCTGACAGCCTACTGGGTGTCATCGCATTGTTTAATCCTCCCAATACTGTAATAGTTACTGTTGTCACCATTTGCAAAGAGAGAATGAACGCACAGGGAGGTGAAGCAGCTTGCCTGAGATCACACAGCTAAAAAGTTACCGCGCCAGGATACTATCTCTCCTCACACATTAAAGCCCATTTTAAAAACATGTCACCATTCATTGGCTTAGGCTAGGTTATTAAATACATATTTTTATTTCTAATAAATTCTATGCAACATATACATGGACAAATGCATTGATAGATAATGAACAATGGAAGCTCATTCATTGATTTTCTTTTTGTATACATTACATCACCACGCATAGCAGGATCTGGAGTAGCATGCATTAAAGATCACATGAAATTTTGAAAAAAATAAAGAACATAAAGGCTAAAATCTATTGTTTAAATGATGGTAGCAGACGAGAAAAAAAATCAGTTATTCAAAACTCTAGGACATGGAAAGCATGAACTTTATTTCAGAGTGTTCTCGTATTCAAAGTAAAGACAGAAGCAAATTGCATTACACTATTCATTGCTTAATAACAAATTGAGCATCGGTTTGCCAGGAAAGAAATGCGTGTGGAGTTTATACTTTATAATATTTGGTGTGGATTTGTACAAGATTATTACGCAATCCATCACAGGCTGCTGAGAGGACCAGTGATTGCAAGTGTTTAAGAAGCACATGCATTATGTCTAATTGCATTATTATAGCCTCCTGATTGTGCCACCTGATTGGAGGAAGGCCTAATTTCCTCCAGCTCTGTTTGAAGGCCAAATATATCTCTCCACCTTTGTCTGTAACATTCCAATCCATCCTCCAGTCATTTGCAGCTGTATCCCTTTACTACATCCCCCAGGGCCCCTGATGTATGCCACTGTGCATATCTTTCATGACCTCTGCAGACAGCCACTGTGTTGTTTAGATTCACCTTTTCCCCTACATTTCCAGTTTCTCTCCACCTTTTCTCAGTATGAGCCCTAGATGGCTTCCCACCCACCAAGTTTGGTTAATTTACATTGGGACCAAAAGACATAAATCAGTCTCCTTCAAAAGTCAAAATTTCTAATGATCGCATTGGATTAGTCACCTGGTTGTATCCCTGGGGGTCCCGCTAGATTGTATATACGTTTCACAGGACAGTGCATGAAGCTTATGTTTTCCTTGAACTTTTACCAGGAATGGCACAGGTGAGTATGATATCAGTGGAGGTGAGCAGTGAGGAGATGAATGTGAGTGTGAAGTCAAACAGGCAGGACTCTGAAGGTTCCAAGAGGTCACATTCCATCCTAAAGGAGCAGGTCCCTCGGAGTGGAGAGCAAGCCTCCTGTGCTTAGATTTATTTTGTTGTATCACTCTCCTGCTCAATATCCTTCCATGCCCCTTTTTCTAAGGATAAGGACCAACATGCTGCATGCTCACACAACCTGAAAACTCTATCATAGTTGTGCGCTTTCTGCCTCTATCTCCCTGTGTTTAATGACTTTCTCCTTTGGTCTTTCTGCTCAGCCACTGGAGCTCTCTTTCATTTCCTTCATGATGCCATGCGTCCTGTTGCTGCTGTGAATGCTCAGTGAGCTTCCCCTCTTCGTCCAGAGTTTTAAGCTTCCAGAATCATCACAAACATCACTTCTTTAGGGAAATTGTGGTAAGCCAACAACATCCCACCTCCCTTTATGTTCTCTCTTAGCAATCTATAACTTTCTTTATAACATTTGTCATCAATTATACCGTATATTATTTGGATAAATATTTGGATACTGCTTTCCCCAGTACTCTAGGCTTTAGGAAGCCAGGGTTTATGTCTTTTCTACAGTCGCCATTTTATCTCTGGCACCTAATACAAAAAAAACACCTTGAAAATATTTTTTTTAAATAAATGAATAAATGAACTCAGTCATAAGGGGAGAATATTAGGAGTTATTAAGGGTCTGGGTGAGCTGACACATATAGAAATCCCATGGAAAAATTCAAACTCCCAGAACTTAAACCAAGTTCTGGATCTTCCACTTAATTTAAATCAAATACTCCTATTCCATCATTTGTAAAAGAGGGTGCTCATATTAAAGAATATCTTGGAATTTTACCATGATGATTAAATGGTATCATATCTGTCACACAATAGGAATTCAATAAATGATAAA
This sequence comes from Diceros bicornis minor, assembly GCF_020826845.1. Lineage (NCBI taxonomy): Eukaryota > Metazoa > Chordata > Mammalia > Perissodactyla > Rhinocerotidae > Diceros > Diceros bicornis. The sequence continues at coordinate 50,867,258 of NC_080760.1, forward strand.
TATGTGTTGAATCCGTGAGTCAATGAATGTATGAATGTCTACTAAAATATTTATAGTATGACTAATAGGTGAGGGTCAAGGATATACTTATGGTGTTAATGAAAAGTCATAGAAGAGAGAAGAAAAGGGAAGGGAGAGGAAAGAAACATCATAGTGACAGAGGAAAAACTGTAATTTTTACTTCATTCCTTTTTTTAGAGGATATGAGGTTTTTGTTTTTTTGTTTTTTTTGTGAAGAAGATCAGACCTGAGCTAACATCCATGCTAATCCTCCTCTTTTTGCTGAGGAAGACCAGCTCTGAGCTAACATCTATTGCCAATCCACCTCCTTTTGTTTCCTCAAAGCCCCAGTAGATAGTTGTATGTCATAGTTGCACATCCTTCTAGTTGCTGTACGTGGGACGCGGCCTCAGCATGGCCAGAGAAGCGGTGCGTCGGTGCACGCCGGGATCCAAACCCGGGCGCCATCAGCGGAGCGCGTGCACTTAACCGCTAAGCCACGGGGCTGGCCCCAGGATATGAGGTTTTAATGGCAGATTTCAGAATCCAAGGATCTCAACAAGGAGTCTAACATATATGCTATTTGAATGTTTCCCAACCTTGAAATTCCTGTGGGAAGGAAAACATGTTTCCAGACTTCCTCTTAAAAATCTCACGTGAAATTCCAGCATGGTCTGGGGAATCTATATCATTGGCCTTGATCCATGGTTATTTTGATAACAGGCCATGTTGGGAAATGCTTGTTTGGAAAGTGATGGCTCTGGAATAGGACTCACCATTGTAGCCACATAGAGGAAGTAGAAATCTGCAAACAAATCTTCGGCAGCATGGAGCAATCTGGTGTCTATGCGGAGAGATTGGTGTAATATTCACGAGATCTCCAGATGTAAAGCAGAGTCCATTCAAATATCTTCATCCTATGCCCATTCTACACTTCCTAAATGTTTAACATTGGCAGATTACATAATTACGCTGAACATCTATTACCTAGACAATGGCACATGGTAATAATACTTATTTCTCAGCATTGTTTTAAATATTAATGAAATTAACCCACACAAATCTTCCAAGACCATATCTATTTATATTATCAGGTAATAGATGCTCTATGAACAGCAACAAAGAGGAAGAGGGGAAATAAAGGGGAAGAAAAATGAAGATGAGGGAGAGGAGGAGTATTTCCTTCTATCTTTTACTTCAGCGTACTCCATATAAAATTATTTTTCAGAAATTAAGTAACCGTGAAGACAGTATAATCCAACTAGGTGTTAACGAGTAATTTTAACTATATGTTTTTTTATATATTCAAGCTACGTGGCAGGCCACAGATGTCTATTGATTTCCCTCCTCTGAAATAGATGGTTTTGTTTAGCTCTGAAAAAGTGAACAATTTTCCTAACACCAACCGCTTGTTTAATAGTTTTGGAGTAATCTATATTTCATTAAGATGATGACTTATTACGCCCAACCTTCTGTTGTCTTGCAAGCTATTGATTTAAGGCAGTTTAGCACTTGTATAGCATCTAATAAATTGGTCCCAATCGACAGTGCTGTGTTATATACTCATCCCTCACTGTATAACACTGGCCTCGCATATTTTAGAACACGTCCATAGATTTGTTTTCTCGGCAATATCTTTCCCCTTCAAACCCTTCCATTGAAACAGCCAGTGCTTTTTTTTTTATAATCCACATAAAACTTTTAGATAAATAGAGGTCACCACAATCAATATTCATAGTATGATTTATTGGAGGAGGAAATATTCCACTAAATCCTCCCTGTAAATCCAGAGTGCAAAGTAGTTAGTACAGTAATCCATCTCCTGGATATTCTAAACGGGGCATTAATGGGCTTGAAAGGTAGAGTGGCTGTGAATCACCTGCCTGTGATGCAGGTAGTTAGTGACTTTATTAGCTCAAATGCTTCAAACTCAGTTCTGCCTCTGCCCTTCCCCACCCTCCTGGCCCCAGCCCATTCATCTTAACTCAGCTGCTCCTTTTCTCGGAATGTTTGCCTCTTATTCTGTTGTGCATTCCCGTTCTCTTTTTTATGCATGCAACATCCTCCTGAAAATCATGGAGGACCCTTGAATTTTGAGGTCCTTTTGTATTTCCTGAATTTTTTCCTGCAGGATTAATTTTTCCATCTGGATTCATCTCTCTTCATTTCTTCAAATGTCTGTGTAAGAATTTGGTTGGCATATAGGTAAATTACATGACTTTCCTCTTAAGTTCTCTGGAATAATTGTACTTGCAAAGATGTAGATTGTAGGAACATAGCCAAAGGCACACTAACTACCTTACACAGTCTTAGGTGACGTCACAGATGAAAAATTTGAACGAGGTCTTAAAATATGATTAAGAAAATCCTAGGTAGGGAAATGAGTACTCCAAACTAATACGTACTTAACTATTTAGAAATATAACAGAGCCCAGTTATTTCTAAGAACTATACTTAGTTCAATGTAGTTAGAGCATAGGGCATACAAATATCAATGATAGGAGATGAGTATAGAAAAAGAGATTGAGGCAAATTTGCAGACTTATGTACTCAATAACCATTTGCTGTGTGAATGAATGTACGAATTAATCATTCAACCAAACAATAAATCAATGGATAAACTCTTTCTCTTATTCCGTTCTCATGGTTGCATTCTCCTTCACAGACACAGTGACTTTTGTTTTGTTTTAATAATCAATACCTCATTTTTATTCTTATCATAGCATCTTAAAAAGAAATCAGAACAATTGTCTTACTCCTTCAGTTTGCTGACCTTCGATGTAGAATCAAAGTTCCTCTCTTTCTTTTAAACCATCTGATAGCTTTTATGTCCTTGAAGGTGATAATAATTAGGTCAGAAATATTGTCACACTTGTTTCCAACTCTTTACACCTTATATTTGATAAAATACACTGAGCCAACACATCAGCTGGTCCTTTCAATTTATTAATCCAAGAATCCATCTGTTTGAATTGAAGCTCTAACAACACTATCATTAAAGCCAGATGGACTAGTTTGTCCTAACCCTCAAAAGCAGCAGCATCTTAGAAGCCTAGCACAAGGACTTTCTGCTTTTTAAGCCACAGATGTGGGAGAGTGGCATTTCCCATGTGAGAGCTCTACAAGCTGAGATTCCTACTCTGAAGCCATTTAGCAAAAGTATATTACTAAGAAAATAAAATACCTAGGATTTTCATTCTCTTTTATGTCGTTATTTCATGTGGAGAAACGTATAGACAAAGTCCTGTAGGAGAGAAACTTTATTTAAATAAACTTTTCTGAAAGACCTCTTAACATAGAGCATATTTGGGATTAATAGAATCTTAACATCCCCCATGGCAGTGTCAAAAGGGACTTTAAGGAATAATGATGGATCATGTCAGATCCATTGCAAACTCCTTGTCATGTTGCAGTGGATTTCAGTTTGGGGAGGCTGCCAGGAAAATGTCTGCCTGAATCACCAGCTGGCTACCTTGTCAACCACACACTGGACTAGTTCTCACCAGGATGAGGAGTAGAGAAGAAGAGTAACTAAAGCTGAGACACCAAGAAGTTTCAATCCTAAACTCATTTCCTATTTCACTAATCTCACAAGATTCTTGCTATAACTTAAGTGATTTATCTGGCTACTGTCGTGGACCTGGAAACCTCTTCTGGTTTGTATTTGCATTCTCATAATTTTGGTATTTTACGTGGAGTCTGATCCCTTTCTACTCACACCCTTGCATATTTTGTTGTCACACAACCTAAAATTAGGTCTAGTGTCAGTTTTCAGAACTCACCATGACGGGAGATCTTCTTTGAATTTTGTATATTACAAATAAATTCAGATATATCCGGACTGATGCTGGATGTTCATTTGAACAAAATATGTTCCCAAGAACTTAAACCTAAGAATTATGTAAGAGAAAATTTCTATTTGTTCTAAAGTGAATTGAGATGAATATCAGTGTATTGATAAAGACTGCCACAAACTCATTATCACATACAATGTTGAACTTTACTTTGTTAGCTATAACAGGGATATTTTAAATGAACTCTCCATTGTCATTAAACCTCTATGGTTTCATTTTACAAATAACTAACTTTCACACAACATCTTCCATAAATTTTTGCTCATTGATTTATTTATATATTTGTGCACTGACTCGTTTATTCGTTTATCTATGTATCAAACACACCACTAGTACTACCCAGGTGCCAAAGATCTAAGTGCATCACAGATATTAAATTATTTAATCATTTGATATAGAAACTTATGAGAAAGGTACAGTATATGCCTGTTTTATAGATGACGAAAATCAATCATAGATAGTTTAAGTTATTCGCCCAAGGTCAAACAGTGAGTAAGCGGAATAGTTAAGATTCAGGTTTCTAAGTCCTAATCCATAACCATGGTAATCACTCAATAACTGGTAGAAATCATTATTACTAACAAAATGATTATCACACACTATGCCATGTGTTCTATTATAAGCCAGTTATAATTTTTAAAAATAGTCTTAAAGCTCTTTTTTAGGTCAATATCATTTATTTTTTATTTATTCCTTATGATCGAATTTATAGTATCTTATAGTATAGTATCTGAAATTGTCTTTTTAGAGAAGTGCTCTTCTATAACCCAAGGAAGGATCCCAAGATAGAGAAGCTGAGAGCTATGCTCCAGGGACTGGTCTCAAGGTTTCTGACTTGTTTCAACCACAGTAGCGCTCCTTCTTATCAGCTTTGTGATTAAGAATTTTAAGTGTCATGAATCAAAGTCTTCTAGTAATTTAAAAGTACTCTTGAAAAGCACCATTTTAATCTCTTCTTTTTTTAAGATTAATGTTATCAGTCTCTTCAATTGTTCTTCTTGAGAGAGTTTCAAAACCTGCTCCACTTGGTTAACATTTCTCAGCGTGTAATCCAGCCTGTCAACATCCTACTATAAATGAGAATTTCTCGATCCCAATGATTAAAAATTCACATAAAAATATTTATTTATCTTCTCCACTTTTTAGGATCATATCCACAAATAAGATCATTGGAGACATTCCTAAATATTCCGATAAAATTGAGAACTTACACAAGGACCTTAGCATTATTCTTGAGCTAACAAGCAGTAGTACTTTTCAAATGAGTCTCTTAGACTCACCCTAGTTATGGCAAAGTCATGAACAATGAGAAAGAAAACTGTCAAAAATGGATGAAAGAAATGGATCATTAAAATTACCTGGAGCACAGGATTCATAGGAGGGCTGTTTAGGATTAACAGGACAATCCATAATATTTGGAACCTGTAATGAAATGGAAATGAAGTGAGCACAGGATTTGAAATTCTGACTTTTGACAGGAGAAAGAATGAAAAAAAATTACAAACAAAGATGAATTTGTGCTGTTTTTTTATATTTGCCTACATAGTTGTATTTCCCAGCATTCTTTATTTTTTCATGTGGATTTGAGTTACTGCCTAGTGTCCTTTCTTTCTAGCCTGCAGAACTCCCTTTAGCTTTATTGTAGGGCAGGTCTGATAGTAACAAAATCTCACTTTTTATCTGAGAATATCTTAATTTCTTCTTCTATTTTGAAGGATAGTTTGCCAGGTATAGAATTCTTTGGTTGTCAGCTGTTTTTCTTTCAGCAGTTTGAATAAGTTATCCAACTGCCTTCTGGCCTCCATGGTTTCTGATGAGAAATTGCTCGTTAATCTTTTTGAGGATTCCTTGTACCCTATGAGTTTTTGCCTCTCTCTCACTGCTTTCAAGGTTCTTTGTCTTTGTATTCAACAGTTTAATTATAATATACTTTGGTGTGGATCTCTTGGAATTTATCCTGCTTGGAATTTATTCATCTTATTGTATATGTAGATTAATGTTTTCATTTAATTTGGGAAACTGTTAGTGATTATTTCTTCAAATATTCTTTCTATCCCTTTCTCTCTTTTCTCTCCTTCTGGAATGTCCAGTGTGTATATACTGGTGTGCTTGATGGTGACCCACAGGTCTTTTAGGCTCTGTTCACTTTTCTTCATTTCATACAAGGGCAGAGTCTACAATAGCTACTCAGTGCAGTTCCTGGATAGTTTCTCCTATCTCCTTATGCCCCCCAGGCAATTTATACTATTTGACAGTTACCACTCTTTGCGAGGGTAGTAGACCTACAGGTTCTCAGTTGGAATTTCCCCTCAGCACAGGTTTGATTACTCTAACCTGGAGGTCAAATTCACCAATAGACGTTTGCAGAGTTGGACCTTGTAGGGTATCAATGCCCAATAATTTCTCTGGTATTGGAGAGACAAAAACCTCGTAGTCTCATAGGGGAGAATGCAGCAACATCAAAGGGACCCAGCTGACCATAACCATTTGCTATCTGTAACCATTGATGGCACTGAGCAGCCCAGAAAATTTCTGAGGGTTACCATGTTTTAGAGTACATTCAGCTCCAGTGTCAACCAGAGCCATAACCTTTTGTTTATTTCTGGGGGACCAGTGAATACTGAGCTCAACCTGAGGCCTCTGCTCACCACCAACAGCCCTCACCTGGAGGCAATCTTGGTTTGCATCCTATTCTCAGGAAGTGGGAAGCATACACCACTAATAGGACTGTATCCCTGAGGCCTCTGCTGGAGGAGGCAGGGCATCAGGGATAGTAGGGGCAGGTGGGGCAGGTCTGAGCTATTGTTTAAGTCTTTCCACAGGCCAATCAACAAACACAAGATGGGCTGTCAGTATATCTGTTCAGGTGGAGTCCTGGCCCCAATAAGGTCAAACCACATTCGCTTCTGGATTACTTTTACCAGACACTTCACAGCCAATTGGGTTAGCCTTTTGGCTTTTAGAATCCCCTCTCTATCTTGAGTCTTTCCCACAGCCCATACCTGTTCCCAGGATTTTTCAGTTTCCCCCAGAACAACAATGGACTGCCCAACATCATAAATGTCTTGTCCAGCAACTGGTCTCAGCATGCATATCAGTGTCCCATACCAGGCACTAAGGATGGACTAGAGTATATTGACTTTGATTCCTGCAGGTGCATGCGGTTCAGTCAGGGCCTTCAACGACAGGAGTGTAGATGGCCTGTCTCATTCCTAACTCCCTAAAAATTCTTTGTACCTCTTCTACAGACTTCCAGAGTCCCACATGGCCAGGAAGTTCCTCCTCATTGGCTCAAGTCTCCCTGCAGGATAGAATAACCCAATATATAAGGGAGTGAGTACCTTGAACTCCCGAGCACCATGCAGGCACTGCCAGAGGGCAGGGTGAGTGGTGGTGCTGCTCATTTTCTCTGCCTCTTGCCCAGTCAGAGAAATGCCATCACATCCCCCTATATCTCACAGCAGAATTAACCATACCTGGATACTTTCCCTGGCCATGTGCTGGAACTTGGCAGCTATATCACTAAGCTCAGTGGGAGTATATTCTCCCATCATGAATGTCCCCTGAACTGGGGCTGCCCCACTGGATGGGGCTGTTGCTGCTGTGCTTTGCTTTCATTTGCATTAGGGGTCAAATGGCATGCGGCACTTCCTCAGTGTAACTGTCAATCACCACAACCACCTCCTCTTCACTCTCCCCACTTTCTCAGGGGTTCCACCTTTTAGCAACCAATCTGGCTTTGTCACAAGTGCTCAGACCCTGATACTTGGCAGCTTGCACATTCCTAGCTTTGCAAAATGGCATGCTAAGTTCTCCAACTTATTATCCTTCTCTCCCACCTTGTCTGTTAGCCCCAAAACCAGGAGAGTAGTGGACAACCGCCTGTCCTTCTCTAACCTCAGCTCTTCTTCTAACTTTCCAGTTCAAGCTTCAACCTCTAGCTGGGCATCTAGCTAGCCAGCTGAACTGCCCACAATAGAGGCCAGCCCCCCGTGAGGCCATGAGTTCCTTTTCCTGGCCACAGCACACTCAGTGCAGTTCAAACAAGCGGCATCAGACCAGCCAGCATTTCAGGGGGTCCCTATACTCTCATGGTGATCCACAAGCATCTGACATACAGGCAACCCCTCCCCATATAGAGGTTGATGGTCAACTGGAGATTCCTCATGGATGCCTCTTTCCCAAGGCCCGTTTCCGTGGTCTCCTGACTGGCTCGCCAATCGTTGGTTTGCAACCTTAGGAACTTCCAGAGTGAAATCTGAAACTGATCTGTACACAGAGGGCAGGGAAAGATGGAAGAAAGAGGCAGGACACTCCAGATTGGTAGGTGGCCGTTTCCATAAACAAAAGAACTTCCGTAAAAGGCTTGTCTTGGGCAGGCACGAGACAAGTAGATTTCCACACCCTCTCGCTAGAATATTAAAGTTTATATAGAAGCTTTCAAGGCGGGGTTTAGTCACATACACGGTCCAGACGGTCTCAATGACACATTGTTCTCTCAAGGCTGTGTCCTTGAAAATGGCTCCCACTGTGGAAACGGTGGGCAAAGTGTACATTCCAAGGACAAGGGAGGGGTGAGGAGACTCCCATACCCCAGGTCCAGCTCTCGGGTCACCTGATGGTCACTTCCTCTTGAGGCCTCCCCAGAGCCTCAAGATCAGCAGCAGGTGAGAGCCTAGGGTCTTCTCAGGTCTTTCCTGAGCATGTGTGTGGGTTTCTAAATTCTTGGAACATATTGAAATTTTTCAAAACCCTTACAGACATTTCATCCTCTACCCTTTCCTCCCAAGCCTTTTGGTTCCTCTGTTGTTACATCAACTGCTATCTGTCCCCTCAGGCGATGGCAGCCAGGAGGATAGCCTGTAGATGTTTTCCGTGAATTGCCCCCTCATATTCCTCAGGACACTTAGCAAGAGGCTAGTTTCAAGTTTTAATCAAAATAATGACAACACATTTGAGCCAGTCTAACAAGGAGCCACCAGACAGGTCAGAACAAACAACTAACTGCAAGTCTTTGTGAATGAGGTCCACTTTCCTCCCTACAGCACAGGAAAGCAGGCTGTTATTTTCATGACTATCCCTGAACTTGATCCTGGAAGATAGGGCTGGAGTGTTAAAATGCCACAAAGCTCACTGTTCTTACCAAGAATCAGCCTCTTTTTTTTATTAAATAGGGGTTCTTTTGGTGGCTGCAAGCCTTTGATTCATTTACAGAGTTCCCAAAAAGTTGCTTCTGTTTTTTTCCCCCTATTTTAACATTGCTTTTGTGAAAGAGAAGAATGTGAAGTTTCTTAAACCACCATTTTCATTGGCCTCCAGCCTTCATTTCTTGGCAAAGAAAATGGCTATAAAAGAGAAGGAGAAAGAATCACAGCAGTGCTGAGGGCTGAAATCACAATTATCTTCCTTAGGCAGCAGTGGCTGAGACGATGGCTACCTCTGCAAGTAACCAGGTTGTTTCGACAACTTTCAGTCTTGTTTTAATTAATGAATTTTATTACATTGTTTTAAAGGTCTAGCATGACATGATCCTTATAAAAATAATACAAATTCATTACAGAATATCCGCAAGACGCACAAATTTGGAAAGAAAGAAAAAAAATTACACAGAATAATTAACTATTATCCCTAGTTAAGCACTATTCTTTCTATACTTCTGTTTACATAGCCATGACGTTCTCTGGATCTAAGTTTGCAGATTGTTTTTTTTTCATTTTACATTTAGGTCTATGATGCATGTTGAGTTAGTTCTTATATAAGGTTCAAGGTCTTGGTCTGGGTTTATTTTATTTTTTTTCTGTTTGCATATGGATATTCAATTGTTCCAGCATCTTTGATGAAAAAACTATCCTTGCTCTATTGAACTGCCTTGGTTCCTTTTTTAAATTTCGGTGGACTGTTTGGACTGTATCATTGCTAAAATTCAATGGATCTGTGTCTGAGTTTTATATTTGGTTCCACTGATCTATGTGTCTGTCCTTTCACTCATACCACGTTGCCTTGAATACCGTAGATTTGCAATAATTCTTAAAATAGGGTAGTGTGAGCCATAGAACTTTGTTGGATTAATATTGCTAATTCCTTGTTGAGGATTTTTTGTTTATGTCCGTAAGAGATATTGGTCCAAATTTCCTTTCCTTGTAATGTCTTTATCTGGTTGTAGTACTTGATATTCAAGTCACTTAAAATGAATTAAGAAATGTTTCTTCTGCCTCTATTTTCCAAAATAGACTGTTGAGAATTTGTATTATTTCTTCCTTAAATATTTGATAGATTCATCAGTGAAACCATTTGGACTGGATGTTTCCTTTTTTGGAAGATTTTAAAAGTTCTTTGTTCAATTTACTAGGTATAGGAGAATTTAGGTTATGTTTTTCTCTTTGTACATGTTTTGGTACATTGTATCTTTCAAGGTATTAGTCCATTTCATCTAATTTATCAAATTTGTGGGCAAAGAGTTGTTCATAGCATTCCCTATCAACTTGTGTAACTACTATGATTTATGTTTCCTGTGTACAGGAAATGCTGTGGTAAGTATTGAGAGGTGGCAGAACATACCACCCCGAAATAGGGCACTTTTGCATATGGATTGTTTGAGCTAAGGCACTTGAAAACCAGCAGACGCAAGAATGGCATTCTAATCTCTCCTTTTCTTCTTGGAATCAGGAGATAAAAACTCTTGTATAAATGATGCCCTCTCTATACCAGAAGGAAAGTAACATTCTTATCATCAAGGATGAGAAGTTGAGGCCAAGAGAATTCTATACAAACAGACTTTGTTGAAATAATTCTTACCTTCCTTTAGCCTTCCCACATAGTTTAGTTTTTTTTCCACAATTGCCTCTCTTTGTTCAACATAATATGAAAGATTACAGGTTTCACCATTTCTTTGGGTCTGCATTTCCTTATGAGGACTCCTCTGTCATGTAAAACGTACATAAATTTGTATGCTTTTCTCCTGTTAATCTAGCTTATGTCAGTTTAATTCTCAAACCCATTTGGAAAAACCCTAAGAGGAGAGAAGTAAAATTTTGCTTCCTCTGCAGTATGTTAATGTGTACATTGTTTCATGTGTCTGTATTACCTCTTTGGGTTAAACTGGAAGAAACAAAAATAAAGGTTGTGAATATTTCCACGATTATCTTATGCATATTTTATTTCATATTTCAAGTTTTTTTACCAAACGTATTGTATCAAATGTTAGAGTCCTATCAGCAATTTTTCTGAGGTCATTCATTCTTTCATTTATTCAGCACATTTCTTCAACGTTTCATTACACTCTCATTAATAGCACTATAACAATTTTAAACTAGCTTACTTTCAGGTTTTGAAATGCACATTGATATAACTTTGACTTTCTTTAATTACTGGTAAGTTTTGACCATCTTTCCAAATAGCATTCCAATTGGGTGCAAATCTAATTGATGAATTATTTATCTATATACTTGGTAGAATTAATTTTGTATTTATGTTTTTTTTTACTGATTTATGTTATATATTTATATATTTTTAGCTCCTCCCTTGAATATATTGGTAATACATGATTTTAATTTTATTTATGGAATTTCTAAAGGTGTCTAAATTACAACCCGGGAAAAATGTTAGTAAAAAAATATGCCATTGAATGAGGTGAAAGTGCTCTGTAAAATATAAAGCTGAATAAGTGTATTGTTATTAATATTTATCTTCTGATAATCCTCATAAAATTAGTAGGAGTTAAGGAATTAGGTAGTATTATGCTATAATAAAAAATAAAATCCAGTAGCTTAGAGAAATTAAATTACAGATCCAAAATCTTGGAAGATTAATAATTAAACTAGAGAATTTAATCCCAAAAGGATATTCATTTACTAATATTCTACTGGAAAAAAAGTATTTGTAGTGGAATACAAAGATAAGTCCTAAAAAGACATAAGGAATCCATATTTAATATGCACAAGCCCCTGTTTATCAGAAAGGAGAAATTGCATTTAGCTTTAAAAAGTCATCATTCTTAGATAGCTGGGTAGCATCGGTGGTACTTGAAATTGATCATATAAATTTACTGAGCAGTAAGCAACTTTTGATCAGTTGCCTCTCTAAGTTTGGTTCTTCAGTTTTGAAAATCCTTCTCAAATGAGTGATATTCTCTCCTCTCCAATAGATATACCATGAAGAACTTAGCTGAGTTTAGAATGTGCGCTCCATGAAGAACAGTAGCTTAGTGACCTTGTTTTATACCTCTCCCCACAAAGACCATTAACCAGACCCAGGGTAGAAATTACATACATATTTGCTAGCTAATTAATAACATACTCTGAGTAAGAAACTTGACTTTGTTTCATATTAAGAGAATTTTAAACCGGAAGACTGGGGATTTAATCACAAGTTTGACATTTGTGAGCTCATTTCCTTTACCATTAGGCCACTTCAGTTAATGCCAGTGCAGCAATAACAGCCCAAGAACCACTGGGCCTCTGCTGTGTGCAAGACATTGCTGAGGGCTGTGGTCAGGTGGAATATGGGGATATTACCATGCATATAAACCTTTTGAATAAAAATGTGATGAATATTAGGGTAAAAATAAGTTTAATCTTCACAACCCACAAAAATCTAAGAGAGCTCCTTGGAAAAGTGATTCCTGATGTGAAAGTAAAAGATCAACTGGGAGCTAGATAAAGAATGGAAAGTAGAATATATATATAACAGATATATATATATATATATATATATACACACACACACATAATATTAAATATACAAGAATCAAATATGCAAGAAAACATTTATAAGTCAGTAAAAGTTCCTTTGCTTATCTATATCTATATCATCTATATCTACATATTCATACATACATAAATATGTACATATATGGAGAGAGAGAGAAGGCATAATAAAATGAATATTTTATTTGCATTTCCTTAAGTTTAATTGTTTGGATGCAAAAAACAAAATCTTGAAATAGGGGCCGGCCCGGTGGCGCAAGCGGTTAAGTGCGCGCGCTCCGCTGCGGCGGCCCGAGGTTCGCTGGTTCGAACCCCGGGCGCGCACCGACGCACTGCTTGGTGGGCCATGCTGTGGCGGCGTCCCATATAAGGTGGAGGAAGATGGGCACCGATGTTAGCCCAGGGCCGTCTTCCTCAGCAAAAAAAAAAAAAGAGGAGGATTGGCGGATGTTAGCTCAGGGCTGATCTCCTCACAAAAAAAAAAAAAAAAAAAAAAATCTTGAAATAAAACAATAAAGATAATTATATTATGGAACCAATTTGAAGAATGTTTAAATAATAATTATGCCATTTTCTCATTTTTAACTTATCTTGAAGATTTTGTAAGAAATTGATCTTATTTTACATAACAATACAACTCAAAAGTTAGAAAGCTTTTCATCTTCGGAGGCTTTTATAAATGACTACAAATATTGCTTGAATATTAATTTAGTCTGTGAAAGTACTCACTAGAGAACACCCATTACTCTTGATTTATGTCAGTTTTATTAGCTCCAGTTACAAGAACACACATATAATAAGCTTTTGAATCAGCCTTCCTAACCCCTGTAAACTGTAAGTACAATCTCAATTTATCATTGGTGTAAACTTGATATCCACTTTCTTTTGGAAATCTTAATTTAGTGAGCTATATGAAACTGTAGGCAATGAGAAAGTATTTCATGTGCAACAGTCCATCAGATCTCCAGGCTCACTGAGAGAGCTGTGTGTAAAAGAACATAGATTTTCCATTGAGAGAACTGAACAATTTTCAGATAGAGACCATGTGTAGCAGCCAAAGAAAACTATTCATAAAACATAACGTTCAGATATTTTTCCTGACTACTCTCTCATTTCATTCTGCATCTCTCTTCCCATCAAAAAGATAACAACAAATTCAAACCTAGAGTAGTAACTCTTAGCAGAGGTCCCTCTCTGTCTGTAGTCTCTCCCTCAAGTCCTCTTCCAGATGGCCACTAAAATTTCAGGTTCTGATTTCAGATTGCCTGTGTTCAAAGTCTGGGTCCTCCTTTCACAGTGATGTGATGTGTTCATTAACCTCTCTGTACCTCAGTTTCCTCGTTTAAAAGGACGACTATTGGCACTGCTCCTTACTTTGCTGTATTAATTTAAAAGAGAATTTACCCAGTTCCTAGCTTTTAGCAGACCCTCAATCAATGTTAGCTATTAATAATTATTATTAGAATTATTACATTTATTTTTCTAAGTATTATAATCTTTCTAAAAATAATACCTGGCATTTAATAGCAGCTCAATAAATATTTATATAATATTTATATATTATATATAAAATAAAAATAAAATAAATATATAAAATAAAATAAAATATATATATAATATAATAAAAGACTAAGGAATAAGGAATCATGCACTGTGTGCTGAAAGCCCTCTACCTTCTCTCTGTTGTCTACCAAAAAGTATCCACATTCTAAGTCAGCAGAGGACAATCTGGAATTGGCTCTGCTTCCTTGTTTCTGACTCCTTTCTGCTTCCTTTTCCCATGCACACCCGTTGCTCTGCCCAAGTAGCCTTTCCATTGTGGTCCTAACATGGAGTCCTCTGTCTGCAATGTGTTTGCCTCCTTCACGTGGCAAACAGCTTCTCTTCCTTTCAGAGCTAGCTCAACCATGGCCCCACCAGAAAAGTCTTTCCTGACTTCTCCTGGTAGTAGTGTCTACTTCCTCCTTCTGGCCCCGAGAGACTGCTCTCTGTGTTCTTGTCATAGCATATCCCTTGTTGTCTGTGATTCAACACTGCCGAGAAATCCTAATATGATTTTTCAATCATCCCACCTGTTCTTCACGATGACTGTTTCAAACTCTGCAATCTCGTTACACCTTGAGACCTCCAACACCTAGAATGTTTTCCCTATTTTCACCCAACAATCTTGCCACATCCTTCACGGGCAAAATTGCCTCCACCAGATAGGAACCTCTGCCTTTTTCCTCACCAAACCTACAAACCCACAACCATTTGTTCCATCCCCTCCACCCATGCAGTTGGTCTCCCAGTTCCTATCTAGTATTAACTCTCTAAGCCATTCTCCACACAAAACAAATGAATGCTTCATAAAAACATGTCTTGAGACCCCTGTGCCCAAAACTCATAAATAATTTTCCATTTCCCTTAACATAAATGTGTCACTCATAGCGATAATAACATTATAATAAGACAAAACGTATTTTCCTTAGCAGACTCTGGCTGGCTAGTCCCACTGGTAGAGGAGGGTGAAATCTGCCTGGAGTTTAAATGAGTTTGAAAAGAGAGAGAAAAGAAGGATGATAGACTCTATGAGCATTTGGGTATGTATTTGGAGAATTTGGAGAAACTAAGTTTGCTTGCTTATTTCTTTTTGGCCAAACGTGAGGTAACTTTAAAAATGAACTTGGAAGTTGGATTGACTTACCTTGTCACATGTGCTTTTATTATATGTTGCTGGCAGTGATAATTTTTGCACACATTATCTGTTTAATCTTTACCAGAATTCTATGGGTTAACTTCTACTTAATCTCAATTGTACAGATAAGAAAACTGAGACTCTGAGAAATCAAACTTCTAGTACACAGGAAAGCCTACTCTTGAATCCATGCATAATGAATCCAGGGTACACTTTTTTTTTTTAGTGAGGAAGATTGACCCTGAGTTAACATCTGTGCCCATCTTCCTCTATTTCGTATGTGGGATGCCACCACAGCATGGCTTGATGAGCTGTGTGTAGGTCTGTGCCCAGGATCCGAATCTGTGAAACCCGGGCCACCGAAGTGGAATGTGCGAACTTAAGCACTACGCCACCAGGCTGGCCCCGAGGGTACACTTCCTTAAGCATTATATTGTTATTTAATATCAAGAAATTTTAACTGTGACAAAAAGTCTTAGATTGAGGATGTTGTTTGTTTTTTATTTTTCTTAACAGAATCTTTTTAAGCCAGTTTAAGCAAACAGGGAGGAAATTGCAAGGGTATGGGGCATCTCACGGAAATCCAGAGAAGGAAATGCTTCAAAGCCTCAAGAAGGACTTGAACCAGGGATTGAAATGTTATCAGGAAGTGATCAGCTCCTCTAAGCATCTATGTCCCTGCCTCTGCCTCTCTGTCTCTCTCTCACGTTCTCTCTCACTGTGGTAGGCGGGAGTCTAAGGATGTTCCTCCAAGATTCCAATCCCCTGGTTAGTCAATCAAACACTAATCTAGGTACTGCTGTCAAGGGACTTTGCAGATATAATCAAGGTCAGAGACCATAAAATGAGGAGATTATCCTGGATTATTTGGCTGGACCCAATCTAATTACAGGAAACGTTAAAAGCAAAGAATTTGTTTCTGGCTGGAGTAAGAGAGTTGCGGCAGTAGGGAAAAACAGAGGAGAGGTGAGGCAGAAAGGTAAGTAAGAAAGATTTTGAAACGTGAGAAAGACTTTCCCACCATTGCTGGCTTTGAAGATGGAGGAAAAAGGCCACAAGGCAAGCAATGTGGGTGGCCTTTAGAAGCTGAGAGGCAGCTAGAAAACAGGGACTTCAGTCCTACATTCACATGGAATTGAATTCTGCCAACCACCTGAAGGAACTTCAACACGGATTTTTCCCCCAGAGCTCCAGAAAGAAATACAGCCCTGCCAACGCCTTGATTTTAGCCTAGTGGGACCCGTGTCAGACTTCTGACCAACAGAACTGTGAGATAGTAATTACATGCCCTTTTAAGCCACTAAATGTGTGGTAATTTTTTACAACAGCAATAGAATATTAATAAAATTTTGTTCTCTTAATTTCGCATCTCTCCTTGTATATGCTGCATGTAATTTTCCCTCTGCATGTAGGTTTCTTCCTCTTCCTTTGCATGGATTCCATCTTGAAAACCCCAATTTTGCCTGCAGCCCTGAGTTACACGAGTCTTTTCCTCCAGTCTGGAACCTACGATTAGTTAAACCTATCTCAATATCCCAGTTCCAAATTTCTAAAAGAGGAAACATCAAATTTGCCAGCTCAATCACTGAATTCTATCCCCCTGGTTCAGGTCACTGATATCCACCCAGTGAAGTGGAGAAGAGACTTGGAGCATGTTGACAGCTCATTCCAGGACTTGGAGGGGCAAGTTACTTAAGGCGGCAACTACAAAGAGGATGTGGTGGTTGCCAGGGAGGGAAAGAAGTGCAACTCTAGTAGAGATATTAAGACATATAAATGACATGGAATAGATTATAAGTAACAATGATGTGGAGAATAATAAGGTGTCGAGAGAAGAGGATCTGAAAAGGACTAGGATTATCATATTTTTCTCCGTGACACTTAGTTAGGTTTGCACCAATTTCCTAAACCCAGGAAGGACTAAGATCAACATCAGACTCTCATTAATTTGGATATATGGATTAATGATAATGTGAGTCTTTTGTGCAAAATATATACATATGAATATGTATGTATGCTCCATTTTGCTGTTCACCATTTTGTTCCATTTTTTCCACCATGTAGGCTCAGCAAAATAAAATGGCAAGTGGAATAATGAAAAGCATAAGCAGCTGAGATTAAGCTCTATCAAGATTAGTTCTGGCACAGGTTATATTTAACGTTATAGAATAGTGGCCTGGGAAAATAAAAGAGTATTCATTTGAGAAACTTTATTGACAAAATAGGAATAGGAGTACAACAAAATTCAAAATGCAAAGAAGGATCTGGGAAATTGCGTGCCTAAGCATTCTGTGCAATTCCGCTAACCATTGGCTTCATAAATCCAAACGTCTAACTCTATTATTTCCCATTGCACCTCTCAGTGAGGTTAGTTGCCTGGGCAGTGCATGAGGCAAGCATGACTTGTGCTGCTTGTGCAAAAACTGAGCAGATGTTTATACGCCCATTTTTTTTTAACTCTTTGCTGTCTAGTAAAACACCCTCATGCTTTGAGAATGACCTTCCACGACCTTCTCGGGCATTCTTAGCCATATTCTTCTTAGCAGGAGCATTACTTATTGAACAGTACCATCCAAGAATTAGAGTATAAATAACTCTCATCCATGCATCCATCATCAAATATAAGCCTCAACTTAACCACAAGATAAATAAGACAAATCATAGTACCTAGGTATTTTTATTCAATTAATTCAACAAATACTTACTCAGTATTGACCACATGTCAAGGACTCTTCTGTGTGGTAGTGATTCATGACTATACAACTCAAATTAAACTTTTGTTCTCATGGAGCTTTGACATGTTAGATGAGGAAATTGAGGTCCCAATAGCAGCTTGCTCCTCCCCAAATTTTGTAACTATGTGAGGTGATGGATGTTAACCAAACTTATTGTGGTAACCATTTTGTAATATATGCATATATCAAATCATTATGCTGTAGACCTTAAACTTATGCCATGTTACATATCAAGTATATCTCAATAAAACTGGAAAAAGAAAAGTTATATGGCAAAGCTGTATTGAAATGGGGCTAGAGATCAGGCCTTCTGTCTCCATGTACGTACCTCGAATCTGTTCGAAAGCATGTGGAATACGCATCATAAATAAAAACATGAGACGGAGTTCTCGTTACACTACTCCAAGCCACTGCTTCCGTGTCATTTTTCTTAAGGAAAGAATTTGGTCATCTAAAAATAGATTTTACCACGTTTAATACTATGGAAATTAAATTGAATTGGATTGTAAATAAAGAGCAAGTAGTTACCATTTTTGATGTCTATCAAACCTATGTCAATAGACATAAATTCACGTGAACTTGAGATCCATGAGGACAAATACCTCCTGAACCACTGCACCTGGAAATCACAATCAATCTTCTCAAGACTGAACTCATTATCTTCCGCGTCCAGTCTACTCTGACACATATTCTGGATAAAATAGAGACTCTTTAATGACTAGCCCACTTTTCTGTCAATCAGTGCCAGACAAGAGCCATAGAAATCATCCTAAATTGCTCCTGCTCTCTGATCATTCTTCTTCAAACTCTGCTCACCCTTACTCCCCAACAAATGAACTTCTAAATTCTGTTCATTGGCTCTCCTGTGACAGATTATATTTTTGTTCTTAAATATTCTCTCCCCGTAAAGGATTATATATCCCAATTGTCATTGGGCTTCGCCATGTCAGTTACTTTTTTCAATAGTGTGTGAAAGGATATGACATATGCTACATCTGTGTAAATGCCTTAAGAGCCATTGAATGTTTTGGCCATTCTCTTTGTTTTCCCCTTTGCTATAAAATAGATATACCATACAGGGCTTCTCCTTCAGTTTGTGCCCAAGGATGAGAAGACATATGGAGCAAAGCCCCAGTGACCTACAGACACCAACACAAGTGAGAGATAAACTGTTTTTATAAGCCACTGAAAATTGAGGTGGTTTGCTACTGAAGTATAACCTAACAAAAACTGACTAGTACACCCTAATATTTCTTCTAACTGACATCTCTCTAATCTTATTGTCGTGGTCCTTACTCAGGTCCATCATCATTTCTTGTTGGATCTTTGGGATATTTTTATGACTTCTCATCTTCCTACCTCTATTCATCTCCCCACTTTCAGTCAGTTTTCAAAATTGCAAACAGTGATCTTTCTAAAATAGAAAACTCATTATTTGAAATTACTTAAGATTTCCCAAACATCATCATGACAGATTCCAACTCCATAGCATTCAAAAGAAGTGTCTTTACAATCTACTATTTAATTATTTTACCATACCTGTCATTAAATATTTTATTTTTGCTATTCTACAATATAGCCATATAGAAGAAAGTAAAGTTGTGCAAAGGCAGCTTACTCATTTGTATGCCTTCACATATGTCATTCTTTTTTTCTGAAACATCTTTCATACCAGTCAACCTTATAGTAAATCTCTATTCATCCTTTAAGAATTATCTCAATTAACCTTGTCTTTCCTAAAATGATTGTGCCCCCTTTCCTCAAGCAAAGGTACGTGTCCCCCTCTCTGTTGCCATAGTACACTGTGTAATGCGTATTATAGCATGTATCACTCTGCATAGTGAGTGTTGTTTGAATTTTCTGTCCCCTCCTCTAGATGGTGAGAAATTTGTAGAGAAGCACATTTATTACTCACCTCCACATTCCAAATGGCAAGTATAGAGCTTGGGACATACTAGATACTCAATAAATGTTGTTAAAGTGAATTTATGAATTTATGAAATTAAACCAGGTTTTAAGTACTCAATGATTTACACTATGTTTATGTCTAAAATTATTAAACCACACAATTTAATATTTAGGGCTTTATACCAAACATTTGGATGTCTAAGAAAATCTGTATTTTTACATCTGTTGCCAATCTTCCTTTTTTTTTTGCTGAGGAACATTAGCTCTAAGCTAACAACTGTGTCCATCTTCCTCTATTTTGTATGTAGAACACCGCCACAGCATGGCTCGATGAACAGTGCGTAGATCCTTGCCAAGATTCAAACCCACGAACCACAGGCCGCCGAAGTGGAACACGTAAACTTAACCACTAAGCCACCAGGCCAGCCCCTAGAAATCTGTATTTGTTTTAACAGAGATGATTAATTGGGTTTATCTGTGTTATATGCAGGAAATAATGTTCTCTGTTCCTCATGGCCAGATATACTTTATCACCCTTGCTGCATGATTTTCTGTAAGGTTTTCTTTTTTTTTTCTCCAGGTGTTCTTTTTCCAGGTTTTTCTTCCTTCCAGTGGCACAGGTAAACTCTGGCTGCCAACACAGACTTACCTCTTCACAAGGTATCTTTGCACCACTGAATAATTTTAATGAAAAAAAGTAACCTAGTCCTACTGAAATTATATTAACATAAAAATGTGGTACCATGTGTTACCTGCAAACTAGCAAAACTGAAAATATATATTGGCAATGAGGGAAGGTTGAGATAATTATTCTCATACACTGGTGGTAGAAGTGAAACATATGGAATCCTTTCAAGACTGTGGTTTTATAATATACATCAACAGCCTCCAAATAAACTTAGATACATCTATACTAAGGAGTCTTTCTTAAAGAAATAGTCAAATATGATGTTTTTGTCTCCTAATGTTCAGAACGCTGTCACTCAATTATCCCTCTGTATTTATTTATGAACATATTTATGGCAGTATTATTAGTAATTTTGAAAATATTGAAGATATTTAAATTCCTCTACATTAGGCATTAATGGAATAAGTCATAGTATTGCCAAAGGTTTGTTGTTCTACACCTATTTACATGTGTGTCAAAGAATGTTTAACACTGTGCAAAAACACTCTTGAGTGAGAGTGTAAGATGTGTAGCTTTATAGAAAATATAATCCTAATTATGTAAATAACCATTAATCTGATAAATGCATTTTTGAGAACATGCTTTATGTGCCAGGCATTATTATAGGAATCAGTGGTCGAACAACACAGCTCTTTATGAAGAGCCCTTGCCCTCAAGGTGCTTAAATTCCGGATGTATCGTCAATCAGACATGATTAATAGGTATAGGTAGATGAAGATGCAAAGGAAACACATTTGAAGGGAATGCACTAGAATAGGAATGGCTTTCTCTGAATGATGGGACTATTGTCGATGTGTAAGTTTATCACCCTTATCAGTTTTTTCACTTGCCAAATTTGTACCATAAACGTCTATTACTTTTATTATTTTTTTTTAAGAACAAAAATTGTCATTAGTATCCATCTCTACCTATTGGGTCAAATCCAGCCAACAGAGCACCTGGAATAATAATTTGTGACTTCTTCATCCTGGAGAATTCAGCAAACAGCAATGCTATTGACAATCAGAATCACGGCACTGTGGTTCCCACATCCTAATGTGGACATTACCTGATACTCAGTCCAAGCTAATGTGGGCATTATTCTAACACTCATAACCCTTTCACAGGACAAAATATAGAGTTAAGAGACGCATGCTACCTCTTGCAACGTGCCTTCTCTTGGTACAGCTATTGTCATCCTTGATTTTAGATCAGTCTCAAAACAGCTTTTGCAAATGAATATTGGTCTCTCTACTGCACAGATGCAGTAAAGGAGGCTCAGAGAGTAAAGTCACTTCCCAGTGTCACACAGTGTGTGAAACCAGATCTTCCTGGTACCAAAATCTATTGTCTTTCCTCCTACATCTTTCTCCCTTCCTTCCATCTTCCTTTTCCTTCCTTTTTCCTTCCTTTCTTCCTTTATTCCTTCTTTTTTTTTCTTCTTTCTGGACATTACTATGTGCTAGACACTGTTCTAACTAGACAAATTAAGTTCTCAATCATTCTATAAGTTAGTTGTCATTACTTTCACCTTATAGACTTTGAAGAAAAAATAAATCCCTTTGTGAAAGTGATGGAACAGATAAGAAGTTAAAACATCCAACTATAGGAACAAGAAAAATCATACATTCCTTTAGCCTAAAAACACTGAAAGTGATGAGAAGCAAGTTTATACTAGAAAGAGAAAATAGACAACACACAGGTGAGTTTGGGGATACAGGTGGAGCAGAGGCCAGAGTTTCTAGAACTAGATTTTCCTCTTATGCCTGTGCCAAATGCAATGACCGAATTGGACAAGCTATAGAAACTCTCTGAGTCAGAGCATTCTTACCTTTGAAATATCTCCCCATAGGTTTGTGCAAAGATCAATGAAGATTACTCACACAAAGTACTCAACGTCATGCTTAGCGTATTCTTAATAAATGCAGGTCCCCATTCCCCACTCACCTCCACATCCACATATATTACCTGCCAGCCATTTGCCACAGCCCGGTTTAAGGTGCTCATACTCTCAGTGAGAGATTGACGTGTCAACAAGTATTTACAAAGCAGTACTGCTGCTCTTTCCCCGTTTATTCAGCAGATGTGTAGAGCTTGCTCTGAGTCATGCACTATTCCAGGTGCTAGAGGTACAGTGCTGAACAAAACATTCAAAGTAAAAAGTGCAGGTGAACGGCTAGGAGAACACTGCCGAGGCTGTGATTGATTCTGCCCAGAGGTGGGATGTAAAAGGAAAAGCTCAGACAAAGTGACATTTAAGGAAGCCGAAGAACCTAGGAAATTTGATGAGGTGATACACTTGCTGCACTTTCCCTGCCTGAAGCCATCTATGTGCTGGCTTCCTCTAGTGGGTTTAACATAGTATTAGAGGCAGGGGCCCATTGGAGATCTTCAAAAGGCCTCTCACTGTGGCTCTGATGGAGCTTGAGTCAACAATTCTGTGGAAATCCAGCCTCTTTGAAGGCAAGTGTGGACTTTTATCTGCATAAGCCAACAAGTGGCTTTTCCATTCTAATTTCTTTCTTTATTTATTTTGGTGAGGAATATTGTCCTGGACCTAACATCTGTGCCAATGTTCCTCTATTTTCTATGCGGGACACCACCACAGCATGGCTTCATGAGCAATGTGTAGGTCCATGCCCGGGATCCGAATCCACGAACCCTGGGCTGCCGAAGCGAAGCATGCGAACTTAACCTCTATACCACCGGGCCAGCCCCTGCATTCGACTTTAAATATGTTCTACTTTGCTTCAAGGACAGGAGCCTGGATGATGGATGGAATCAAAAGGAGTCATTTTGCCACAAATCAGGAACCCTTCAGTGACACTCAAAAATGGAATGGGTGATCCCAGAAGGCAGGGAGATCTTTGTCTGGAACTTTTTCCACTGATGATGAAGAATGCACAACCGTCAATGGTACACCATGGACACCTGCACTGGATACAGGCTGGGACCCCTGTGCCTCACTTTACTCATCTGAAAATGCAGATAAAAACACTACCTACCTCCTAGTGCTACTGTAAAGATCACAATATGGGTCAATACATGATGGAGTGTGTAGAACAATGACTGGCAGGAAAAAAAATTCTCAATAAACATTTAACATACGGTAGTAATAGTAATGGAAGTATTAGTGGTTGTGATTCTACATCAGTAAAATAAGCATCAGTATTATTAATACTATAAGCTCTTCAGAAAGCTCTCGATTAAGGTTATTATGATTCTTCTTTTAACTTGTTTTTCTGTTCTTTTATCCCATCCTTTTCTTCCTACTAAATATCAAATCAGTGTCTTTAATGTGAGTGTCACAGTTTTTGGAACTGTAGATAATAAAATGTTAGACCAGGGAGTGATCATGCAATAAGAGTCTTATGATCCAAGATGTCTATGGAACAGACTCTAGAACTGAGCAGTCCAACAGGAAGCCACTAGCCACATGTGTCTTTTTATATTTGAATTAATTAAAATTAAATAAAATTAAAAACTCAGTTATTTGGTCACATTAGCCACATATGTTCAGTGGCTAGCAAGCTGGATAGTATAGACTGTGGATAAGGAACTTTTACATTATTGTCTTATTGGACAGCGCTGTTCTAGACGTGCAAGGATATGCACACACATCACAATGACAGGCAGACAATGAGAGGACTTGGTCACGTGATCTCTGTGACCCCACCTCCCTCTCTTTACTTCACTACTCAAGCAATCTATGCTTCCTTTTGTCATAGGGCTTTCTCCCCTTGCTGGAAGCTCTGAAAACGTACCCACTACTCTCAACACATACCTGCATACCCATACTCTTTCTCCACACACATGCACACACACTCACATCTTTACCTATCTGTTGCTCTCTCCTATTTCAAACCTCAGCTCAACCATCATTTCTCAGTGAGCCTCCCTCACCCTTGGCCTCCTGGACCTGGCCATTTCTCCCTGTCACATACCCACGCCCTATTATCACCTCTTCTTAACAGCACTTTGTACAGGTGTGATTTTACATTCATTTATGAGATTACTTGACTAAAATCAAACTCTTTTAATACGCCAAAAATTCCATGAATGAAAGATTATGTCTGGTTTTACTCATCGTTTTATCTCTATACCTGACATAGTGCCTTGAATATAACAGAGTTGCAGTAAATATTTGGTGAATGAATAAATGAATGACTGAGTGAGTGTGAGCAGGAGAGATCACTTCTGGCTGGTGGATCAGGACAGGCCTCAGGTGAAAAGGATGCTTTCTCTAGACTGTGGCAAGTCTACTTGCTAATAGCTTATCAGGAAAAGCACGGGGCTTGTTGGACAGAGGGACAAGAATCTTTTCAGGGATTGAATTATGCTTGGGAGAAAAAAACACCTGATCCATAGCAGGGAGAAAAGATTGGTGGGTTTTTCTTTCCCAAGGCTGGATTATTTATCCAATGACCATGCTCTATTACATGCCCTCAACAAAACTTAGAAATATAGGAGCAGTGCTTTCATCATAGACAAACTGAAAGTAGAGTCAACCTTCTATTTAAAGCTTCCTGATCCTGGAAATTGCTGCTCATTTGCTCTTTGTTACATCCTTTAGACTAATATTTAACAAACAACAACGACTTTTTTTATTCTGTGTGCCCTGAATATGGAGATAATAAATGGTCAAGGTTTGGTGAGCTGCTTACCCTGGACCAGACACAGTGCTAAATGCTTTACTCCTGTCATCTCGCTTGATCCTAAAAGCAACCCTAGGAAAGAGTTATTATTGTTATTCTGTTTTTAAGATGAGAACACAGTGAACAAAGAAGTTTAATAACTTGTCTTACCAGCTCTACAACTACTTAACCTCTGGGTGCCCATTTTCCCATTGATAGAACGTGGATACAAATCGTAGTTACTTCATAGTATTGGTGTGGGGTTACATGAGAAAATGTACATAGAATGCTTAAAAGCCATTCAAGGTCTGCTATTATTTCTCTTAGAATTAACCTGTTGGCTGTTTGTATCTTGAGCACACCTACTCTCTGGTTGTCCACAGGCTTGCTCTAACCTAAAATCATTGACTTTCAGCGGTGGAAGAGGTTCTAGGATCTCGAAGAAAGTCATTTTACTGCATCAAGTGGGTGTAATTGGTGTAAGGGGGTTATCAGACTGTGGCATATGCCACCCCAGGCATAGCACTGGGCGTGTTCACAAGTGAAACTTTATCTAGTCTTCACAAAGTCCCCTGTGAGATGTTAACAACCCTTACATGACAGTTCAAGAATCTGGCTCAGAAAGATTAAGTAATTCTCCCAGAGTCATGGAGCTAATGAATGAAAGAAACTCAGCACTTGGTTAAGCAACATCTCATATTGTCACCTGAGTTCTAATGAATGAGACATGTCTTAGAGATTTAATTATTGCACTTAATAAATTGGTTTCAATTATTCATATTTTAAATGATTTTTTAAAATGATTTTTCAATCACTTTACTTGATTTCCGTATGGAAAAGATGCTTTCAATATTTTATCTCAGCCTATTTTCAGAGGAGTATAGTAAAGATCCCAAATCAGATAACATTTTTCTTGAAAAAAACATACATTTAAAAAATATTTCCTTCAAAACATTTTGAAAAAATATAAATCAGCCTTCCTATTTTGTCTTACAACTACTAAGGTTCAAGGTTATGTGTTTTAAGGATCATTTAGCAACTTCTTCTTAGTCTGAGGCTAAGGTGCTCTGACAGGTAAATTGCTCACATCTGCCTGAACATTCCTGGGGCTGTAGAAGTCTCACAATCTCTGTTACACATGCGAAACTGTCTAGCACAATATTGAGGAAGAAAAAGGAGGGGAGGAAGGAAGGAACATAGGAAGGAAGGAAGGAAGCAAGGAAAAGAAAGAGAGAGAGAGAAAGAAAGATGGAAGGAGGGAAAGAGAGAAAGAAAGAGGGGAAGAAAGAAAGAGATAAGAGAGAGAGAAGGAAGGAAGGAAGGAAGGAAGGAAGGAAGGAAGGAAGGAAGGAAGGAAGGAAGGAAAGAAGGAAAGAAGAAGGAAAGAAGGAAAGACAATGAAAGAAAGAAAGAAAAAAAGAAAGAAAGAAACATAACAGATGGTCCCTATATATCTGTTTAAAGTTAAACTAACTGATACTGAAATGCAATTTGCGTAAGTCTTTGCATGCATGATACATGTCTGTGTTCCAAAGTAATATGAAATATACTGTTAGCAGGTCTTAGTCATTTTAGTACCTCAGACTCACATACATGTCTGCCATGTAAAACAGTCATTGAATTTGTAAAACTGACTTTTTATTTGACCCTCAAATTGTCCGTATTTGGACAGCATTTTATTGTATCTCTATTACATAAAGACAAAAAAAGAAAATCAAAAATTAAATGTCTGCCTCCTTCCCCCAGAAGATTAGGAGATACTGATAGGCCTAAAATCACGCGGAGCCTAAACTCTACTCTGTCTTTTGACTCCAAACCCCACAAAAGCCCACTGCATGACTCTACCTATGTTTAAGAGAAAGCCACTGTAGTGGGTTGAACAGAGACCCCCCTCAAAATTCATGTCTGCCTGGAACATCAGAATGTCACCTTATTGGCAATAGGGTCTTTGCAGATGTAATTAAGGTAAGAATCTAAAGGTCAGATCATCCTGGATTAGGATGGGTTCTTAATCTAATGACTAGTGTCCTTATAAGAGACAGGAAAGGACACACAAAGACATAGGAACGGTCATGTGAAGATGGAAGCAAAGATTGGAGTGTGCCACCACAAGCCAAGGAAGCCTGGAGTTACCAAACACTGGAAGAAGTAAGGAAGGATTCCTTCCTAGATCCTTCAGATGGAGCAGGATCCTGTCAACACTTCGTTTTCAGATTTCTGGCCTCCAGAACAGTGAGAGAATAAAATTCTATCTTGTTAAGTCACCCAGTTTGTGTTCATTTGTTACAACTGCCCAAAGAAACTGATAGAATCATCAGCCTATATCTCCCTGAAGACACAGGTACCCACTGCAAGGAGCTCTTCTCTCTGAAACCACCAGCATAAACTGATGCCCTCTCTCACAGAGCCTGCTTTGCCATAGTCCACTGTGGCAATTCTTTCTCCAGTGGGACCTCATCCAGAGGACTAGTTGGGAAAAGAATATATCGTGCCACTTGTTTCAAAGACCAAGGCGAGGATCCAACCTTCAATTTTATGACAAAGAGCTTGGTTCTCTCTAGGAACTCATGCTTAGGCAGGTGGGTGGATGCCAAACAGAGAGCTTCAATTCTTCACCGCTATTAGGAGATCATGGTGACTAAAAGTCAGTTAGACAGAGACGATGCAGGTGACTCTATTCTGCATGCTGTTAACATGCCCCAACTAAATAACTCTGGGGAAGATCCCTTTTTTGAATTCTGTTTATTTCCAATCATCATTCTCAGTTTTATACTGTGCAAGGAAGGTAACACTAGGGCTTTCACTCATAGGTCTAAAAAATGGTCTTAGTGTTTTCATGCAGAGCCACTTGGGAAGGGCGCTGGGGGACAGGGAGATGGATTCAGCTTTTCCTCCAAAGGAACTCACCTTCTCTCTGGGGAGAGACACAGAAGCTGTAAGAGTTTCTGGTCTCACATGCAGAGTTTCATATGTGAATCTGCCCTTCCTTCTCCACTCATACCATTCTCTTCACGTTGGTTTGCATGAGGGGCCATCCAGTGCATCCCGTCTGGGTCACCTTCCAGCCTTTTGCCCCTGAGCTTATAGCTCAGCCCAGCAGTCACACCTCCAGAGTCCCTCTCTGCTAGCCTAATCGAATGTCACCCCTTCCATCTCTCTCTGTCACATCATCTTCTGCTCATTTCTTCTCAGCACTTTTCACTATGACCATGTAATGTATTTGTTAGGTTGTTCTTGCTTGTTTGTTTGTATTTTCATTTTGTGCCCCCACCTCCATGGAATATAACTCTGAGGACAGATACATTATCTTTCTCTCTGCTGCATCCCTTGCACCTTGAACAGTAATTCACTCAGAAAATGTGCTCAGTAAATGAATAAAAGAAGAATGTATTTTACAGAATGCACCTCCACACAATTCTAGGACCATCTACTTCAACAATTGGCAGTACTCTTTATGGGTCTCTGGATCTCAGCTGGTAGTTTTCTCATAAACCAGGACCAAAATTTTCAGGAAGAATCTTGAAATACTATGTGTAAGTGTTGATTTTTAAAGACTTATATTGATCTCACCATTTTGCGGGTCTTAATGGTAAAATTGCATGAGATAAGGCAAAGTTCAGACACCTTATGGTCAGCTAAAAGATTTTGCCTTGGAGTCTTGTCCGGTCTCTCATGAGGACTTCAAGGCAGAATCGGCAGAAATGTTAGTTTTACAGCTAAGAAGCACTTAGAGGATGCTGAACATGCCCTAGGCCTTCTACATGTATGCACAAAATTCTGTTTTCGTGGATGGCTCAGGGAGGACAGAAAAAACTTCTACTCAGAAGACACAGCCAACAAATGAAGTGGAGAGCTCAGACCCAGCCCTAATGTCATATCTCTCACTGTCTCCACTTCGAAATCATATATCTGCATCTTAGAGTCCTGTAGGACTGAACTTGCGAAACCACATCGAGGCCAAATGTTAGGGGTTTCTTGGAGCAGTTCCTAAAACAATGAACCAGCACCTGGCAAAGTACTATTGGAGACAACAGTATCTTATAATGGCCAGTGGCCTGATCATATGGGACATAGTAGAACCTGCCTTTAAAGGCGCCAGACCTGGATAAACACAGCAAGCATCTCTGGCAAACAGGAATTAAAAGATAAAGAAAATCAGCTTTCCCTCCCACTTTCATTCAGAGACATTTTTAAACAACTACCATTCAGGGAGGTGGGTCTTGAATTTATACCATTGGCTATTATCTTTCCCTGAGATTCGGACATTTGGAAGGTGATGCTTTGGGTTCTGTGTGGAGACAAGTCAGCATTTGGCATTTCTGTGAACGTCCTGCTCCTGTTAAAAAGGCCTCCTGATCACCCTTTGTGGAAAATTTCCAGTCTGGAGGATGGGAGCAGCTCTGACAGAAAAGCTTGATGTTCTTGTCAGGTGAGAGAAGTGGCATCATTTCCCACTGCTGAACTCCTAAAGGGCAGCACTGGAAACGTAGAGAGCGGGGGTCTGCTCTGATTCACTACAAACTCCCCGGTGAGCCTGGTCCGGTCACTTGCTCTCTGAGTTACCACGGCTTGTATATAAAACAAAAAGGATGGAGATGATGATGATCACTAAAACCCATGTAGCAATAAAATTCCGCATCTTAGTGAGTATACAGACATTTTTGTTCTCCAGGTTTTGGAACTCTCTAAAGGTTACGTCAAGGGTAACTACACACTCACAAGCACCCCGAACTTCTATATGATTTCTTGCCAGAGCAAACTGTCTCTCGAGTCAGGTCAATTGTTTTTTCTAACACTAGGTAGGGTACATGGACTGTGTGGGAGCCAGTGCACCCAGAGGTTGGGTGGTGTGCCCGGGGCACAGGGTGTTAACTGCAGCGTGGGATTAGCAGGCAGTATCCTGACTATCGTCCAGTTCACTTTTCACCAAACAATGCTAATCCCTTGGGTTCTCCTCTACTTGTTAAAGCTGATCTAAATTATACAGCTCTTTATTGTTACATTTAAACACAGAATATGGTGACTGTACTAGTCAGCGATCTCCAGGGAAAGAGAGAAAGATTTTAACGAATTGGCTCACACAATTGTGGGGCTGACAAGGCCGAAATCTGCAGGGCAGGCTGGCAGGCTGGCGACCCAGGGAAGAGTGGATGTTGCAGTCTTGAATCTGAATTCCACAGGACAGCAGCCTGGAAACACGGGCAGGGTTTCTATGTTGCTGTCTTGAGGAGAATTCCAGAATCCGTTCTCTTTCAGGAAACTTCAGTCTTTTCTCTTAAGGCTGTCAGCTGATTGGATGAGACCACCCACACTATGGAGGGTCATCTGTTTTATTCAAAGTATATTGATTTAAATATTAATCACGTCTAAAAAAATACCATCACAGCAACATCTAGACTTGCATTTGACCAAACAACTAGGTATCGTAGCCAAGTCAACACATAAAATTAACCATCACAGTGACTGTATTTAATTTCCCAATAAGGAGGAGTTATTGGGTGACATGGTTTTTTGATTCTGACAAAACTGGGTTGCAAGCTTAAGTTTGCTACTGACAAGTTGCGTGACTTCAGGCATTCTTAACTTCGAACTTCAGGTTTCTTATTGGTCAGGTGGGTTATATAAAGATTCCTTGAGATAATGCACACAAATTCCTTAGCAGAGTGAGCACAGGGTTTGCATGCACCATCTCCTTTCATTTCTCTAAGAAGCCTTTTCTAATCCTGTCTAAACAGACTCCATCTCTTGTTCCCCTTTAGAGTGTGATTTGAATTTTGATTACATGACATCCAGAGTCTATCTTAGGATTTGTATGTGATTTTTCTATTCTGTTGTTCTATTGCTTCCTTATATATTCATTGTTTCTTTCTATATTCATTCATTTATCAGATACACTCTATAATAGTAACGGTGGCTACTAACTACCGACCACTTACTATGGGCCTATTGCTCTTTACTCAACAATTTCCATACATTAACTTATTTAAACCCAGCAACAACCCTAGGAAATAGGCATGATTGTTATTACCCCCATTTAAGAAATGATGAAACTGAGGCTAAAAGAAGTTAAGATACCTACCCAAGGTCATACAGCTAGGAAATAGTGAACCAGGATTCAAATCACAATTGAGTGTGAACTTAATAGAGGGGCAGTTCTTCCTCTTGTCTATAAACTCTTGTATCCACCCTAGCTCAGTCATCCCTTGTAGGAAGTAGAATAATTCCCCCTCTAATGATGTCCATGTGTCCAGGTCCTCATTCAAAGAATGTGTGAATATGCCAGATTACATGGAAAAGGGGAATTAAGATTGCAGATGGATTAAGGTTACCAATCAGCTGACTCAGATCATCTGGATGGGCCAAGTGTCATGACAAAGTCCTTACAAGTGGAAGAGGGAAGAAGAAGAGAGACAACCAGAGAGATGGCAGCATGCGAAGGACTTTGCCCTATGTTGCTGGTTTTGAATATGGAAGAAGGGGGCCAGAAGCCAAGGAGTACAGGTGGCCTCTAGAAGCCAGCAAAGGGGGGAAAACAGATTCTCCTCTAGAACATCCAGAAATGAACACAGGTCACCAGGAATGTAACCCAATGAGAACTATTTCAGACTCCTGACTTGCAGAACTGAAAGATAATAAGTTTTTGTTGTTTTAAGCCACTAAGTTTGTGACATCTGTTACAGCAGCAATGGGAAACCAATACACTCCTTATTGATGCAAGCCGCATAGTTTAAAAGAAAAAAGAAGAGCACACACGTGTACATTGCTTCCCAATTTGCAAAGTAGTTTCACATACAATGTATAATTTGACCTTTACCCTACTCCAAGGTGAAGATTTACAACTGTCATACCCATTTTACGAGAGAGAACATTGATATTCAGAGAAGTGTGGCAACTTAAGATTGTCCAGTGAACACATACTGGAGGGAGCCCTGGAGGGAAGCTTATGCCTCCACAGGGCGGCTCTGCCCCCCGCACTGAAAAACGACTTAATCCATGTTTGCTGCGAATAAAAAAGAGTGCGACAAGATATTTAACACAGACTGCCCTGGATGCTGAAGGAGAATTCCGAAGGAAGACCTTCCTGCTGAGCCAGAACTTACGCAGTGACCTCTGCAGACCCCTGTTGCCCTCTGCAGTGTCACCTGTGAGTGGCTGCTTTCATTACTCCAATTTCCAAATAAGTTCATAATCAGGGCTGGTGCCTGACTGAAATTCCAAGGTTGCAGGAGAGCCGCAAATGTCTCCTCTCTGAAACAGCATCCTGTTTATGTCCTCACATCAGGACGCCCGCAGGCCAGAACGCACATTCTACCCCGACCCCTTCTTTTTTTTTTACCCCAAATCAGGCAAATGGCAGAGCCATGTGACTCTCCTTCAGAGTCCACTTAACTTAATTGAACGGACTATGATTTCTGCGAAGCACAGGTGGCGGTGGTGACAGTGTCATGCAGCTTATTATCTGATTTGACGTGGCAGCCTCCAAATGAGCTGCTTGCTGAGCACATTTTAATGCACTGATCCTGAGAGGAGCCCATGCTGAGAGGCAGGCATGGGGGCCTCTCGTCTGCTGACGTGGGCTGCAATGAGCTGGGTATTTGAAATGAGCCATTCCATTTAATGCTACCAACAATCTGGGTGGGGGCAGTATTATCCTGAATAAGAGATGAGAAACTGAAATTCAGAGAACTTGTGTACCTTCCCCAAGGTCACACAGCAAAGGAGGATATGAGTCTTTGTCTGACTTCTCAGCTCTGCTGTCTCCCCTAGCGTGCCTTTTTGGAGTAATTACTCCTTTTTGACGTAATTCCTCAGGGGCTGTGAAAGTGAGGGGATTGGGAGAAGTAAGAGATGAAATCTTGTCCCTAAGAGGCAGATCATTAAGAGGAAGGATTGGCCATCTCCTTGACTCCAGCAGCACATCATCTGTACAATCATGAGCTGTGCTCTCAGGCCAACCTGGCTGAGCCCTAGCTCTGCCTTTTCCAGTGGCAGAAACTCTGGTGATTTACTTATCCTTTCTGAGCCTGTTTTCTCATCTCTATGCCAGAAATATTAGCAATGTCTTTCTTATAAGCTTGTGGTAAGGATTAAAGGAAACAGTACATGTAAAGGTTTACTCCAGTAGGGAGCACACAGTAAGTGCTCAAACATTGTTAGCAGAGGTGATTATTATCAACATTATCGTTCTTCTCTATCCCTGTTGGAAAGGCAGTCATTGGGCTCGGAGGACTTCAGGGCAATGAGATAGGCTCCTCTGGTTGTTTTTAACAAATTCACTATCTTGTTGATAAAACTGACTCTAAAATAAAGGCTTTAAATTGGATTCTCAAGAGATGTAGGATGTTGTGGAGGTTCCTCAATGACCCTGATGGCAGGAGGAAGGAATTAAGGGGGAGGGGTGAGGGGTGAGCACGCACAGCTTGGGACCTCCACTGCTATTTTAAGCAGAGGAGCTCCACTTTTATTTTCTTAAAAATTGACGTTTCCCATCAGAATGCATCTGAATACAAATGGAGATGAGTTTATAAGCGCATCTCCCAGGAGCTTGAGAAAATATTAATACATATGTATATGTATGTATAATACACATACATACATATACAGATATACAAAGAAAATAGTGTATTAAAACCAATATACTTATCAACCAGCTCCAATAATTGGTACAAGATGTTACAATATGGTCAATCTTGTTTTATCAATACCCCTGCTGTCTTCACTTCAGATTATTTTATAACAAATCTCAAACCTGTCATTTCATTTTGTAAATGCCTCAATAGATTTCTTCAAATGATAAGAACTCATAAACATAACCACAACACTATTTTTATCTTTAAAAATTCTTTCTGTTGCTTAAAATTACAATCAGTAGTCTCATATCTTCTATGGTCCTATACTTTTTGACAATTTATTTATTTGAGTTAGGATACAAATAGGGTATATATATTATAATTAGTTGATGTACCTCTTCATTTCTTTTCTATGAGGTCCCTCCACTGCCAACTTCCCATTTTGGCAATCGTGTTGGTGGAAAAACTGGAATGTCGATTGTGTAGAGACACCCACACTGTGGATGTTACTAACAGCAACACAGTAGTGTCATCTGCCATGTTCCTCTGTCCCTTGTATTTCCTATAAATTGACAAATTGATCTAAAGCCTTGATCAGGTTCAGGTATGAGGGTCATTCTTTTGTTTTGTTTTGTTTTTTTACAAAACTACTTTAAAGGTGGTATTGTGTGATTCCCACGGGAGGCTCACGGTATCTAGTTGTCTTTCTTCCCGTGATGCTATTAACCATTGATAATCCTCCATTAATTAAGTAGGGGTTTCATAACGGTGATATTCTAATTATATAATTCCTTCTTTACTTACCAGCTAGAATACTTCTAAGAGAGAAACTTTCCAGGGGAACATACCAAGTGCTCATGTCACCAGAACTAACATCATAAGCACCAAAGCATCCCTGATGTGGCCCCTGCCATGAAGCCTGGTCAGTCTGATCTCCCATGATTGTACATTTTACTGCATAGTATTCCCATTGATATTGAAACCAGCAAAAAGTTAGCCGTTGATGATTAAGCAGCTAGAGACTAAAGACTAAGGTGTTTTTCCTTTTTGCAGTTACTGACTCTAGTGTTTAGCTGTTTATCCACCCGTTGTTAACTGTGCTGTTTAGGCAATATGTTATCTGACTCCCATTAGATTCCTATAGGTAACATCTCCTTGAAGCCTGGGTCACCATGGTAATGGGTGTTTGAGCTGTTTTTCAGGAATTAGAACCCCTTGTCCACTTCAGGCTGGTTGAGACCACCCACTCATCAACTAGGCCCATGCAGATGTCCAATAAGCTACCTTTTGAAGTCAAGAGACTAAAAACTCCACCCTCAGGTCATGCCAATGCCGCCATGTTGTGAACATGTGTCCTATGAAGAGGCACAAAGTTTGACTACACCTGCACAGATCATCAGTTACCTCACCTCTCCTCACCTCCAATCATCTATCTCCACATTTCAGACCACATTGCCCCCTTGCAGATAAACATCTCTGAGTCCCTGTTTTCGAGGAAGCAGATTTGAGACTCATTGTCCCGTTTCCTCATGTGGCTGCCTTGTGATTAAACCCTCTCTCTCTGCAATCTCGTCATCTTGGTGATTGGCTTTCTGGGAGGCGGGCAAAACGAACCTGGTTCGGTAACAATATCTTCTCAGTTACTCTCTATGTTAATGTCTGTCTCCAAATACTGTTCCTCCCATAAAGACTTCCCAACTGTTCCTTTTGGATTTATTATTTTTTCCTTTCATATCACACAATGACTTTCTGTCCTCTATTCAACAGACACTCATTTTCTCAATAAGAATTGAGGATTGCAACCTTACCAATGAGAAGGGAAGGAGGAAAAAAGTGTGAGTGGAAATTATATGCAAATAGATTAATTATTAAGTTAAGAAAACATCTGGTATTAGTGTCGGCGATATTGTGATGTATAATAAGAAATATATATTTGGTCTTGGTCCTCATTTCTGGAACAGAGCTTCTAAAACCCTTGGAATTTCTTAAGTGAAGAGAGTGATAAAGATGTCTTTTGTTATATTAAGGAGGTGACTTTTGGACCACACCTAAGGATGGAGGCTGGTCACCAGAGGAACCAACCATGTGACTGGAGGGTTGGAACTTTCAGACATCCCCTGCCCCGACCTCTGGGGAGAGGAAAGGGACCCCAAGGCAGGGTCTTTGGAACCTCTGATCTATAGCTGGTGGGTTAGAAGCACAGGTTATAACCTGGGCTTGCCACTGGCATCTGAAGTGGTGACATGGAGGAGGTAGTCTTGTAGGACTGAAACCTTAACCTGTGGAATCTGATGCTATCTCCAGGTAGATAGTGTCAGAAGTGAGTTGAATTGTAGGATACCCTACCAGTAATCACCCCTCATCCGCAGACACACACACATAGGAAGGGGGTCCAGAACCTTTAGCATCTTCCCCTCCACACACTGTCCTAAAAAAGAAAACTCAGCATTATACTTCTGAAAATCTAAGTTGTTATTTCTCACTTTAGATAGTAAGTCTAGAACTTCTGTGTTTTAAAATCGTTAAGTATTAAAGTTGTGACCGCTGAATGGAGATTTCTTTAGTCTGCTGCACAGAAAGAGCTACGTCCAGAGAAAGAATTCCAAATGTCCTGAGAGAATGGAATTAGAGATGTTAGGATGTCAATAATTTTCTTTGGAATCCTTCAGCATGGACAGTGTGTTATTATGTACGTTATAGTTTAAGCTAAGCTGTAGATGCCATTACTTGTCTTAATCAGAAACACACACTCCACAGATGGCAACGAGGGGTTTCCGTTATCTTCAACTCTGGTCAACACCAGATGTTTTGCTAATTAACATAATGAATGTTAGAAATAAGTTGTCAATGGTGAAATTATAGACCCTATAAATAGCAAAATAGACTCCAGAAATAGACTCTTGGTGTAATTAATAGTATTCAAGATATATGAACTGGCTAAAATATTTCAGAGAAATTCCCAGTGTGGCATGGAAAGGGTAGATAGATCTAGAAATACTTGTCTGTTCAATACCTCTTGGATTGACACCAGAGGCATGGTTTAGGAAAAAGTCCTGCATCAACCTTGGATTCTGAGTGTTCTGTTTGTTGAAAATAACTAAGGCTAACTAAATTCTCCTCTAGAATACTGCTCTGTTTTTGACAAAAGGATTTTTCATACACAGTGCCATCAGAGCACCTAAAAGAATACAGAGTTGGGGTATTTTTCAAGCTGAGACTGGTTTTGTGTTTACTTGATACTATGTGCTTGTTTTAAAAATCTTGTGTATCAGTCCTTGTATGTGTTCAGCATTGTACTGGACACTTGAACTAGAAATGATTAATTAATAACACCCCAGCTTCATGAAGCTTATTATCTACCAAGCATGAAATACTGACAAGGGCATTAAAAGTTACAAAATTTGCATCCATAACATGGAAGGGAACTTTACAAAAGAGGAAAACCCAGTCTACTCTTGACAGCTGTGGTCTTCATTCTAAACCACTTCTGTCTGCTTCCTTGCACCATATTTCATCTTACTTGTCTTATTCTCCACCCCTCTGGTTTTGTCTTCACGTCAGCACTCTTCAGCTAAAGCTCTGCTGGATTCTTCATTGGGCTATGTTGCCTCCAGGTTCCTGACCTTGGCACCCCCACCCTCATCGCCATCTCTCGTAGAGATGACTAGAGCTCAAGAGGGAGAGTAGTTTTGCTCAGAGACAGATTTGAGCATCTCAGGTAGTGGGGTTTCCCAGGGAGAAGAAAGGGGGAGAGAAGAGAAAGGAGCCAGTTGCAGGTGCCCACTCTCAGGGGCTGGGGCTGGGCATGGGTTATCAACATATGAAGAGTGAGCAGGGAAAGAACAGGAGTCAGAGGGAAAACAAGACAGAGGCCAATAAGTGAAGGAAGAGAAGGGCTTCAGGAAGGAGGCAGTAGAATAATCATCCTTTCTTCTCTATTTCATGTTCAAGCCTGGTATCAATTTTCCCTGGGGACTTCACCAAACAATTGTCACAGAGATTTTCTCTTTATCAAGACTGTCTGCTGTCCTCTGTTAGAGTCAGAGGAGAAAGGCTCCTACCTATTAAATGTTCATACACATTACTCTTTCTTTCAGGAACTGACTTCTCATCATATTTTATTCCAATAACTGCATATTCTTTTCTCTTTCCCTGTCAGCCTCATTAGGTTAATCTTATTTCAGCACATACATCAATAGGTTAGTGAGCTTTCTCTGCAGAGCTGCCTATGCTCATGCTGGATGCCAAGATCTGGAAATGGAGTAGGTGAGGACTGTGCAGAGAAAGGGGCTTTGATCAGCTGAGCATGTCTCATGCCATTTCCTGAGGAGGAAAGAAGAGAAGGAGTCCACTGATTTGGTACATGGAACCAGGTCCTGCTTGGATGCTAACAGCCTATAATTACTGGCTGAGATGATCTGAAACTTTTTCATTCCATAGAGCACTTGACATGGCATATGGGGAGGATCTGAGTGTGTTTAAAGAGAGAGAATGAGCTCTTCTTTTTGCAGTGTTTGACTCATTCTTTTGCTTCTGCATTTTTTTCTTGTGTAAAGGGGAATTCAACTATTCATTTCTTCCATTCTTTCCCTTACTCATTCAAAAACAAACAAACAAACAAACCCCAAAATCCAAAAAAATTACGTGCCCCGGCATCATGCTCAACATTGAGATGACAGAGTTGAACAAAACCCAGTCCCTTCCCTTAGGAAGTACCAAGTTCTATGCACACTCTTGCTGTTGAGGGCAATGATGCCTCATCTTTCTCATTCACTACTCCTTCCTGACAAGTATGGTGTAGTAGTCGAAAGAATATTAAATAATAAGATTCAAGAGAACTTTGTTCTAGAGATTGACTCTTCTCATTTGTTATTTAAAAATAAAACCTACTATTTGGAGAAGTTTATGATTCACAAATTATGCTTTACAAAGCACTTTGTCAAAATTTGTTTTAGTTCACCTTGACTGAACTCTGTGGCAGGTATTATCAGCCTTTCTTTAGTTAACATCACTGAGGCTTATCTTAGCTGAGTTTGATCCAATAGATAGTAGCAGAAGGACACACAGATCAAGTCTTCTAACTCCCCAACTGATGTTCCCTCCACTGCAAAGTGGTCCCTTCCTTATAATTTCCCCATGTCTCTATTTCCATACTGAGCAATGGTGCCTAGAGTTACATCAGGCCAGCCCATGAGATCTTTGACCTCTGACTCATGAAATTGGGACCATGATTCTCTCTGAAAACTTCTTATAATTAAATCTGTCTTTAATATAACAATATGATCATAGAAT
This sequence comes from Diceros bicornis minor, assembly GCF_020826845.1. Lineage (NCBI taxonomy): Eukaryota > Metazoa > Chordata > Mammalia > Perissodactyla > Rhinocerotidae > Diceros > Diceros bicornis. Next base: position 50,906,300 of record NC_080760.1, read on the forward strand.
ATTTCACAGGACTATCAAGCCTTGGTGACAACTATCTACAAACCTCTGAATTTAGGAGGGCTAAGCTGAGTGCACAGAGGTGACAGGAGGTATGGGGAGAGCAAGAGCAAGAGTAGATATGTGTTAGTCAGACGTGCTGGGATTTTACAGTTTGTTTTTTTTTTCTTTTTCTTCAATTCCAAGTACTGGATAAAATAGGTAATATTTGTCTCATTTTAGAAATTTTAAGGCTAGAGTGGTTAACCAAGTTTTATATAGTTAAACACCTTGTGAGGGATGCAGCTGGATTAATGTTTGATTAATCCAGTATCATCCAGTTAATTTGATTAATCATTGATTAATATTTGGCCTCGGTTTAGTTGTTGGAATTCCTTTTCCAGTGATATATCTGATTTGCAAGGTCTGCTGCCCACTACCTGACCCAGGAAAACATTTCTAGTGTTTCTTAATTCACCAACCTAAGACTATTCTTCATAACGTCATACAAGAGGTTACAGATGAGATAAAAAATAAATAAATCATCGTACGAAAAAAGTCAAGATGTTTGTGATCCTGCTTGGTGTGCAGGCAGCCATCTACTTTACCCAATTGTCCAAATCCAGAGTTTCCATCCCCCAGGCATTGCACACCCCAGAGTCATCACACATATGACATCACACAGAGTTGTGCTCCATTCAGACCCTGATAATCTCCCCTCTGCAGTTACCCGGGTATGGAATCTTCCTGATAGTCTCTTGCCTGATGGTTTTAAACAATGATAGATTCATTGATTGATTGATTTCTACAAAACACACTTGTTGAGCCCTCCACCTGTGCCTGGGATTGTGCTAGGTGATGTAGGCAGAAAGATTCTACCTTCAAGTGCCTTAAGTCATTGAGAGATCATAAAGTTACTCGTTATCAACAATTGTAATGCCACATAGAAAGTGATGAGCACCAAAGTACAAAGTGATCTGATATTTAGAGGATGGCAAAACAGTGCAGATAGGAAGATAATAATGTGTTTAGTAATAACTACCATTTCTTTTGTATATATTATCTGCTTCCCGATACGCCAAGTGCTTTATATAAATGGTTCTGTTGAATATGCCCAACAGTCTCATAACATAGGCAATATTTAACTGTATATAGAGAACGTATTTATTGCACGTGTACAACGTGCTAGGCACTGGGTATACTTGTTTATGTGGTAGAATACCGTGAAAAAATAAGAGCTTCAAAAATTCTTCCCAGGCTGCCCGGTAGCCAGAGTTAACCCATATCTGTTTGATGCTAAGCAGCAATCTTTCCCCCAAATCGTAAGACACACAAATGGCTTTGTGAAAGAGACACCTCAGCTAAGCTTATATGATGGAAAATTAAATTAAAATTGAGTGCAAGAAATATTAAATGTCTACCAGATGCAGGGACAGACATTCCTTCGGAATGCTTAAACTAGGAGGGGCAATGGATCAGAGATAAATATACAACAACAATATGCTAAGAATTGGGAGGAAGTCAGAAAAAGACACCATGGGAGAAAGTAAAAAAAAAACGGAAAAACGTTTAATTTGATTGAAGAGAACCAAGAAAGACTTTTCAGTAATGACTTGCTTTGTACTTAAAGAGAAAGGTGACAGGGCTATATAGGCACTTAGGAAACTGAGGTTTGGAGATAAATAACTTGAGACTGGTAAAATGATGCCTTATTGCATGCAATATTCATGACATGAATGTGATGGAAAACATTTAAGATTTTATTGGAATAGAAAGCTCCATAGTCCCAAAATGGTTACACTCCATTGGACCAAAAAGCAAATGTTTTAAAACTATAGCCTGCAGGTGAAATGTGGGCCTGTCTCCACTTTTCTGAATAAAGTTTTATTGGAACCCAGTCACATACATTTTTTATGGGTCGCCAATAGCCCCTGTCATGTTACAACAGCAGAATTGAGTCATTGTAACAGAGACCATAATGTCCACAAAGACAAAAATATTTACTATCTGGCCCTTTACAGAGAAAGTTTGCTGACCCGTTGGCATTTGAACCTATAGCCCCAGAGATCTAATGAAGATTTTTGATTGTGCCTGTTTTTTGTTCTTGTTATTGTTGTCCTAATTGGATTTTGTGTGGTGGCTTTTTGGTTTGATTTTTAGGAGGATTGACTATGTAGCAATCTACAGGCCGGCTTTGAAAGGCAGATCAGAAGAGATCAATTCAACTATCCCTGAGAGAGCAACTTTACTTTGCTGGACTCAGGGGAACAAAGTTGAATAACATGTGTTTTATCCTAATGGCAACATGGTGAGAGGAATGATGATAATGCTGATGAGAGAAGTAAGGAGAGAATGCAACATGGAAAATCACGATACGGAGCAACGTGTCATATGTGTGCTGTTTCCAAAAGGCCATGGGACTACATCAGGTTGAACATTTGAGCCGGCTTCTTGGAGGAGGGGGCATTTGAGGTGAGGATGGTTTAAAAAGAACAGGTTTGGGAAAAGTATTGCTATATGGACAGACTGGACTGTACACACATGTTTCCATCTCTGAGTGTTGCCATTAGGACCTCAGGGAAATCTAGGAGCACAGTGGGAGCTTTCAAGACACTGCCTAATTCCATTTATACCTTGCTTCATTTCTTTTTGGCCTGGAGCAAATTTCCACATTTTTCTTTTTCACATGTTCAGATATCTCATGACTAATTCTAATAATTAAAGCAAAAGTAGGTGAAAATGAGTGAACCATTTTATTCAATCCATTCGTCTTGGTTGCCCCATTCAGCAACTTACTAAGTTAAATCTCATATTCATTGGGGATATGTTTGAAGCAGTTAGAAAATTGAAAATGTATTTCCACTACATTAAGGAAGCGGTCATTTTCAAAATGAATTTCTTCGTGAGAAGTGATCAGAATTAGATAAGGATAGCGAACAAATGCCTGCAATATTTAGACGGTTGCAATATTAAGGGTGATTAATTATCATCTTAAAATATCACAGGCAATGCTTGCCTCATCTGTTTGCCTGAATTAACCTCTTCTGTACCCATGATGCTTCTCTTCAGTTGAAATGAGTTTATAAATGGACCCTGCACAAGCCGATATTCAGCACACGTGGTGACTGTGATGAAAGGGACACTGCTGATGGTGAGGCTTCTTGCCTGTTGATTCCTGTCACTACAGAAGAGAAAGGTCATGGGCACTAGAGTCAGAAAGATCTGAATTAAAATCCTTGAAATTCGTTTCTCTTTGGCTCATTTTTCTGGACTATTGTAGCCATTATTTCATTTGGTTGTTGTAAGGACTAAATGAGAAAATAAATACATTAAAAACATTAAAAAACAGTCCAGTGTCTAACACACAGCAAGAGCTGGATAAATGTTTTTTTCCACTCCCCTTGTTTATACAGATTGATTTCCTTTTAGAAACAACGACTTGGGGAAATGGGGGGCTGTATTCTTTCCTCAAATAGATGAAAATTTGCCATCCAAAGCAGAGCAGAGCTCTTATATGTGGTCCCTTTGAGGATCAGTAGAAACAATGGGAGGAAGCCATGTTTAGCACACTCTCCAAGCAGAGAGAATAAGGGTCAATTCGCAACAATTGTTCAATGCTAGAGAGTAAGAGGGTATGTTAATTGAATGCTTCTCATATGCCAGGTGCTATTCTAAGTGCTTAATCCTCGAGACAGCCTGAAGATACAGACACGATTACAGACAAGGGGAAAGAGAAATTGCCTTATCTGGGCACCAATAATCAGCAGGCATATTGGCCCAAAGAAATAGGGTTAGATGAAAATAAGTGTATCAATGTGCTAGACAAATCAGTGTTTATTCTAAACAAGGTACTCATCAGAATCACATAAGAATATTTTTTTAAACACAGGTAATTCAGCAGCTGAAGAATTGGATTTATTATGCTTGGGAGGATGTATGTGCATTTATATGTTTATAAATCCCTGGGGATTTTGATTTTCCCTGGTTATCTTTACAGGAGAACCACTGACAAATGCATAGCTAAAGGAAATGTTCAGACTGGACAAATAAGACCATGGAGAGAATGTAGGGGGGATGGTGGGGAGTTGAGCATGGAAAGTGGTTTATACACATGGAAAGATTCAAGAGGAGGAGCATGTAGTCTTGTTCTATGTGTTTCCAGAAGAGTCTGGGCCATTGGGTGTAAGCTAAAGAAAGGCAGGTTATACACGAATTTGGGAAGTCTTAGGAGTGAAGGTACTACCTTCTGAAACAGTGACATACTTTGGGACATCCAGGAAAGGCAGGGAAAACATATTCTGGGAAATAGCGGAGAAGTTCCTGCAGGAGGTGTGAGGGGGAGAGGTCAGAAAGGATGATTGTGGAGGTGCCTTCCTGTTGAGCAAGTCCATGATTCGCTGGGATTCCCACAGGACTCCATCACATTCTGCACAGGTGTTTCCTAAGCAAACTGGATGACTTAAAAAAAATCTTGAGTATAGAGACTATTCTGTGTTTATCCTCCTTTCTTCTGAAAGATAAATGATTCTAAACTACAAAAACATTTTAAGAGATAATCATAACCCAATTATTTCTCAAAAATATGTGTTTTTAGTATGAAGATGCTGACTTATCTGGTCCCTCTCGGTGAATCTTGTGTACTCCAGCCTTGTTAGAAGCTGTTGTGCAACCTTCCTGGGGCAACAGGTAGAAATGACTCCCTGAGTTAGAGTCAAACAAATGTTTGGTGAGAAACTTAGAAGTGGATAGAAGTTGGGTGGAGAACAGAACAACCTGAAGTTTTGAAGAAATGATGCTTTTTCAATGACAGCAGCTTTTGTTGTCTCTGCTGTGCGAAGCAATCATCATATCAGTTTTGGACTTCTTTTGGATACAAATGATGTATAACCAATTCAAACTAGTATAGGCAAAAAGGAGATTTTTTTCTCGTTATCTAGAGGGTAGAGGTTTGGGAGCTGCATTCAGGGATGACTGCAAACATCTCTAGAAATCATTTTTTCTCCTATCATTTCTGCTTCTCTAAACCTCTCCACTTCATTTCCTCTGCTCACCTCCCTCCATTGGGCACCCCAGACTTGCATCTCTAAGAACTGTCACCTGAAAAGGAGACTGATTCTTATCATCTTTGGTACCCGGTTCAAATACATCCCCAAAACAATGAGGACGTGTGCTAATCCAAAATAACAAAAGGGAGAAGGAATGAACAAAAGAAAGAGAGGGAGGGAGGGAGGGAGGATGGAAGGAAGGAAGGAAGGAAGGAAGGAAGGAAGGAAGGAAGGAAGGAAGGAAGGAAGGAAGGAAAATCAGAATGAGTATCCACAATTGAGTTAAATATTTTCAGAGAAGTGATTCCTTTGAGACAATGGAGTGGTGTTAATAGCAGACCATGAAGGGAGGTGAGACATGAGCAGAGGTGGAAAGCTGCTTGACTGAGATAGATTTGGAGATGTTTCTTGGTTCTGTTTTAACCTGATATATTTATACCTTCCAAGCCCCTTATCATCATCGTTCCCTGTGATTCACCATCATCTTTACTCACTTTTCTTTCTTTCACTACATTATGTTCACAGAGACCAGAGATGATAGTGAGTGGAATTCTTGCCCTGGTAGGAAGAACTTGGCTGTGGAACCAGCCAGACCTGGTTTATTAATCAAGATTTTTCTGCTTTCAAGTAGCAGAAATTCAGCTAATATAAAAAGAACACCATGACAAGTATACATGCAAGACTTTCTCTGCTTATAACTGAATACAGTGCCCAAATGATATTATGAATTTCTTTCTCTCCAACTTTCTTTAATTTCTGTGGGCCTGGCTACAACCACCAGCAGCTTCTGTGTGGTGATAGAGATGGCCCTGATCTGTGTCATGGTCGCTTGATGTTACAATTTACAAACTCAGATGTAAAGAGGCTCTTTCTTGCCCACAGTTCATATCAACCCTTCTTGCTGGGTTCCACAACTGGGGGACCACACATGCCTACCTCGGAAGCAGTCAGAACATCCTTCAGGATAGGGTTCATTGGCCTGATGGGATGTTATGGACCAATTAAGGGCAATAGAATCCCTTAAATGACCATGACCATCTTCTCCACTCTTTCCCAATTTTGATATAGTAAAAAAGAGAAGCAATTCAATGATGAGAAAGACGTATAAAAGAACAAATAGGACTCAGAGCCTTAAAAACACAGTAATTATGCAAGAACAAAATGATCAGCAAAAGTAAACTTAACCGTAATCCACCATATACACCAATGATGACCAAAACAGCAGCAATCAAAATTCTCAACCAACTCAAGACAGTACAGATGACATACTTCAGAACAAAATTATGAGAATCCCAATTATCTCTGATTATGTATGCACAGTAGGAAGTTTGCAATATTCCAGACAAAGTGTTGCATGGCAACCAAATTTCTTTGTTAGAATACTAAATTACAGTCTTCAGGAAATTCTAGTTATGCAGTAATTTTAGTTTAAAAATATAAAATATTGGTCACCTTAAAACTAATTTTGGAAAGTTGCTAGAAAATTGGCCATAAGCATGTTAAAAGATCAGTTACTGGAACCGTGTGTTGTTTGCCTGTAAGAGATACAGATAAGGCATGTATTTTTGGATTCTTTGCAGTACAGAGAAGGATCTCATGGTCTACAGGTGGACATTCACAATATCATTTATGCTCCTACTGTTAAAATCATGGTTTTAGAGCAAACACACACAGTGCATATCCATCCTACCCTTCTTCGTCTGATCTGATCTCACTTAGAAGGGACTGGATTTCAGCTGGAACTCTCAGGCCTGTTTCAGAGTGAGAATTGACCCCTACCTGATGTCCGTGTGGTTTCTTAACAGCTATGTCCTAAAGTCACTTCAGCTTAGTCACAGCCATCTTTATTATCCATTATGTGTGGTCTTTCCTGGAAGAGACTCTAGGTGATTTAACTGAGCTAATTGCTGCCTCTGTTTGGCTCATGATAGGAGTTGAGGAAGGGGGAATGTAGATTTCACAGAAGAAGGAGGCCTTTTTATGTCCTGTGTATAATCAGGCTCTGAGTGCTTCAGATTCCACAAAACAGGTTTAATATATCCATTACAAACACTCTACAGCCAGCATATTTATGCTCAGACACAAGTTCTTATACCAGTGACCAGGGTCTTATGCTAATATAAGCTAGGTGACCTTATGCCAGTTCCTTACACTCTATACTTCAGGATATTCTTCTGTAAAATCAGGAAAATGGTGACACCCACTGCACAGTGTTCTTGTGAGGATTAAATGACCTGCTGTAGAAGTGAATGAGGGGGTGACTTCTCAGCCAGTGTATGCTGGATGAATATGATTTCTGGAAGTGTAGAAAAGAAAGGACAATCCAGCAGCGAATAAAAGGTAGAAAGACATGGAGACACTTGTTGGAACTGTAGGTCACAACTTCATGAGTTGATCAGTGGATGAGAGAAGACAAGAGTCTGTACAAAATTACACGCTATGTATGATATTAAACTATACTCACATTTGGCTGGTTCACATTTTTCAAGAGATTTTCACAACTGTTTAAGTATGACTCACAAAACAATTCATTCTTCCAAAGTTGGCAAGCAGGAAGTGTTTCAAATAGGAAAAAGGAAAAAGCAAAAAACAAGCATCAGAGAGGTAAATTAACTTGCTCAAGTTTGAAAAGCTCATCAGTGCTGAATCAGAATTTAAACATGTTCAGATCCCAAATAATTGGTTACTCTACCATAGCAATGTAAATTTATGTGGTTTGAATAGAAACCCAGAAGGTGGTGAAGAGATTACTATAATGTTTTCAAAATAATAAGCAGGATTTTAACCAGAATTTAGTTGTGGCTTGACTGTAAACTGCATTCGGACAGAAATTACAATTGTCTCTCTATTAGTTATTTGTTTAATATCTTTTTGTTAGTAGATCATAGGTCAAATGAAAGTCACAGCTAAGCTTGATTTTGCCATTGGGCTCCCAGCATATAGTAGGTGTTCTACAAATGTGTTAAACTAATAAATCACAACATGGATGGCCCAGTGCAAATATGAAATAAATGAATGTCAAATTAAATTGAATTGATAAATTTATATAAATTAGTGGGGAGATAGGATACTAGATAAAGGCGGGCTTAAAGATGGATTCAAGTTATTGGACAAATTTTAGGTCTTGGTTTGGATGGTGGATATAGGGGTGTTCATTTTCTTATAAAAATTATATATATGGATAATATATATATCTATATATACACACACATATATTATGCATAACAATATGTCAGTTTTAAAAGGGATGAAAAATTGAAGAGTAAACAACAGCAAAAGAGAGCTATGCTTGAACCAATGGTGTGCCATGAACCAGGGGATTGATGAATCTGACTCTATTTGAATATGAATAAAAATAAATAGAGGAGAAGAATATGACATTCTATCAAAAAAAGTATATTTCGTACAACTGAAATTTCACAATGTTATAAACTATTATGACACCAATAAAAAAAAGTACATTTGATAAGTCATACAGCATATAACATTTCCAAGTTCCTATTACACGTGAAAAACTTTCACAAGAGCTTGTTACCTAAAGATGATGATGCCATTAATGGTAAAAATGTGAGCCAATTATACTGGCCATATGCCTAGAGAGCTACAAAAGCACAAGAATTCAGTGAGTGAAATGCAGCCAAGTGAAGAGGGGAGTAATTAGGAAACCTTTACAGAAGAGGTTGTTGTATAATCTGAGCTTGAGGTTGACCAAGTATGCCATCTCTGAAGAAGCAGGCATTTTTTCCACAACAATCTTTTTCAGAATGAAAATACATACTTTAAATAAGTTTTTATATATTCTCAACCAAGTTGTCCCCGTAGGTGTGACCTTCCGCCTCTCTATTGCAATACATTCTGAAATAAGTCCTCTTAGCTGCTCAGTGTTGATTGATAGTCCTTGATTATTTCAGAGGTAGGTCTTTATAGAAATCTGTCTCAGTTATGCCTACAGGCAAGAAGGTTTCATTTAGATAATTTGGAGAGTCCATTTAACGTTAATTCTCATTATTGATTTGTAAAACTATCTTGCTGGTATTAAAAAAAAAGAATTTTTTTTTTTTCAAAAATCACTTACTGTGACTGTATCTATAAAACCTAATGGCCATGAACCATCTCTACAGATCATCCTCAGTAGCCATAGTTTGATTATTTCTCTAGACATGTCCTTAGAACTGTTCTGAAAATCGTCTGACATTTGCCCTCAAAATTGGTAGCTATTAATTTATTCACCCATTGAGCATGGTTTACAAGAATGTTGGTGATATCACCACTGTGTCCCTCCTTGCACACTACACACTCTGTTCTTAGAGACTGGCTCTAAGTCTCACAAACATAGGCTCTATTAAGACTCCTTGCCTTTGTTAGCATAGATCCTTCTTCCTAGAATGCCCTCTGCGTGTTGAGGATACCTGCCTGGAGGATACCTCTTCATCTTCCAAAACAAAGTGTAAGTACCATGTTCTTTCTGCAGACATTCTTCTCCCATCCAGACCAAACTGATGTCTTCTGTGGTGATCTGGATTTGCTGTGTATTCACTCATCAAAACACTAAAGCCCTACTTCACATTAAACTCCTTCCCCATCACTGGATATAGGAGTTGGAAAAGCCCAATTAACAATGTCCTGTTTCCCAAGCAAGTTCAGAAACAATTAAGAAATAAAAGTAAAAAGTAGATGGATGGAGATAAAAATATCAACTTTATTACAAATAAAATCTCTTTGAAGAACTTGACTTTGTAACTGGTCCAAGTAGATTTAGAAATGATTCAACCCTTATTTATTGAATGCTATCCTAATATTAGACTTTCTCTGTCTTTCTAGAAGTTTCTTTGTCCTCCTGAATTTTTATCTTGAGCCTATTTCCACTCAATAGCAGAGAACACAACCTAGGCAGTTCCACATAGATTTAATCAAATAAAGTAAAAATTTTGTCACCTCATAGTCTCTTCTTCACCCCTAGGGTTGATTCTAGTTTCTAGGGAAGGCCTTAAGCGTCATCCAACATCAATGACCAGGAGAGGAATCCATCTGTCCCACCCACTGAGATGTAAATACACCTGCATCAAAACCGGATGAATGATTCATTCTGCTTCTTTTGACATATCCATTCCCCCTGATAATTTATATTTTTTCCATCCTATCAGTTAGCTCTATCTTTCAACTAATTTTGAGCTCAGCAATGCCCACTTTTGGCCTCTAAGCATAAGGAACATTTGGGTACTCTTCTCTACCATTTTGAGGTTGTGGAAAATGCCTGTGCTGTATCCAATCTTTCCTGCTTAGACACAACATGATAGATACAAATCACCACCATTTCTATTTTATAGTTGCCACAATAAGGCGACATCCGTATTGAAATTGGCATATATTTCAGCTTTGTTCAGGAAGCAGGAGACAAGCACAATTTACACTTGGGTCCCCAAATCTTTTCACTCTCCATCACTTCAGCGCTGGGGTACATGGAAATGGGTGGAAGTCCAAGACACTATATCTAAATCTCTTGTGTTCTAAACATTTTTGGCTGCTGTTCTAGCATAGGTGACTTCTTTCTCTTTTCACTATGCCAGGAGAAAAACGAAAAGAATTTTTCTGAACCCATTGTTTATACCAGACAACTGGACCACTGGAAGCCCAAAATCCAGAATTAGAAGCCTGAAAGTCAAGACTTGGCTTTTTGTTCTCTGCACCTGATTGCATTAATCCTCCCTTATAACAATTTATGTACTGCTGACTAAACACCAGTGGATATATTTGGTATTTGGAGAGGATTCAAACCTTAGCTAATATCTAAAACTTTCATACTTCTTGAAATTGGGGGGAATAAATGCTTAACCTATGATTGGAAAAACCTATGAAACTGCAGATTTTGCTATGTCCATAGTGTTAAATATGTTACATGGGTCAATCCCCTGCTTAAAACCCTCAGAATTTCTCTTTACCTTGGAAGGAAGTCCAATCTCTTCTTCAGGGAACACAAGAATTTTCCTGATCAAGTCTCCAGCCCTTCTACCACCTTTGTCTCCACTTTATACTCCTGTCATAGTGAACCACTGGGTTCTCCATAGCTCCTCACCTCTGAGCTTGTGCTCACGTTTGGCATCACATCTGGAAAGATTTCCCTATCATTGAACTATTTCTCCTCTATATATCCTGCAAGAGTTAACTTAGAAAACACCACCCCAGCATCTTTCTGCGTCCAGCTCTCCATCAAAGATGAGCTAACTCTCACTAGATATCTTTAGGTGTGGTACCTAATGTATGCTGCTTCTTACTATTTTCTGTTCTATAACTGCTTTTGTAACTGTACTTATAACACTTTATAACCCTTGTTTATTTGCATGCCAATTCTTTCAGTGGACGGAAATCTGTTAAATATCCTCCTTCTCATTTCTGTTTCCCCAAGCCCTAGCATTGAACCTGGGAAATGTTAAATGGTCAATCAATGTTCTTTTGAAAGTTTTCATGATCATATCGCATAAAAACTAGTTAACACGTGCAGAAATTAACAAATAAATATAGTATAAGGCCAATAGGTTGCAGGGAAACATCATTTTTATAACAGTTTATATCTGCATTAACAAAATACCAGATTGACAGTATTGCATTGTACTGTGCACTATTATCTATAGAAAAGAAATCTAATAAAACAGCATCTCTTGATTTTTTCAGACTTGAAATTAATGATAACTGCAATTAATCAAGACTGCGTTAAAGATAAAAATTATATATTTGAATCTGATATTCAGACTCTACTAAATATTTACATGAGGAGAAAGCCTCAATAAGAAGAGGATTCAGATATAAAAATAAATCACAGACTCAAAGATAGACATGATAGTATTGAACCTCTATCCAGGAGATCTGGATTTTAATACCTCTTTGTTTTTAAAACTTCAGCAAAATATTTCATCTCTCTGGTTTTTATTCACTCAATCAATCCTTTATTAGGTTTACATTTATTGAGTGTACCTCTACAAAATACTAGCCATTGGGCTGGGATAATACCAACAATTAATTTGGATAAATATCTTTTATAATATTAACATATCACAATTTACAAAAGCAGCATTTTCATGGTTTATCTTATGCAATAGTCATAGCACATCTGTAAATTTATTGTTAATATTATTACCTGCACTTTATCAAGGAGAAAAAACATTCAAAAGACCAAATAACTTTCCCATTATCATGCTATTGATTTCATGCCAGAGCTTAGGACTTGAACTCAAGTCTCTGTTGGTGTTTTGGGTGATTTTGAGGTTGCTTTCCAAAATATCTTGTTGATATCTCATGTTATCCAACCACTTATTTCATCATTCAATGTTTCCTTCCTTCCTTTCTCCCATTCTAGAATATTTATTGAGCACCTACTTCAATTCCAGGACTTCTATTAGACTTCCATCATTATTTAATGACTCAAAGGTTGATAAGATTTAATAGGAATACTGTTGGCCATCAATTGTATCTATACAAAATATAATATAAATTCAGAAAAAGTTAGGAAGTCATTTATCTCCTAGAATATTAAAAAATAGAGAATATAAAACAGCAGTTTGGGGGCAAAAATGATGATTTAAAGATGCTTTCATTCAAAATATTAATGCAAAGTTGAAGATGCTCCTGGAGAAATAGCTTGTACTGTGTTGCATTCCATTTTGAAAATAATGAACAATAATATGAAAGTTTTTATGTTTTTACTTTGCAGTTTGAGAAAAAATAGTTGACTAGTATGAAAATGCAGCATAAGTTTTCTGTTTTTTTTTAATAAAAACTACTTATTAATTTTATTCGGTTTTGTTTTTCTACTCATAAATAATTTTACATGTAATTTTTAGAAATTCAGGGAAAATCAGAAAACTACAAAGAAGGAAATGAAATAAAATTTTCTTTACACTGAGAGAACAGAAATAACTACTGATAATGCCGCAGGCTCTATTCTCCTGTCATTTATTTATGCATATGAGTGCTTTATTTATATTATTATATTTTACAAATTTATTGTCATGTTCTATACTACCAACCTTTCTTACTAAGTACTATTTTATGAATATTTAAAAAATATATTCTATGACCTTTTTAGTGAAACTTTGGAACACTATCTCCTTTGTTGTAGTGAGCTAGCTTTAGAGGGCTCTGGTCTTCAGTTCTGGAAACTCATGTCTTCGTCCCAAATCTGCTAGTATTTGCATTGCCCTGGGAAAGTTCCTTCATCTTTTTATGTATCTATCTCATCCTCTGTATAAAAAGATTAGACTTTCAAGTGTTAGTATTCTAGAATTTTCTAACTCTCCATCAATGCAAAGCCTTCCATCAGAGCCACAGTGGAGCCTGGGAGCCTGTGGAGAAGAGCAGGACACTGTACATTCCAGTGATGTTTAAAAGGGAAAGAATTCCAGCAAACAACGGTTATTAACAGATTTCATGGCATTTCCACCTTTTACGTTTATTTTTGAAGTTCTTATGGCTGCCTTCCTAAAGTCTTATGAGGGGGAAAAAGATCATTTGGTCAGCTGGGACAATGAATGGCTTTTTTTCAAGGACATACAAAGTTGTATACAGTAGAAGAGACTCATCGTCAAAAAGCCCAACTTAAGGATGGTTTTTCCACTAATATCTCTGTGGCTTTGACCAAGTTATTCAACCTCTTGAGGGGTAGCACCATTCCGGGGGCACAGCACAAGTCTGGAGTTCAATGGATAAAGGCACTATGTGAGTTTGAGAAATTCACTTAATATCTCTTCTCTTAATGCTTACATAATATTAGAATTCTCTTATTTATTTGAAATGTTTGGATGAAGGTCTCATATACTTCTAAATATGCCTAATTGTATGTGGACTTTTGTCCCTTAGCGTTTTAGAAAATCCTGGATGAGGAGTTAATGTGGCTTCATCCCAGCCCTGGTAGCAACCCTAGAAGGACCTTAGATCCTACCAATAAAATAAGAGTTTTGGCTCTGTAGCTTTTAGTCTTTCTTGAAGCCTCAGAAATCCACATTTCTAAGGATTTTCTTACATTATTTCATAAGCTTTCAGCACAGCAGCAGGAATTTTGTCACCCTAGGGGCATAGGACTGGACCCCGCTTACGACTGGAAAATGTGACAGCATAAGACAATGCCAGGGGCAGACATTAGATGTACAACAGGGTTCTGGCCTTTGAAATATGAACCAACCAGACAAGCCAAACAGGAAGTAAATGTCTGAATGTCTATACAAGAGTGATCTCTGTATGACGGGAAAGCGAATGTACAATTATTTCAACGCGCTGTGCCATAACCCTATTGCCCTTGCTGGAATGGGGTGTCCTCCACGCGGCCATCACAGAGGCTGATTATCTCCAAGTATTTTGATAGCGCTCATCAACTTCCCTCCTTCCTCCCTACATTTTCTCCTTATCCATTCTTCCTTCTATAACCATTGCATCACTAGATTTTCAAAACCACTATGGTCTCAGATTTTGCAACCAGACCACCCAATTAAGAGGCAGAGTTACAAGCCAACGAGATATTTATAGTCTCAAAATATCTCCCCACTTAACTCATTAATCACAAAGGGGAAACAGGATCTTTACATTGAGGAAAGCTGGGAAACATCACCATAACCAATTGACCAAAACTACATCACCAATGTTGAGAGAAGGTTATGCTATGTGCCTCTGGAAGGGGAGGCATCTACTACTAGGTCAATAGTATTCTGTCCAAAACTTTGTAACCCAAATATATCATAAGGAAATAACAGATAAACCAAAATTGAGGGACATTCTACAGAATCATTGACCAGTACATTTACGAAAAAAGGAAAAGATCTAGGTCTTGAATGGAAATCTGAAGAAGAGGAACTATTCCAGATTAAAGGAGACTAAGTGGAGTTGACACCTAAATGCACTGTGTGGTCCTGGATTGGATCCTGGACCAGGAAACACTGCTAAAAGGACATTATTGGGACAAATGATGAAAATTAAATCAGATAATAGTATTGCTTCAAGATTAAACTTCTTGATTTTGATAATTGTACTTTGGTTAAGTAAGAGAAAGTTCTTGTTCTTAAAAAAATACCAATTAAAGTATTTAGTAGTAAAAGGGCACAGTATTCAAATTACCTTCAAAAGTTTGGGAAAAAAGTTATATGCATACAAAAACATCTATAAATTACACGATTAAGATAAACAATAAAAATTTAATTCAGATCATGAGTTAGACAATAGTATTATGTCAATATTAAATTATTAAATTTCCTGTTTTTGATAGCTGTACTTCTACATATATATCTGATCCAGCTCTTCCATTTGGCTACACTGGGCATTAACTCACCCCGATTGGACTTTTTCACAACTAATTTGTTAGAAACATGGGTCTAGAAACTGGGTCACCTGAAAATTGTTTCAACAATCCCATTTTGTCAAATAAATGTTTAAAAACAAACAGTAATGACAATTTAAGAAAACAAACAGAACACCCCGCTGAGGAGCACTGAGAAGGGTCTGTGTGCTGTCTGCAGGCAGCTCTATGAGCCCTGCAATCCACTGAATGTGAAACGTTGAGCTGGTTGCTTTAGCTCTCTGTGCTTCAGTTGCCGCCCCCTCAAATGGGAATAGTAACAGCTACTGACTACTTTTTGTTTGTTTGCTGGCATTGGTAACACATATGAAGAACAGAACACAGTGCTGTATGTTTCATGCTGTTAGTGTTTTTATGTCCTTGCATTCCACCCTATATTTTCCACCTGCCCTTCCACATCAGCTCTCTATCTTGTTTCATGAGTGGCTTTAGGAAAGTATTCATGAGCTCTCTTCCCAGGTAACTTCTAGGTAGATTCAGAAACACAAAGCAAAACCTAGATGAGAGCAAAGGGAAGGTTGGATATTTATCTCTTCTTCAGAAGCCATCTTCGGCGTGTCTCCCTGTCTTAGCCGGAGCTCCTGTCAGGCATTCATTCTGCTTTTATAGGATCCTGTGACTTTTCCCTGACCTTTTCAGGCATAGGAGAGGTAAGAGGTCCCTGATGTTTATCTCCCACAAGGTTTTGCCAACTCGTGTTGGCTTTCTCCAGCCTTGTTCACACCTTTGTCAATGGCCCCTTTGTTAAACTTCCATAAATTAACTTGATTGAGGGTGTCATCTATTTCTTGCCAGGACGCTGACTGACATACATTCCATAAGTAAAGATTTTCAATATTTATGCATTCATTTATTCATTCACCAAATATTTATTGAATATTTTCTGTGTCAGACACTGTTAGAGGTGCTGATTTTGACAATAAAGTTGCCCTCATTCTCTCTTTTTCCAAGGGTGATATAATCCTAACAAAAATTCCTCAAGCAATCTTTTATACATTCTACATTAGTGTATAACTAATGTAACTGATGCCATGCCTCAGAGATTAATGGGAAACAGAGAAAGACATGTACATAGACGGGAAATCTCGATGCAGTGGATAAATGGTATGACAGAGGCATGGACAAGATGTTGTGGGGGGCAGAGGGACTGATGGTTGATTGACTCTGGGGTTCAGAGGATGGAGATAGAGGCACGGACAAAAGAGTAGGATTTTGTCAGATAGAAAGGGAAAGGATTCATTTGCAGAAGGAACAGCGTGGAGCAAATGGGAAGAGTATATTCAGGAATTGGTAAGAAAATCACATGGCTGAAAAATACAGCATTGCCAAGTGAGAAGATGTGAGAATTTGTTGGAAAGTTAGATTGAGGATGTTTCATAAATATTGAGAGTTGTCTAAGTATCGGGAGCTGTTAGGTGCTAGAGACGTAATGATGAAAAGATGAACATGATCCCAGACCTCATGGGGCTTATAGTCTAAGGAAGGATAGGAAGACCAACAACAAAGAGTTAAAAAAAAAACCTGTAATTACAAAATTATAATTATAAAAATTTATAATAATATACAGTCATGCATCGCTTAATGATGGGGATACGTTCTAAGAAATGCATCTTTAGGCAATTTTGTTGTTGTGTGAACTTCATAGAGTATACTTACACAAACCTAGATGGTATAGCCTACTACACACTTAGGCTATAGGGTACTAATGCAACCACCATTACCTATGCGGTCCATCATTGACTGAAATGTCGCTATGCAGCGTGTCACTATAACTATATATTAATACATATTTTTATATTATTATATTAAATTTTAATGTAGTATATTATTATACTAATATGTATTAAAGCAAAGGCCTTATTTCCAAATAAGGTCACAGCCACAGATACGCAGGGTCAGGACTTGAACACATCTTTTTTGGGGGACACAATTCAATACATGACATCATCCTTTCAAATGGCTCCAGAATGTCCTGGGGTAAACCTTTTGTAATGAACGACTACCTTAGAAAGCTGTTTCTTGTTCTTCCTTTTTTCCTCTTGCATGAAGAACGCATCTCAGTCTCCTTGGTCTATGCTGAACTTTTGCACAGCTGGTCTTTGTTAAAAATTCATCTCCTTAAAATAGCTCAAGAATTTTATTTGTGGAAGGTGCCTGTTCTGGTACTATAGTTAGAAATGCCAGTCTCTGTTCCCTGCCTTGATGAATTGAATGTCCTCCCAGCATGAGGGCTTCTCAGGACTTTGAGGTGCTTTGAGCTAACTGAGGGAAATCCAGATCCAGACAGCAGTGGAGGCAGCCATCAAAGGGATCCTACACAACATTTAACCCCATTTATCTCCTTCATTATCATTGGGTCAGTGTCTGATTAACTGGAATTCTCATGACAATACTCCTTAAGAGATGCATTTTTTTTTTTTTTGGTGAGGATGATCAGCCCTGAGCTAACATCCAATGCCAATCCTCCTCTTTTTGCTGAGGAAGATTGGCCCTGGGCTAACATCCGTGCCCATCTTCCTCTACTTTATATGGGACGCCACCACAGCATGGCCTGACAAGTGGTGTGTCGGTGTGCGTCTGGGATACGAACCTGTGAACCCGGGGCCTCCAAAGCAGAGCACACGCACTTAACCACTGTGCCACTGGGCCGGCCCCTAATAGACGTATTTTTTAATCTCACCCCACGATAGCCCTTTATTATGCAAATGAACATTGTGGACTTTGTTTATGTTTTGGCTAAATTAAAGATTATTTTGGCAGGAGCTGCATTCTTCCAGCAGTCATCCGCCGCTGAGTAATCATACGTAATGGGCAGGCAGCGTGTGGGGCAAAGCAATTTCATGTCAATCACACCCCATCATTTAAGATCATTTTGACAAATTGCCTCATTTTATTATTATGCCTTTGGGGGTGGAAGGGGAAGAGAGAAATAGAGAGAGAGGGAAGGTAAAGGAAGGAGGTATAGAGAAGGAAGAGGGGAGGGGAGAGGAAGGAGGGGGACAGAAAGGAATCCAAAGCTAAAAGAATGGGAAAAAATAAGAAGAATGTTACATGAATTTGGAGGAATTTGGAGGCCCCACGATTCCTTCATGCAATCGTTCAACAAATAGCGCCACCGTGTGGAGCATAGTTCTGTAAAGCCTGAAAAAAAGGCATAGGTCTAAGGAGACAAAGGAGAACAATGTATTGGGAGCACTGAGAACAATGCATTGGGAGCACTGATGTGACCCTTGGGAGCAGGGAAGGGAGTGAGTCCCCTTTTCAGGGGACGTAGAGTTTGGGGGAAGATTTCCAGCACAGGAGACATTTGAAACATGCTTTTGCAGGACAAGAAACTATCCACCTCTTTGCTGGCTGAGAAGAACACCCAGCGTCCCACATTTACTGCATCAGGCACTGGGATCAGGGCATCTGTGCATCGTCTAGTTTTTGCAAACAACCGTTTGAGGTTGGCATTATTATCCTCAGATGAGACACAGAAAGTTTAAGTAATTTGTCCAAAGTCACACAGTTTGTATGTCACAGAGCAACACAGTGATGGTGTGTGACCTAGAGCACGGGACCTGCCCTTCCACAGCCTAACGCCAGTCTTGTCGTCCCACCTCCATCCATCCTTTATACCAGTGCCAGCTACCTTCTCAAGAAACTAGTTCAAATTCTGTCAATCAACTTCTCAGAAACATCAGATACCTTGAAATTAGTGGGTTGGAGGTGGGGCTTGTGGGGAGAAATTTCTCAGTGTGACAGTGGAGCCCCTTATAATCCGGCCTTCACAAATGGATCTCCTTCATTTTGCAGCCTGTCACTCGAATCCCTTTTCACTCTAGTCACTTTGAGAGTGCCCTGAGATTCCTATCTCTGAGCTCACACTGCCTTTCCCTGAATTATTTTTTTTCCTTCCACTTTCTCTTGCTGATGACACTTGTGTCCTCTTTCAGCTTCACGTGAGATGTCTCTCCCTTTTGCAGGCCTTTTTCTCATCTCTCAGGAGTTAGGATGGTGTTTAGCTGCCAGAGGAGAAGTTGAAATGGAGGAGGAGGAGGAGGTGGAAGCAGGGAGGGGAGGAGGAGGGGGTTGGGGAAGGGAAAGGAGAAGAATAAGGAGAAAGAGGAGAAGGAAAAGAAACAGTGGCTTAATTAGTTTTTTGGACGTTTTTGTTTTTGTTTTATTTTTTCCTCTCATATCACAGGGAATTCTGAGATGGAGAAACCAGGGTTGGTACAACACAACTATCAGGTCATCCTGGACTCTGGATGCTTCTATGTTGTATAGTCAGTATGCTCAGTGTGTAGCTTTGGTCTGCACAGGAGTCCTTTGAAACGTAAATCAGACCACCTCACTTGTCTGCCGAAAACTCTCCAGGGGCGCCCTCTCACTCCCGGTGAGCACCAGTGGCGTCCAGGTGGCCTTATTTTGAGGCTGTGTGGTCTGCACCCCCTCTCTCTGTGCTGCCTCCAGCTCCCCTAAGCTTCCCTGGCTCATCAGGGCAGACACATCTCCTCCTCACAGGATGACAGCCCTGCTCCCACATCTTCTATTGCCCGGCTTAATTCCCCCACACTTTCTCATTTCTCTTCTATGTTAATTCAAATTTCTTTAATAGCATTTAGTTGCCGTCTTCACTGGTTGTCTAGGAAAAACAATAAGATATATGCTTCATCCAAAATGTTTGGGGAGATCCAGAAAATATCATATCTAATCACTTAATTATTCCAAAGAATATTGTTAGTATTGGCAGAGTGGGGGCCATGTCTTCTAATAAGAAATTATGCAACGGTGCAGATCCAAAGAATGCTCTGTAATGTTGGCCAAAATTCTGAGTCATACTCCTTTTTCTTTACCAATGATACTTGAACTGAAAATCATTTAAAAATTTTATATGTGAGTTCTGGTCTCACATTAATAACCATTAAATTATTAATCCAATTTTGAATTTCCATTCTAGATAAGGATCACTGTTTCTTTCTCCCTCCCTCCCTCCCTCTCTCTTTTCTTCTCTCCCTTCCTTCTTCCCCAACTTCCTTCCTTTCTTCCTTCCTTCCTTCCTCCCTTCCTCCCTCACTCCCTTCCTTCTTCCTTCTTCCTTCTTCCATCCCTCCCTCCCTTCTCTGCCTGGTCCCCATCTTACAAGTTTGGCCATTCTGATGCTAGATTTCAAAATGAATTCGACTGAATCTAGAAATTTAACACAGTATTCTATATATTGGGCTCTCAGGGCCATGCAAAGCCTCATTATGCTTCACTAAGGACTATTATTCTTTAAATTATTCAATGTTCTGCATCAGTATTTACTTGTCTTGGTTGAATAATATTATTGTTTGCTATTTGTTTGTCTTTTGTTTTTCTATTCTAAAAATTGTATGGATGCTTTATTTCACACAAGTAGCTAAGCATTTCCAGTCACAAAATCTGCATTAATGGAAGTCGATCTTGAAGATTTATTGTGAAACATGTAAGAGTAGTAACAATAATATGTTTTCTTTAAACTTAGAGTATAAAAGCCAAATACTGTCTACATTTGAAAAAACATTTTTCATAAAAGTAAATACTAGACTTTTTGGCATGACTGTCAAATGGAAATTGCTATCACCAATTTCAATCAGAATTAGATTGTGTTTTTCTAGAAACTTCCTCACACTGTTAGAAGGAGATGATGGCCATTTTCCAGGACCATCATCAACTAAAATAGTAAAGTTCAAGGTGTTTTATTTTTCTTGTGCAATCTGAGTATAATTTTCTTCATCTTATATTGGGAAAACCAGACTTAGGAGATGAAAAATTCTCTTTTACAGTCTCATGGTTCTAACCAGTAATTTAATCTTCATTAAGAATCTCTAATATCCTGTAGGTGGATCTTATGTGGCTCATGCTGAATAGAAGTCTGTTAATTTTCATTGTTTTAAATTTCTTAAAAGTCTAACCAGTATTCTGTGAGGATTGTATTTTTCTTTAAGCATTAATTTTCATTTTCTCAAAACACTTTTGTATTTTAATTTTTATCAGGATCCAAATTTGTCCTTATTATTAATTATCTATGGGTCAAAAATAAAATGAGAATAGATTTGAACATACTTGTATTAAAAATTAAACTAAATAGAGGAATTCAAAATATAAATTTAAATATATATTTTCAAAATGCACTTTATTTTTAAGATATTCAAGATTATCTACTACTATTACAATGCAAAATACAAATTATACCAAATTAAAATAAAATTTTATACTTCTAATTCATTTTTAACTTTTGAAGCAATCTCAAACTTAGGGAAGAATTATAAGCACAGGATAAATAACATTCTTTTTCCTAAACCTAATGTTTCATCATTCCAAATTCTCCATGTGTATTTCCTACAAAGGCATTCTCCTACATACGCACAACACAATGATCAAAATCAGGAAAGTGACATTGATTCCATTACATATCTAATTGACATATCTAATCCTCAGATCTCATTGAAGCTTTGCCAGTTCTCCCAGTAATGTCCTTTACAGTAAAAGTTTCTAGTTGAGAACCACACATTGCGTTTTGTTGCCATGTCTCTAGCTTCCTTCAACCTGGAACAGTTTCTGAGTCTTTCTTGGACTCACATGACTTTGACAATCTTGAATATCGTAGGTCAGTTATTTAGGACAAGGTTCCCCCAGTGGAGTTTGGGGTTTTTTTCATGCATAGGTTCAGTTTATGCACCTTTTGGTAGGGATACCACTGAAGTGAAGCCAAGTTCTACTCAGTGGAGTCCTATCATGTGGCACATGATTTTGAGTTGTCCAGTGACTGAAGATTTTCACCCTGATCACTTGATTAGCATGTCTGGCAGGCTCTGCAATGCACAGTTACGTTTCGCCTTTACAGTTAATAAATATTTTGTGACGAGGTGCCATGCTCAAATCTCTTTCTTCAACTTGTAGCTTTTTTCATTTACTTATTGACGTCAGTCTGGACCCAGAGCTTCCTATTTTATTTAATGGGTTATGATCTATTATTGTCATTACATATTTTGATGGTTAAATTGCTCCAATTTGGCCAATGGTAGTTCTTCTTCGCCCCTGCTATGTTACAGCACCCCATTTTGATGGTGCACTTTCGGGTTACAGCATCCTCAGCCAGAAGCCTTCCTGACCTCACTTGGGCTCTGGTATCTTGCACTGGGTAGATTTATCATGTGGAAGATATTCTCATGCTGATAGGACCCTGACACCCCATGGCAGGCCACCTCTTCATGGGAATGCCCTCCCTACCCCACTCTTGCTCCAAAACTCTGTACCAGAACACACATTCTCTTGGTTGCTCTCCCCACCCCACTGGGGTCCAGCCATTGGGTTCCACCCCATGTTAAACAGCTCAGCTATGCAGATACCCTCCTTCCCTTGATCAGGCTCTAACACAACCATGCTGGGAAGACTTGCCTTATGGATGCCTTCCTCATACCACTTGGACTTGGACATTCAGCTCCGAGATGCCTCATATGTGATGCTTCTTACCCTGCTCCAGCTCCAACACTTTGTTTTTGGCTACTTGACGGCCCCACCCCACCCTGTCCCTCCATCAAGGGTGCCTACCGTGCCTAGCCCCAGCTAATGGCTTTAGGACTATGGGAAGAGAAAGGAAAGAAGAGGAAGAACAAACAATATTTTAAACAAAAATCATCAAAATTGACCTTTTAAAAAATGTACTTACATATCCATTAATATTTTTGTTAAAAATTTATTAATAATGTTCAATGTCCAGTAATAAAAAGAATAAGTGCCATGATTCATCTGATCATGAAGACATACATTCATGAGTACTATGTATTGCTTGAAAGTTACAAAATTCTCTTCTGCCAGTTACCTCTGATGAGTCTTTTAGAACCACACACGAAACATAAACGGAAGAAGAAAATGGATGCTTGGGACTTCTAGGAAGTGGTGGTTTCACATGCTGTATAAGAATCTCTTGCATCTGATGTTGTAGCTGTCTGATGTTTTTTTCCTTACCTGCGTTTTCCTATGGCTTAACCTTCCCTGATATCCAAAGCAAATCTATGCCCATTGTTGCCACTGGCACAAACCACAGACCTCCTTGGCATTTGAATGCAGTCTTTTGAGGCAAGAGATTTGAAGTCATGTTTCATTGGGGCCTGAATGATGTCAATTACAAAAGCAGATATTTAAGGTTATGGGTGACATAACAGGTGTCAGTGATGAGCGTTAGCTCCTCAATGATAGAAATGTGCGTGAGTTCTTGTAATATATTTATTACTTTTGGAGTTTATAGTATGTGGGGGCTTCTAAAACATGGGCCCAGAGAAGGGATCCCTAAGGGCTAAGGGTAATATTATTGCTGTGGAAACTTGAGTAACAAGAAATACAAATAGTTTCCTTTACTGAACACTTAACATATCCCAGGCACTATGCTGAGTACTTTCCTGAATTATTACATTTAATTTCTCCAACACACCTTGAGGTTCATACGGGTAACCCCATTTTACATAAAAGGATACTGAAGCTCAGATGAGAGAGGTTCCAGAGCTGATAGGCAGCAGAGTTGAAATTTGAACCCAGGTCTTCCAGCTGTAGTGCCTGAACTTGAACAACACTGACTATCAACTGTACACTACAACGACCTTCCTCAGAGCGCCTTTGGGAAGAATACGTGAGATTATACATACACAATACTTAGAAAACTTTAATGTTTACAAAAATTAACTATAATTATACATTGGCTCAGTAGGCTCCTGAGCAATTTGTACAACTTCGTCTTTGAGGAAGGATCAACCAGACCAACTATGTCACTCCCAACTTTCCACCGTGAATGGCCAAGATTCCTTCCAATAGTCATTTCTTTGGATAGGGCTTTGGATCAACTTGAAATGCAAATATGTTATTGGCTAAGCCACCTGATAGCCATTCTTGTGTCAAGGCGGCAAGGAGGATGCAGAGGCAGAGGCCCAGGATGGAGAGATTTTAAAGATTGGAAGAAAGCTCTAGAGCATTTCTGCACAGAGTTGGGATCCAGGGGGTTGGGAGACTGTAGATCAAACTTGAGTGGGTGTTTTGAATCAGTCCTGAGTAGACAGTAAGCGATCTGCCATATTTAATCAAAGCAAATCCAGGACAGAAAATTGCTATTCACAACATCTTCTGTGTTTCCTTCCTTCTTTCTGCATGCTTATGTCTTCTTTTCCAGATTGATTTATAAATGAAGATAGATTAAATTTGGAATCCTGGCCTCCTCACCCCAGCTCAACTCCCTTTCTTTCTTTGTCTCTTTCTCCTCCTCTGACTCTACTCCCCATAAATCAGAACCTTCCCTTCAATCTATGGGGATTCTGAATCACAAAATACAGAAAATATTGTGATAATTTCCTTCTAACATGATACTCCTGGAAAAAGCAATCTCTGTGCCTGGGGAGATCCATTTCTTGTTCACCACCAATGCCCCTCACTGAACTAATGCTGATGAAATATTCCTAGCTGTACTCAAGGCATTTCAATAGATATTCCCCCTCCTCATCCCTTCTTATGAGCACTGAGATAACTGCAGTGTGTGGTTCGGTGCCCAGTGCTTAAAAATATTTATTGAATTGATAATCCAGTGCTTGTGCACCTCACTAAGCTTCACAACCAGTCATTGAGCCAAGGATTACTGTAGTCTTTTTATAGATTTGGAGACAGAAATTGAAAGAGGTAATGTAACAAAGACACCATATCGGAAATCACATCTTATGACGCCTTGTCTAGCACTCACTTCATTATCCTTTGGTTACTTCCCTATTGTATGAAAGACTTAATGTTTTTAGCTTACTTAAGTAGAACAAAACAAAACTCTCTTATTTCTGAATTTCCCGTCAAACTGGGCCGCTTCAACTTGACAATACAATGGTTCACAAGCTCCCTCCTTCCGAGGGAAGGATCTATAATTTTTCATCAAGGACTGCAGAGATAGACACCACAAAAATGCACTGGATGATGAGCAGTATGGATTACCTTGTTGCATCTATGAATGTGGGATTGTAATGTTTGACCTATTAGATTTTCTTCACACTGATGAAATTTTGGATGGCAGCTTCACTTAGAAACTAAATTAACCAAAAACTTCCATCCTGTTCAGGAATAATTTAGACTCTGGATGGACTGTTTATTTTTCTGCCTAGTCAGACCCTTGGCATCAAGAAGGGATTGGGGAAAGATCTGCTGCATCATCATTTTTGGAATCCATCTGAACTAAGTAACAATGTCTTGTTTCACTCCCCTGTTGGGGAAAAATTCATTCATTCAGGCATTTGCTGGTTACTTTATTCACTAATTCACTTATTGAATCATTTAGTAAATTATTAGTGTGATAGAATCCAAAGTTTAAAAATGTACTTAATTACTGCTCCCATGCTCAACATGAATTTTTCAAGAAAGGGGAAAGAATGGTATGTGTGACCTCCAGAAGCCTATTTTTTCAGGCAGTACCCACTTCCAGTTTTCTTTGAGGCAGGGTGTGTCAGGATCACAATCACAGCAAGGGTCCCCTACCCCCAGCCTTCTCTGGAAGGAATGCATATGTATCAAGAACAAAGCGCAGGAATCTCAAGAAATTCCTGCTCCATAGGTTTTGCAGGATCTGAGAAGACAAATCTGGCGACAAATGTGATGGGGTAATACACCTAGATCAGGCACCTCTTTCTTCTGCTCATGCCCCATTGGGCAGCTTAGGGGCTGACTGTACCTTTTGCCCAGGAAGTACCCCCAATACTTGAAGACAAAGAGGAAACAATGTGACATCCAGAGGGAAGGAAAATTATTGGATTGATTTAGGATGAGATATATCTGAATTTATTCAGTTTAACATTTAATTTTATTTATTGTCAAACTATTACATGTAACAATAAACATGTTATTAGTACTAAAGGCTTATAACACAATAGGTTCAAGAAACTGCCTTTTCTCCACTCTCACTCCTATCCTGTTCCTAGAGGCAAACTCCTCTACTTTTAGGTTCATTTTGCTTGTACTGGCCTTTTTTTTTTCTGCTTCAGTTTATTATCTGTCACTTCAGAATCTTAACTCATTTATTCTGCCTCTTGCATACCCCCAATACTCCAATATAAATATATTTCAACAGTCTTAAATACATGTTTGCTGATTTCAGTATTCTGACTATGAAAATATCCTCTGCTGAGTCAAGCAGTATACTATCGCTAAAGTCCTATTCTTGTGCAACTTTTGCATTAGTCTTGAGGATAATAATTGCTCTATTTTTTTTAACCTTAGATTTATTTGATATCATTCTTTCTACATCCTCTAAAAATTTATAAAATATCTCTCCAATCCATTTTCCATCCAGTATAAACTGTCAAATAAAGTTTCATTTTGCCCCCTGAATACAGTCATGAGCTGCATAACAACATTTTGGTCAACAACGGACAGCATATATGATGGTGGTCCCTATAAGATTAGTACCATACAGCCTAGGTGTGTAGTAGGCTGTACCATCTAGGTTTGTGTAAGTACACTCTTTGATGTTACACAACAACGAAATCACCTAATGACATGTTTCTTAGAATGTATCCCCATCATTAAGTGACGCATGACTGTACATAATTTCCAGTACCTTCTAACCTGTCCAACTGGTTGGCTTTGGGATCTGTTTTGCAGTCATGTTTAAAAATCTTTTCAATATCATCCTAGGAATTAATTTGTTTGGCTTCTGTACTGTGTTGACTTTCATTGTCTTGAATCCTGTATCTCTCACCTCTATCCTTCTTTGTTTGTTTATACCATGTTTTAAAAACCTCATACTTGATAACCTGGCCTGGTTTAAAATCCTAAATTGAAAATATATTTAGAGCTTGGGCCAAGGAAGAGAATTAACTAATGTGATTGAGAAGAAATTATCACAGAGGTAATAGAAATTCCTGAGAGCATACCAGATTATTAAAGACAGGGTCTCATGGGGGGAAAAAAAAAATAGATGATTATTTGTTTAGAAGGTTTTCTAGAATTCAACTAAAATGAGAACTTCAAATTTCTACTAGATTTTACAAAACGGACGTCATTGGTGTTCCTAATAAGGATGTTCAAGAGAGTGTGTTCAGTGGGTAAGTGGAAACAGGAGAATGGATAACTTCTGGGGTAGTCTTTTCATAAACGAGGTGGGAGGAGAAAAAAGAAGACAACTTACATGATTCTGATAGACAAAATGTACTGTTTGCACGTTTGCATGCTGATCTAACAGAAAAGAGAAAAATAAATTATTCAGGAGAGAAGAGATAATTCCAGAAGCAAAACCATTGAGATAAGAGAAGATGAAAACCACAAAATAAATAGAGGGTTATCCATAGATAGTGTGGGAGATCAAGATTTGGCCACCCTGAAATCTATCTCTTTACCTTGGTTGTTTTCTCTGAGGACATTTGACCTCCCCCACTAACTGCCTAAAAAATTTGACATGGTAGCTCCTTCCTGGAATAGATCTATCATGATGGCTGTAAAGATAACTTAGGGTAAATGTTAGAATAGGAAAGGCACCAACAAGCCCCTCTTATCAGAAGTTCTGTCTCTCTGGCCACATTCTCTGGATGACCCTGCGAAGAGTTGCCAGACAATCATTTACATTTATAAGGGAAATCTCCATTTGTAAAGGTATCTCCCTCTCTGTTTGGAGAAGAGAGGAGGATGAGCTCATTTCTAGTGACTTATCAATACGGATGGTGAGGCCTTGAGCTACATAATAAACCTTACTCTTGTTTACTGTGCTTTAGTGGTAATCTCCTGTAACTGACTCCCCCCACCGCCAAAATCCTCCTTTGTCATTGGCTGAAAATGATATTTAAGAGGAGAATTTCTGCTATTGTGTTGAAAAACGCAGTGTCCCTGCTTTCTCCCATGTATACATGTTATTAAACTTGGTATTATTTTCTCCTGCTAACCTGTCTTATTGATTATTTGGCCAGCCAGAAGAACCTTAAGGGAAAGGGCAGAGAGAGATTCTCTCTCTTCCCCCCGACAATAGAAAAAAGACTACATTTTCAGTATCAATGAGAGGGAAGGAGAAAGAGATATGATTCAATATAGGTAGAGGCAAAAGGAAAGACTACTTTAAATAGTATTCTTTGACACTGGGATTATAAGGTGTGGCTTTTCAAGTCATTTTAGAAGGAACAGTCACTTTCCAACCAGGATACAAACAGAAAATAGAGGATATGGCAGATTCTTCACAACCCCATTACACATCTTTCTTGGACAGGAAAGTAAGGAGATCATTGTTTAAGCACTTTCAACATAATGACATATAGCCGTTTCAAAAATCATACAAGTTGGGGTCTTGATGGCATAGACAACAAGAAGGAAAACCTACGAGTTCATCCTCAAACATCTGTTAAACACCTACTCTATCCCAGGGACTGTTCTGTGCTCTGGGCATAAACTAACAGACAAGGCAGGGTCTCTGATGTCAAACAACTTAAAATCTAGTAAGAAGACAGATGACAGATTGATCCCTAGATCTATCGACAGATAGATTGATAACAAATAGATGATAGATATTACTCCATTTTAAAGGTGTATAAGCAGAGATACAAAGAGATTATAAAATTTTCCTGAGAATTCACAGCTAGTATGTACTTGGACCCTCTTCTCCCTGACTCAAGTGGCTGTGTCCTGTATCTTCTGCTAAGTTTGTTCTAGTGCTCTCCTTCATACTGTGATGATAACTTTGTTGCTGTAACTTTCTCTCATCCAATTTGCAGGTCTTCCGTTCTTTATGACATTTATCCTGTCAGGATTTCCAGATCCTCTATCAACCTTATCACTGTTCTTTAGTTGCACTTTTGTTTGTCAAAGTTCTTTCTAAATTGAAGTGCTCCGAAGAATTGGATCCAAGTGCTTTTGTGTTAAGATAAGGAGCTGAATTTTCTTCTTAAAGGTGATTGAGAGACTTTGAAGGGGAGTACAATAAGCAGATTTGCATTGAATAAGGTCGCTTTCACAATACAATGAAGAATGACCTGGAGGGGATCCAACTAGTGGAAGAAAGGGACCAGTTTGATGGTCATTGAATCAATGTGGATTAGAGGTGATGGGAACTTACAAGAAAGTCTTGGCAGTGGAAATTTCTTCCTCTATTAAATGGGTCTTAACCTACTCACTCTAATTATCTTACCCTACTTTTCACCATTTGTTAGCTGAAGTCTAATTCCTAGTATTCATACTGTTAATGCTTGGATCTTTCGTTTAATATGAGCAAAGGAATTTACAACCCAAAATCATAAGGTGAGTCATGGAAGAAAATTCTCCAAGAATATGAGTGATGCCATTTGGGAGCAGATGGGTCTAATATTTCTTGATAACATTACCTCCACCCTGTTGTTATTCAATTTAGATGGTTATCATATTGTTTCTAGAAGCAAATGAAATGTGAAGACTACAAAAATGCTATCCTAGGAGAAAAGGGTTTTTCTGGTCTATGTAAGTCTTGGTCGCAGATGTTCGTCTTTGAGAGAGGTTTTGGGTACTGTTCTGTCACCACTGTAAGAGCTTCCCCAAGACCCCAATATCCAAGGGGGAAAAAAAAGATTTTGTCACCAGTGGTTTTCACTAATAGAAATTCACACACAAATTTATCTAGGCATATAACATATGAAGTCATTTGTATCCGTACATATAAACACTCAATGTCTGCCCAGACACACTTCTACACACAAAAATCCATATATCTCTATATACACTTGTGGCACACTGTGGCCTTCATGGAGAATTGAGGGACATCTACCAATTTTTTCACTTGGTTCCCCAAGGTTGAGAGAATTTTAATGATTACAGGGCAAAGACAAGCCTGGCCAAGCAGTTTTCAAGTTAAAGAATAGAGTTTAAACATTCTAGCATCCAGTTTGGGGAAACGGGTCTTCTTTAATTGTTTTTTTTTTTTTTTTTGGACTCTACTCTATGATTTTTTAATTTGGAATCACTGTCTTTAGAAACTCTGTGAGGCTGATGCAACAAGATGTTCCTAAGCTGGAATTCACTTTTCACAACATTCTTTACACCAAGATGGAGTCAAGCATGGAGCCAGGTTGGAGCTGCTTACAGCTGCCTCCACTGTAGGCTAAAAGAAGACTTCTGTCTTCTATGGGTCCCAGCGCAGTCAAAGCAGAATCCACTTAATGCAAAGTCTTATATGATAAATGGCATGATTCACCTGGCATGTCCCCCAGGAAGCTCCAGTCACTTGGGATTTGAGGACTAGCCCATCTTCTCTTTTCCTCTTTTCCCCAAAGCTCCCTCATTCTCCCTCTCATTCAAACAACTGACCTCTTGCCCTACTCTGACCTCAGTGCACATACCTCTCAGAGGACTCAGCTGATATAGCAGAGCCATTGCCTACAGAATTTTGGAGCCAAGGCATTTGTCTGATTTCTCCTCAGTTATGCAACTAAATTAGATGCCATATTGGCCAATTCGGAAATGCATTTGCGAGATCTCTCACATACTTAAAATATGTAGGAGAGAAAGCTCAATCAAAGACTAATAAAATGTTGTTATTGATTTATTCTAAATGGAAAATTCCTAGGGATTTCCTGTAGTAACGACCTAGAAAATCAGAATTACAGTTTGCAGTGCTTGACAGACCTTGAGTGAGACACTCAATAATTTAGAAAAAATTAAGTTATACATAGACATTGCCAAGGAAAGCAGGCAATGTGATTCAGATATTCTCAGGAGTTTAAAACAACAAAAGTTTGCAATAAAATGGTTTGTTGTTTAGCCCTTTATTTAAAAAAAAAAAAAATGCTATACAGCAACCAGAAAGAAAAAGTACAATGTTTGAAAGAAAAAAATCAGTTTTGAAACCTAGCTAGAATGGTGACTAGTCATGTAACATTGGACAATTTTTCCAAATATACTACTGTTTCTTTTCTGAGGAATATAGATAATATTTACTTAATAGATTAGTTATAATAATGAAACATGATAATAGCCATATATGTGTATACAAATTTTATAAAAACCTCAACATGTCATAAACACTTATTGAGTGAAAGTGGATTGAAAAAAAAATTTTCCACGTCTCCTGAATGTTAATGCATTAATATTGTTTTCCATTTGACACTAAGCCTCAATAACATTTAAAGCCAACTTCAAAGATGGTAAAATGTAACTCCATTCTTACCTACAAGATAACTTTGACCTGCTGAGAAGCCATGTGTTGGTTTATGGAGCTCACATGGATCTATGGAATAAAGGAGGAGACTTTTATTCTGCTTTTATAGAGAAGCAAAATGAATTTGGCCCAAATCTCATTTTGGTATACGTTTAAATGAATCTATCTTTTTTTTCCCTTGAGAAATAATCACTATAATACTCTTGTGCAAAGGATCATGGGTAATATGAACTCTATTGGAGACCAAATGTTGCTAGATTGCTCATTTTCCCTCTCTCATTTCTTTCCCCTAGATTCAGTAAGAATGTGGCTATTTGGTATTCAGGGTAAGAAATTCAGAAGGAAATAAATTTTAACCATTTATTTTATTTCCTTAAATTTTGACATCTAGTTGTAGCAAGCTTCACTCATTTGTCCTCCTTCTTCTTTTAATATAACTCTGTATTTTTAAAGGTAGACATAAAAAAACTTAAGAGAATAATTGATCCTCCTTTCTGTAGTTAAGTATAATTACACGGCTATAAATGCTGCTTAATGCTCTGTGTCCATCTGCCTGTGTGTCTTTCTACAAGAGTTGAGGCATTTATCAAAATACACTCTTCCTTTGTGTGTTTCTAAGAACTGAGAACATTTAATAAACACCATCACTGTCATAAAACAGCAACAATTTTGAAATTATAATTTATGTGCATAAACAAAAGACCAATGCAGAAGAACACTGAGGTTTCCAAATAGCTATTCTTAGAGTAGTTTATCTTTTATAAAAGTGGTCAGAAGTAATAGAATTCTGTGGTTTTCCTCAATTTATTAGATACAATTGAGTTATAAACCTATTATATGGCAAGGGAATTTTATCTCTGACTAAAACACTAGCAAAATAGTACAGCTGAAATAGGATTTCAAATGAGAATTATCCACATTAAGACTACTGGGCTGGTTCCTAAGAAATGATTAACAACATACACTATTTTTAATAGATTTAAGAATATGCCATTGTTCCCAACTTTTGATGGGTATATTATTCAATACCACCTTTATATCTATAAACTTTACTAAGTACCTTAGATTCATTTCACTCATTAACTTATCTATTCAACATTAATTGAAAGTCTTTTAGCTTCTATGCAATGTTGCTGAGGGCATAAATGTACAAAGATACAATTGCTGCCCTCAGGAGAGTTATAGAACATTTATAAGGACATAGTTTTAAAAGATTGTTCTAAGACAGTGAGCAACTGCTATGGTGAATATAAAGGATGCTAGTGAAAGCCGACTCTAATCAGGAAGGATCATGGAAAGCTTCCTAGGGGAAGAGATACATAAACTATGCCTTAAAGATATCTGATGAAAGGGAGAAGTTGGGTGCATTAAATCCAGGAGTCCATCTAGTTCCTCTAACAAAAACTTTCAAATCTCAGAGGCTTGGTACAATAAAAGTTTATTTCTTGCCCACTTCACATTCCACGTTCCACTTCACCCACAGCTCAGTTGGAGGGGATGGGGCTATGGTTCAGCTTCATGCAGTAACCTAGGGACTAGGCACCTCCAGCCACTGACTCCCTCTTGGAGTCCTCTGCCTCTTCCCTATTGGATCCTACCTATTGACAATTGGTTTTAGAGGCTGGTCCTGGTAGTGTCATCCCTCACTTCCAGTCCACATCAAATTGCCCCAAACTTCCTCCTGTGCATGTATAGAAACAAAAGGCAGGGAATTGTAGTTTGGTAGTGAGTCAGGGAAGGAAGGGGTACTGGTTATTGGAAAGCACTAATAGTGCCTCCAGAATGGGCAGGGGGATCAAAAGAGAGGGGACAGGACTTGCAAAAGCACAGAGGAGAAGAAGGGCATTGCATGATCAAGGAGAAATAGCGAAGTGGATACAGAGGGAGCCGGGACTTGGAACATGACACTGATGTTGGCTTTGTAAATGAGCTTGGATTTTATTATACAGGTGTGGACGGTCCACTAAAACATTTTAAATATAGGAATAACAGGACCATGTTTGCACTTATAGGAGGACAATCTGAGGACAACAGGAAGAGTGAATTGGAAAAGGATAAAATGAAGTGGCATAGGATAGATTTTACGGAGAAACATAAATAAGGAATAACATAATTCTTGTCCCATTGGGCCTCACTATGTATTTGAAAACTTGGATCTGTACAGAACTGTGAGTTTTCTAAGCACTGTTCCACTGACCATTTTTATCTCCTTGGTAAGAATGTGAGACAAAAAAGGTGAATTGTTCTCTTTTCATAGAGGAATAAATTCAATTTCAGTGGGAGTGATAACATTTTGTTTTAGACAACTCACCTGAGAGAGGACTGAGAAGAAATTAAACCCAAGTTTTCTTTCTTGCAATTGTCAACTTAATTTTTAGGAAAAAAAAAAAAAACTCCTCAGAAGTCCACAAGTCATTTCATGCGCGCTAAACAGAGTCAGTTGGGTCTCTGCCCTACCAACATTTGACATCTTGGGGAGAAAGTCCAGGAGTCTATCTAAGGACTCATAAAGTAAATTATTTCTCAGACAGTCAAAACTTTTTCTAGAACTCCCTGGCGGCATTTTATGAGGCATTCTCAATTTCTTAATTGTCCATCAGTTTTAATCACTGATCAAACAATGAAACCAAAATTGTCTTTGGACAAATCAACCACAAATAAAACAGAAAACCAAGTTAAAAGCCATCACCAGATGGATGTTAATAAATTTCATGTTTTATTGTCAGAAATCTGGAAAAGTGGGTGGATTTAATCAAGTTAGAAACAAGCAAAAATGCACACCTGACACTAGTAGAGAAGCATAATTGTTCCTTGTTACCTGCATTCCTCAGGACATTCTGCAGGAGATGGTGATAGTTCCACATGCTCCTTCACAAAACCTCTGTAAACTTCTGGGGCAGAGGGAAGGTGAAGAATTTCATATAGTTGCATATAAAATGCAACTATTGGAAACTTTTTCCAAGAATTCTTTTTCTGAGACCAAACACAAACATAATAGTTAATATGGAAACACCAGAAGCACTTCCTTTAGATAGAAGATCAAGAGAAGAAGCCCGTTATATCACTACTATTTATTATTGCACTAGAGAAATTAATCAATGTAATTTAAAAAGAAAAATAAATGAAGTGCATATAAAAAGAGTCAGTAAAACTCACAATTTGTAGATGGCATAATGATATTACAAAAAAGCACCTGAAGAGAACAAACTGGGAAACTATTTAAAACAATAAGATGATTCAGTAAGACAGCAGAGTGTAAAATTAATACATGGAATCCATAGCCTTCACATATATAAACCATGCCAGTAAGAATATAGAACAGAAAAAAACAAAAAACCTCATTTATGATAGCAACAAAATTATTTGAGAAAACAATGTAGTAGGAATAAGAAATGTTTAAAACCTTTATGAG
This sequence comes from Diceros bicornis minor, assembly GCF_020826845.1. NCBI lineage: Eukaryota > Metazoa > Chordata > Mammalia > Perissodactyla > Rhinocerotidae > Diceros > Diceros bicornis. The sequence goes on from NC_080760.1 coordinate 50,941,201, forward strand.
AAAAACTAAAAAATAGTATTGAAGAACACAAAAGAAGTCTTAAAGACATAGATTGACATACTATAGTCTTAAATAGTAAGGATCAGTGTCTAAAAAATGCCCATGTTCCCTATGACAGGCAAGGAGGTGTACCTTCCTTCAAAAAAGATTGTGACAATCATCTTCAGAGTGCGGTAAGCAGACAGTCTCCAGCTTAAGAACTTCAGGATCTACTACAGTGCTTGAGCCAACCCACACTCATCCCAGGCAGCCCACAAACAATGACTAATTACCTGAGTTGTCTGGCTCGGAATCGCTCATGAGGCTGTAATCAAAATATTAGCTACTGCTATCATCTGATGGTTAACTGAGGCTGGAGGTTCTGCTGACAAAATGGCTCACTCACATGGTTGTTAGAAGAGGCTTCAGATCTTGGCAACCTTGAGCTCTCCTTGGGACTGCTTGGGTGTCTTCACAACATGTGGGCTGTCTCTTCCTTCTATAGGCTGTCTTTGTCTCAGGAGTTTGTCAGGCATGCTGAGACTTTCTCAGTTGCACTGCAATCTGAGGTTCTTCTACCAAACCCTCCTTCTATTTCTTTCAAGGCCCAAAGTCTCTCCCTGCCTATGCTTGCCTTCTCCCACCAGTCTTTCGCAGCCAGACCCTCCCAGACGTCTTTCACACATCTTACTTTATCTTGGTATCTGTTTCAGAGAGGATTGAACTGACCCACTTCATAATTTAACTTATAAATGTACCATAATCACGGTAAAAATACCAGATATACTTCCTCTAAAATTTATGTAAATATAAAATAGAAAACAGTAATATAAAATAGGAATTTGAAATACACACACATATATGTAACCCTGTGTATGTGGGTTTATATATATATTTATACACGGAGAGTGAAATGGAGAGAGGGATTTGTTGGATTAATGCAAATAGAGGAAATAATAAGAAGAATCTAATTAAGAACTACAAAGGAAAATCAATCTGACCAGGTAATAATATATATTATGTTATAAGTTTCAAACAACTAAAACTGGAAATAGCCAGGTTAAAGAAAGAAAATACAAAATCAAGAAATATATTAAAAGAAATATGGCGTTTCAATATATGATAAATTTGAATCCTTAAGTTGAAGTGGAAAGGATAGAATTTCTAACAATTTGGTTTGGACAACTGAGCAGTCATACTGACAAAACCTCACATGATATATCAGTAAAATTTCAAGTGGATCAAAATTTAATTGTAAAATATGAACTAATACAAGTAGTGGGATAAGACATTGAATTCACTTATAAAATTGTGGTAAGGAAGACCTTTCTACACTAATTCAAAACATAAAAGTTATTAAAAATTGGTAAACTTAAGTCTATAGATATAAAAAATGTTAGAACTCAAATGAGGAAAAATTGCCATAAACAATGTCAAAAGGCAAAAGAAAAACTGATAAGAATTATTTTCAACTCAGTCTGAACTGAGCTTCAACTGAGGATATCATCTTTCTTGATTTCTAAGAGCTAGAAAAAAATAAGAAAAAATACCAACACAATGAACACACACAAATACCTATACACACACACACATACAAATTACAAATTGCCAGTAAACACATGTAACCTCATTCATCTTTGCCTAAATAAGAGAAAAGCAAATTAAAAATACACCTAGAGAGGCTAGCCCGGTGGCACAAGCGGTTAAGTGTGTGTGCTCCACTGCAGCGGCCTGGGGTTCACCCGTTCAGATCCCAGGCGCGCACCAAGGCACCTCTTGGCAAGACACGCTGTGGTGGCGTCCCATATAAAGTGGAGGAAGATGGGCACGGAAGTTAGCCCAGGGCCAGTCTTCCTCAGCAAAAAGAGGAGGATTGGCAGATGGTAGCTCAGGGCCAATCTTCCTCACACACACACAAAAAAATACACCTAGAAACCCTTTCTCAATTATCATCTTTGCAAACACCTAACACTTTGAAAATATTCTTTGGTAGCAACACTGTAAACAAATAGCATTCTCTTACATCACTGGTGAGAGTGAAAAATTGTTTAACCCCAAAGACAGCAGATTTGCAACATTTATCAAAATTTTATATTTTGACCCCACAACCTCATTACTGTGGCCTTATCCAACAAGTACACCTGCTTATGTATATACGTGTACAGGTATATTCATTGCATCTTTGTTTATAATTGTAAAACACTGGCATCCCCCCAGATGCCCCTCTACAGAGGGCAGGTTAAATAAACACCTACTCAATTCTTACAGTACATCGTTAAAAACAATCAGTACAATACAAAAACAAAAGTAAGACATTTCTCTAAGTGCTGTTATAGAAAGTATGACGATATATATTAAGTGAAACCTGCAAGGGCCAGGACAGTATATACCAATTGCTGTGTTCAGTATGAAGTGGAGGGCATAAGAACATACGCTGGTATTTTCTTGTGTTTTCGTAAAGTGACACTACAAGAACATGAAAAGAACTAATAAAAAGGAGTAGATGCATGAAATGAGGGAGAAAGCACGTTGCTAGGGAGAGAAGTGGAACTGAGATTATTCACTCCGTCTGTACCTTCCTCAGGTAGTTTTGGATTTTTAACCATATAAATGCATTATCCCTTTAAATGAGCAAACAAGGGGGAAAGTTGTTCACCTTCATCCTCCTCTCAGATTTTATCCATTTATTCACACATTCATTAAACAGTTCTTTATCACACTATTAAAGAATGCCCTTCACAAGAGAGCAAGGTGCTGTGGAATATAGCTATGAAGAAGATACGTGTGTCCCTCTCCTCATGGAACTTACATTCTAGACCCAAGACAGAATAGATGATACTAGGTGATTCTGGTAAAGGTAGATATTCATAACCACAGAACAAAACAATCCCAGCTGTTCTCATGAGCCACCACTCGCCCGCTTACACTCAGACAATTACTGATGTTATAAAATATCTCAGTGTTGTGAAACTAACCATGTTTACCAGTTCTGATCGTTATGACTGATTTATAGGATGCTGACAGTTGAGGTGGGTCTTTAGGATTTTACCAGGAGACTATTAAAGCACAACAAAGCAACAAGAGGGTCATTTCAACCAAAATCACTTGTATTGTGGAGTACACTTGGTAATGTAAAAATGGGGTTTCTAAATGGGGTTGAGGGAGACCATTCAATATATGCCATCAAAAAGGTTAATGGCACCTGAATGCAGGTGGGGAGAGAGGACATCAACAGAGGAGGTGATGACCGAAGGGAGTCTGACCTTCAAGGGAGAGGGGCAGATGTGCCAGAAAGGAAGGGTACACGGTGTGTTCTAGGGAGAAGCCTGTGTACATAGACACACCCAGGCTTCAATGAACTCTCATAGTTATTGGAGCTACACAAGCTTTGACTGTGTTTAAACTGGGAAAGAATGGCAAGAAATGAGTCCAGTGTCTAATGATGATGAGACTTAGCAACTAAGTTAGGAAGTTTAGAATCATCTTATAGGAATGGAAAACTGAACAAAGATATTAACCAGGAAAGGGATAGAATCATATCAGTGTTTTAGAAAGATATATTGGATAAGGAAGAACCCGGACTAAGTAAGAAAATGTAGTGAAAGTTTACCAGCACCTAAATATACAAAACTTCAAAAAAAAAAAATTCCTCACTGAGCCATCTATGTATTCTAAGGTAAAAAAAACCAGAATGCTTAAATGCAACATTATTGGTTGGTGTTCTTCCAGGAGCACTTGCTATAAGCTCTTGGTCAATGGACAGTGATCTAGTCCATTCATTCATAGACCTTCCCCTGTGCTATCTTGTGGACCACCCTCTAAAAGTCGCCTCATTTGCTTCAAACTGCATCTCCCCTGCCTTAATCAGGAGCAAGACAGCAATTTCAAGAAAATGGAAAACACTTTCATGTCTAACTTCATGCTCGTGTGAACTTCTTAGAACGCTTTTATTGGAAAAATTCATTTGGCTGAAAGAGAAAAGATGAGACGCAATAAAAAGTCGTGTTGGGATAAGTAAATTGAAGCTATTATATTTTCTATTCCTTTAACATTGTCCCAGCATTAATAGATCCCTGACCTCGAAAATTGGGGGTCTCCTTATTTTCTTGTGCTCATTACTATTGTGAACGCTTCTCCATCAATCAAACTTATTTGAGAAGGAACCTTGAAAAACCTTTCTAATCAGGCTTCACAGCAATATTTTTGTATATATTGATTTAATTAATTTTTCCCATGTCTTTGTTGCTGTGGGATTTGTATTTTTGGTTTAAAGTAGAAAATCACCACGCAATGCAGAGCTACTTTTTCTCAATACTGACACTTACCACCTGTGGTCTAAGCATTGTTTTTTATTTTCCAGTCTGTTTTATCTGCATTTCCTGGAGCCAAATATTTATGGAGTCTCTCATTGGCATGCCTATCTCAAATTTATTTTGTATCTTACCTGTAGACTACTGCATAATATTTTAAATTTTTTTTGCTGTTGTCTAAACATAAATGTAATAAAAAATTTTTGGAGATTCAGAAAATGGGGATTTAGGAATGAAAGGAAAAAGGGAAAGAAGGAAGGAAGGGAGGGAAAGAAAGAGAAATAATTAATCTTACTCTCACAGAGTGAAAATGACTGTTAACATCTTAGCAGGAGTACTCACAGACTTGTACTGGTGCCAAAAGTACAAATGGAAGCCTATTTACCATATATTTAAATATCAAAGAGTAATGAATCAAACTAACAAATTGACAATGAAATATATTTTTTATCCTACCTTGATAGATATATCTAAACAATAACCTGGAATTTCAGACTCAAATATTGAAATCTCAGAGTTCTAGAAGTTTCTCGCCTTAACATGGCAACATAGCCCATCCCTCTCTGTCTGACTCCAGCACTGGACTCCTCCACAGGGGCTTCTCACAAGCATGTACCCATGCCAGGTAATCCACTCAACAAATTTATCTCTTGTTTATAGACACCAAAACAGCTGTTTCTAGGTTAACTATTCATGGTGTGATTTATATTTGAAAGGACAGATTTGAGAAAGAGGCTAGAATCATTTAAGCAGGGACTTCTAGACTCTCTGGTAACTAAGACCTTGTTAGGACAAGAGGGATGAGGGCTCCAGGTAGGCACATCTCCTTTGCCCCACAAACATTCGGGGGAGATGAAGTTTGAGGAAAGCCCAGGGGAGCAACTCTCTTTCAGGGAACTGATGCCTGTTGACATTGCATATTGGTACATTTTCTCCCAGGTTTTATAAGCCCATGTTATTATATAGTTATGATCACATTATCTATGTGACTGTATTTTTCTTTATTAAAAATCATTTCTGATAGCTTTATGTATTTTATTAAACATTTGTATGGCTGCAAAGACACCCCTGGTGTATAATACTCTAATTACTCAAGTCCCTGTTGTAGAAGATTTAAATTATGCACATCTTTGTTTGGTATAAATAATGCCAATATACATATATGGTGTACAAGAGTTTCCCTCCCCCAATTAAAAAAATATTTATTCAAGATAGATTCCTAGTAGTTGAATTGAGGAACGTGTGGAAAGTAAGAAAGTTGAAATCAAGAAGAGTTTAGATAATTCTTTCAAGAAGCATGGCTATGAGAGAGCAAGAAAGACATGGATGGCTTTAGGGGAGGAACCTGGGGTTGAGTTGGGTATGTGATTGCATCTGTGTGTGTGTGTGTGTGTGTGTGTGTATGTGTGTTGTGCAAATGAAAGACTTGATGTTAATGAAAAGACACCACTAAAACTGCAATTCCTGTATACGTGTGTGTTGAGGGGGAGGGCCAATGTGAGGTCATTGAAAGGGTAGAATGTGAAGATATGAAACTCCTAGGGAAGAATGAAAGGAGAGAGAGGAAGTGCCTGTACCTATTCCAAAAGTGGGAGAGGAAATGCAGGGCATGTATCCAAAGCATTTTTATATTTGATCTCAGTTAAATCAGAGCCCCAAGCACAAAAGCAGTTATCCTAGGAACATATGTGGTCATTGGACTGGAGTTTTATTTTATCTGTGAATTTGATCTGAGGTCATCAGCTGAGACTGGGGTAGGATAGAGAGATGAGAGGTCTGAAGAGTGGTGATAATATAAAAACCATCCATTGTGGAGAAAGGGAGAAAATGCTGGCTAACGAATCTCTTCAGGGCCATCTGGACATGCTCAGGGTTCCGTCATGTTTGCAGTCAAGGTTCAGAGTAGCACAAGAGGCAGAAGGATGTGATTTTCCCCGGTACAACCCACTAGTCTGGAAGTGGTCACAGATCCTACAGAGAAAGAGCATAGTGTAGGGTTGGTGTTGGGCCAGCAGGCGAAAAAAACAGCAATGAAGCAAGGAGGCTTAAAATATGTGCAAAGGAAGGTAAACGGATGGGCCATGAATGCTAAGCTGGAAGTAAGTGAAGACAGGAGATGTTTTCTAAAAAAGAAAAAGATTAGACATGGAGTAAAGGAATAAGGGATTTAAACAAGTTTGTGTTGGTCATCTGAAAGAATCTCATCCTGATCTGTTTATCTCCCTACATTTTTTTCAGTGTTCCAAAATATCCATATCCCTCTTCAAACTCCATTATGTCCTTAATCATTTTAAAAAGTCCCGTTTGCCCCCATATCTTGGATGAAATTTTGTTCTCTCTTGCGGATCATGCGTCAGCTGTCACCTTACAGAGGGGATGCTAGTCGTTCTTCTATTTCCTATAAACCGTACACATGTTCAAGAAGGTGATGTGTGAGATCTTGTTCTCTTCCAACAGCAAAGACAAAGGCCAAGGTGCTTGCTTTACTTGTAATTTCCCATAAACAAAGGCACTATTTAAAGAAGAAGGATATTGATGTAATTAAAAAGCTATACTATAAATTAGCTGACCTGTCGTTATTAACTCCCCATCCCATTGGAAGTGAGTCATCTTAGTAATTATTAAACCATGAATGTGAATTTGGTTAATGTCTTCATCCTCCACAATGCTATCTTATATGCACTTGCTTTTGGTCCTTGAAAGTGGTTTTCAAGCAAGCTTTGAACCCTACAGTGTGGAGATGGCTTAAATATCAGTAAATCACAGGGATGTTTTCACGCATTATTGATTTCCTATTGTCAGTTACTGCTTCATTATGTCTGGGGAGTTTATTATTTATAATCACAACTAAGCAACTCAATAAGGTTGTCACAAATCAACCTAGTGCTTCTCCAACTAGCTGTCACGCTTCTTTATGACCAGTCTGGGAGTTTACATGATCATATCGCATTCCTAATTTAGTTTCAAAGTACACTATAGACAAACTACCATAATGTCAGAGACACTAAATACTTCACTTTGAATATATGCCTCAAGGCTTTAGAATAATGCATTATGAAACTGCAGGGTACCAAGATTCTGTCCTCTAAACAATGAGTCCAAAAAGACCTTAGATTGTTTGAAGTTATATATCCTAGAGGGGGAACACAATTTGTCTTGTTGAGAAGTAAGTCTTAGGATTGCTCTAATGTACTCAATAAGGGTTCAGGAAAGCTAAAGGACCTGAAGAATATATGACTTGTGGGGACAAAACAGCTGTTTTGAGATTTCTGAGGATTAACATGCAAAAAACTGCTTACACTTATACTTTTGTATTCCAAGAGGGAGTAGGAAAATCATTAGATGCAAGTTATCAGAACATGACTTTTTATCACCACAAGGAGCAGAATTTCTACTTAATAGAAATAACACAAAATGGGTAACTTTCTTATAAGTTATTGAATTCCCCAAATACTTATTACTTTTAGAACATTGAATGTTCACCCTTTAATATCTGTGAACTTAGCAAAGTAAGATTTCTAATTTTTGTGGTTGTTGCTCTTTTTGTTGTTTCCATTATTACAGTGAAATGGAATGGGCATGAGAATCTGTAGGAGATGATGAGTACTGAGGAGATTCGTGATTATGAAAGTGTGACTAAATCATAGCTATGAGTTTTTAGAGTTTTTATTCTGTGTAGGAGATACAACTTATATAAGCAAATAGAAGAAGAAAGCCGTGTCTCAATCAGAGTTCAACTAGAAAAGTAGAACCATTTCATATATATTCATATACATGTAATATGTGTATGTATATATGCGTGAACAGACACAGAGATAGAGATAGAGACAGAGACAGAGATAGAAATAGAAGTAGAGAGATTTGTTAAAAGGATTTGGACTTACACAACTGTGGACTTGATAGGCAGCTCTGTAGGGATGTGTCTCTGTATTTGATGCTAGAGCTTGAAGACTTTAGAGCAGGTAGTCAGGAAGAAAAGATGTAAAGTGAGGGAGAGCAAGGGCAGGCTGGAATCTACAATCATACACTGGAAACCTACGAGGATGGACTGAAACCTATATCAGATATTTTTGCCTCTGACCCAGGTAACATGTGTGCCCTGCAGAACTGGATATCCTTCATCCCAGGTCTAAACATGCAGACCCAACAGTCAGGGAAGCTGAAGGAGAAGACAGAAAAAGTTAGAGCAGTCTCTGCTTCATACCAAAGATGTAAGTCAATAAATCAGCAACAAAACATGTGGATTTAAAAAGGAGTTACCACTTCCTTTCTGTCCTCCAAACCTCCAAAGAATTTCCATTGTGGTCCATCCTAAGAGAAAATATACAAGAAACAGGATTCTGAGGAGTGCAGTTCCATCTTTCCAGCTCAACACATCACAAAGCCACCAAAAATCAAATTCCAGCTCAAATAACAAGAAAAGTGATGTGAGGGATATTTACAATTATAAGAGTTATACCCTCATAATAGGAATTTGGATGAGCCTACATTACCACATGTGCCAAGAGTGAGAAGATCCCAGCTTTAAATATATGAACAAACACAAAACTAGATTTAACCAGGCCATTTTATTTGTCTTCTCTTTCCTTGGACTAAAAATGTAGGCACCTGATCTTCAATTTATGCTATAGCCTACATGAGAGGGTTAGCTGGTGAAAGAGACCTCATTCAGGTATTTAATCTCATAGGAAGTACTGTTCCCCTTGCCAGATAGACCTGCTGTTCAAAACCTTGTGTCTTCCTGGCATTTTGAGTCTCTGGCTTCATTCTCAAGTTTAGGAAATGTCCCTAAGTTCTCCACTGTTTTTTGGCCTCTCATTCCCACATTCTCCTTCACTTCGAAAATTCCTCCTTTTACTTCATCTTCATCTCTCCATTTCATGGTCCCATAGTTCTGGTGCAATTTGAGATGGAGGTAGAGACTCTCTCCTCACCAGATTAAATCTCATACAAGCTTCATCAACTCTCTTGAGCTCTTGACCACTCAGCTAGAGGAGAGAGATCAAACATTTGCCATTCCCCCATACATTTCAGTATTCCCTTTGACACGGTAAAACTTCTCCAGTTTTTAATTCTCTTTTGTGTTCTTTACTGTGACAATGCTACAATTCCTTATTTTATTCATTTATTTGTTTAACAAACACATTGAGTGTGTACCATACATTAAGCAGTGAGGGTACCAGGAGGAGATGTCCTTAAGGAATGCATACTGGACAGAGATAGATAAGTAAATAAATTACTACAATAACTGTCATTATAAAGATAAATACAAGACTATTTAAACAAAGCACCAAGATGAGATACCTAAAAGAAATGGTTGGGGGTGGTGCAGGTAAAGTTAATAAATCAGAGAAAGCTTTCCAGCAAAGTGTCATTAAGGTGAGATTGAAATGGAGGACAAGATAGGCTTCCTGGCAAGGGAAAGGACGTATGTAAATCCATAAAAGTACGAGGAAAGAAGGGACATTCAAGAACCTGAAAATGAATATAGGAGAATAGTTAAAAGTAGTGATAACCCTTACAGTCTTCGAGTACTTATTATTAACTAAGCACTGTTCTAAGTCCTTACATCATTCACTAATACTAGCCAGAACCTCATGAGTGTGTTCTATTAAAAATTTTCATCATCCTCATACCACAGATGAGAAAACCATGGGACACCAAATTTAAGCAAAAGCTTAAATGACAGATCCAAGACAGGAATCCACACCCTTTCACTCTAGAACTTGAGTTCTTAAACATCGTACTCATCTTTTTGTGCCCATGAGTTCAGAGGTGAAGGTAAATGTGGCACAAAGGAGCTATGAGATCAAAGGCCTTGGGTCTCAATCTTGGTAGCAACAACCAAGTAATTTCAAGCTGTAAAAGAATGTGATCAGGGGCCGGCCCCATGGCTTAGCGGTTAAGTGCGCACGCTCGGCTCCTGGTGGCCCCAGGTTTGGATCCCGGGCGTGCACTGATGCACTGCTTCTCCGGCCATGCTGAGGCCGTGTCCCACATACAGCAACTAGAAGGATGTGCAACTATGACGTACAACTATCTACTGGGGCTTTGGGGAAAAAAAAGGAGGAAGATTGGCAAGAGATGTTAGCTCAGAGCCGGTCTTCCTCAGCAAAAAGAGGAGGATTTGCATGGATGTTAGCTCAGGGCTGATCTTCCTCACAAAAAAAAAAAAAAAAAAGAATGTGATCAGATTTTCATTTCTACATTTGCCCCTTAGGCAGAGCATATCTTGAGTGGAGAGGAATTAAAGACAAAGACCTCAGAGAAAAAGATATTATAATGTAAGCAAATTTAAGCAAATGGCAGTGTCTGAGATCCAGAGCCAGTTGCAACGAGAACAACAATAGAAGAAAGGATTAAGAGCTGTTTAGGAGAGAGTATGTACAGGATGGGTGCAGATTGAGGAAGAATCAGTACATAAAATGATGCAGATTTCTGACTCTACAGGCCTACTCTGTAAGATGGGGAAGATAAGAAATGTAGATCTGGGGGGAAGACCATGCATTCAGTTGTGGATATTGGGTTTCCTGTACTGCAAATGAAACTACATGGAGATATCCCAGATAGAGTGAAAAATGCCACATTGAAAGAACAGGAGAGTCGCTTGATTGAAGGATGTGATTTCAAATTAATGGAAGATTGCAGATGGTGAAGCATTGCCTAATGACCTCCTATTGTTGACCTCATTTTCCTTTGTGACCCTGGCTTTTATACTACAGATGGAAAATCCTGCCTGAGTCTACAAAAGCTAGTTTCTGCCTTGCCTAATCCCACCTCATGCAGAGTACTCCTCATGACTGCAAACATCACACTGTCAAGTTAGCAACGAATGCATCTTGTACAGGAATGCAGCCTGTCATTTGTTCTCTTGAGAAATTCAGTGAGAATGGAGAAGCGCTGGGCAAATAAGGTTGTAAAAAAGAAAAACACCCACATAATTATTCATTACTTTCATCTTCCCTAATTCAGTCTATGCCCCAATTACTGATCCATTATGCTCTGACGACTGTGTTGGAATCACTATTTATGCAGTTATGAAAACATTTGTTTTTAATGATTAGATCTATTTTGTTCTCTACTTTTCAGATTTTATTTTCATCTGTGGTGACATGGCTTAAAGAGGAAATCCATTCTTCTTCCTGCTGGATTTTTGTGTTCCATGCCGACTCTGAGTTGCCCAAGAAGTGAATGGTGCTCTGAATTGTATTTATGTAAAAATAAAATACAATAATAAAACACTATTGATAGTTGTGCATCAAAATCCTGGGGAGTTGTAAAAAAAATATGTATTCCCGGTGTCGGAATCATGCCCTTTAAAAAGCTCCTCAGGTGATCTGATTATAAAAAGTTTGTGAAGCCACTAGTTTAAAATTATATTTCTTCACTTACTGAGAAAATCACATTTCAAAAATGCAAGGAAAACAAGGTTAGCTCCCTCTCTCCTCCATAAACCCTGGGTGTTTTTGCCCTTTCTCACATATCACTGAGAATATTCTCTCCATCTCCTTTGTTGACACCTCCTTTACTTCTTCCAGCTTCACCCTTAGATGTAGGTTTTCTCCATGGTTCTGACCCTGGTCCCATTTTCTCCTTTTCTTTCCTTTGTAATGCCTGCTGTTCATTGAATAACTATAGATCTTCTTGTGATTTCACCTATCACCTCTAGCTGATGGTTTGCTAGCTGAAAAATCAAGATAACCAAACAGAATTATGGTGAGGAGTGCCAAACTTTCATGTAAAGGGGCAGAGGTCTTTACCCACTGGATACTTCAAACTCTCCTTGTTCTGAATTCATCTATCCTTTTATTTCCTTCTGGAAATGGAAAATTCTCTTTTAAAATCCCATATTTCTTTTATCCCAGAACACATGACAATCTGTACTTATCAATTTGTGTTTGGAGATCAGATCACAGGGTAGCGTGATCTTGCAAGAATTCATATAGGTTAGGGTTTTTTTTAGACAGAAAAGGCAAATATGATTGTAAGTCATTAATTTAGTGGCAAGAGATTTGAATTCCTAGATAAGTTTTGAGACTTCCAAGGTCAGGGGCAAGAGTTGATTACCACAAGATTCTAAAGTTTCCAAAAAAGAAGATGAGATCACTAAAGGAAATCACAACATGACAATCATCCATATTGTGGTGAGACCTCCTGATAACATCTATACGGTGGTCTTCCTAAAATACAGAGTTGAAAATGTCACTCCAATAAAATTTAAGCCCCACAGAGGCAGGGATTTTGCCTTTTTCATTCATTGATGTATCCCATGCACCGATAACAGCGCCTAGCGTGTACTAGACCCTCAATAACATTTGTTGAATAAGTAAATAAATCTCCTTAGTTAAAAATCCCCTTGAAATAGGATTAATCCAACACTGAATAGCCTAGCATGTAAGATGTTTCCAAGTCTGCCTCCAACAAATTTGACAGTCTTACCTCAGTATGCATCTCTCCAAATTCTACCCAAATTCCAAAAATCACTCACATTTCTCCAAAGTTGCCTTTTTTTAATGAAAATTAAATCTAGTACTTCTTTATTGAAAATGTATTGTGTTTAATTCATTCTTTATTAAAAAAATTGTTGAGCTACATATATTGTTTCTAACTGGGGATAATCACATTCCTTAAAAGGAACACACACAGCACGACGAGACCATATAAGAAGAGAAAACAAAACAGGTTTGAATGTCTAGGAAAGTTTTGTTTGAGGAAGTGATGTTTTAGCTGAAACTTGCAATATGTGCAGAATCCGTTTATACATAAACCTAGAGGCAAGGTCAGTTATACAATTTGCAAGGTCTAGTGCAAAATGAAAATGCAGGTCCCCTTGTTCAAAAAGCAGTCTGTCTTCCCTAGTTTCTCATTAAACTTGTTACAGTGTTTTTATTTGCCGTTTAATGTCATTCTGTCTAAAAAAAAATAAAATTTTAAAATTTTAGCATGAATTTATCCATTCATCTTTATATATTGTACATTACCAATTTTAACTGCAGATATAAGGGCATTTAACTCATACGTAAAATCATCAAAATTACACAGTTGGTATTCTGCTATTAGTATATGCATATGTATTTTGTTTTTACCAAAACAGTGGAAATGCTGCACAAAACTAACTGAATAGTTTTTATTTCACTTCTTGAAATATACACATTCTACCAACACTATCTTCAGTTTAATGATGAGTAAGGAAGGACTTAAAGGGAAAGGAATTACAGTTAACCTTATCTTTCCCTTTCCTTCTACATCATCATTTTCAGCAAGTTCTGGTTCTAATCGAGAATGGAGTGCCCTCTCAGGGCTGACTACAGCCCTGCTTACTCAGTCACAAATGTACTTACCTCTTTAACTTTTGTTGAACTCTCATGCACCCTGTCCACCAGAAGTCTATGCCTGTGAGGCATCAAGAATGCTATATTCAGATGCAGCAGCAAAGAACAGTGGACAGGAGTATCACACACATCTCCTCTGCTCACCTGCACGCTCTATTTTCCCTTTGAACTTCACTTACAAAATATACGTTCTAAGATAAAATTATTAAAAATTTCAAGAAGGTAACAACAGAGCATTAAACTAAGCTTGTCTTCCTTCTGGGCTAGGACCTGTAGTTAATGCACTGATTGTGTGCATTACACCCATGCAGTCAGCTCTGTCAAGAAGCAAGAGAGAGCAGAGCACATTTAGGAACTTTTCTTCATCGAGGATGGTTGGAGCATGTAGTGTAAGGAGAGCTTTGAGACAAGAGATGAAGAGCATTTTAATACATGTCACCAAGTCACTAGTGGCTTCCATGGCTTTTCAGATGTGAAAGGGACCCCCTTTAGCCCTAAATATGTTTAAAATTTTAGCAGCATCAGAAAATTCTGGTTGTTTCCTCTTGGAAAGATTTGCTCTAGCTTTTGGAGGACCATGCTCTCCTGGTTTCCCAACCTGGCCTCCTGGCAGCATTTCATTGGCCTGTCTTCTTCCTGTCTGTACCCACGTATCCATAGCTCTGTCCTAGGCCTTCTTATCACTCCACACATTCTCCCCAGGCAATCTCATTCACTCATATGATTTCTATTATGATCAAAACAAGATATTAGCTCAAACTTCACTTTAAAGTACCAAGGCAATTTATCAGACTTCCTACTAGACATTTCTCATAACTATCTCAAATTGTTCATTTTCCCCTGACCGTCCTTTTCAAGGGTGCTCTTTCTCAGCATCCAGTTCTTTGCTCTATAATTCTGAGAATTCATTTTGATTCTACTCTACCAAGTTGCTAATACTTTAAAATAATCTTCAAATGTCTACGTATGTCTATCCCCATTTCTACCCCTGCAGTGTAAGCCTAAGTCCTACAGTCTCTCATTTCTATCTGTGGACCTTGTTTCTTCCTTCAATTCATGCTTGATACAGAGGTTAGAGGGTTACTAGAACACAAAATCTTATTACATCATTCACCTGTTAAAATTTCTTCAATGCCTTGCAAACTTCTAAGGTGAAATCCAAACTTTGTAAGATGATTGAAAGACAAGCATTTTCCAGACTTGAACAGCAGTTTTAGTCTCACTTTTTCTGACCTTTATAGGTTAGAATCCAGACTCTCCTGCTGTGTAATCTCAGCAAATCACTTAACCATTTGTGGTTTAGCTTCCTCTTCTGTAAAATGGAGATAATAACAACATGTTCTTCATAGGGTTATTGGAAGGACAATAAAGAGCTAATATATGTCAAGCACTTAAACTATTAAGCACTACATCATTATAAGCTATTGAATTAGTCAGCTGTCTATGGGTAAAAAACAAACACAAAATCTCAGTGGCAAACAACAATAGGCATTTATTCTTTGCTCACAGGTGTGAAGGTTGGCAGGTGGCTTGATTTGGCTGTGGGTCACCTGGACTTGGGTCCAGACTGCAGACTCACCTCATGTGCATATTCTGGGCCCCAGCCTGAAGCTGAAATGGTTGTCTAAGCATGTTCTTCTTATGGCAAATGTGAGAAGCTTCCAGAGAGATGAGTGGAAATATACAATGCCTCTAAGTACTTAGTTCAAGATCGGCATTGAGTCATTTCATTGACAAAAACAAGTGCAAACCCATGGCATGGGAGGTATAGCCTTCTTGGGGGGTTGGGGGAGTGGTGGAATTAACATTTCCTGCATGCTTATCTAATTTGCTGCTGTAATTGTCACACGTCCATAGTTCCCAGACCTTGTGCTCCAGCCATACTCCACTTACGTGATTTATGTCATTTATTAAAATGTCCCGTGCTTTACTTTGTGTCTGAAACTCCCTACATGCTGCCTGGAGGACTCTCTCCACCTACCCCATTTAGCCAGGCTTCCTGTCCCTCCTTCATCCCAAAGGTCTTCCTTAATCCCCTGTCAAGATAAGTTTGCCTTCCTCTCACAGTGCTCTGTGTTTCCTCATTATATCACACATCTCGCTCACAGAATTAGATACATGAGACATCTATGTAAATAAGAATGGGTCTAGAATAGTGCCTACCTGGTGCAGAATAGGCTCTCAAGAGATACTGATAGAATGAATAAATAATGTCTGACAATATTTATTCAGGAGATTTATAGTCAGGTGAGTAACAGAGACTTGGTACAATGTGAAGCCAGACCTTACTGAGATAGTAGCAGAGTGACAGACGAAAAGCCCCAGTGCAGGAAGGAAATTACTAGCAGAGACTGTGGAATATTTTAAGGTCACAGCCCAGTAGTTGATATTTAAGGCAAGCCTCCAATAGTGTAAGATGTGTTTCTAGATTCCATGTTTAAGGTTGATGCAAACCAAGAAGCAACACAGCCCACGTGGAGCTATTCAAAAGGTTAGCAGACATTGAGAGTCAGCAAGATCAGGATAGACATTTATCATGAGAGGCTGAATCTAAATTCAAATCATAGCTAAAAAGGGTTCAACATATTCAAGCCCAAAACTGGTGGTGATGAAGGGATTATAGGAGAACAAGAAACAAGAATGAAGTCGAGGCAGCTTATAAGCAAGTCAGGATGTCAATGTAAGCATGAGTAAATGAGTGAAGACTAAGTGCATGAAGAATGAGAGAATGCTAGAGGCCAGGTCTCTCCTCCACAGGAATATTACTAAATGACACAGGACCAGGAGAAGGACTGAAAGCCTGCAGGGATTGAGTACACACAGGAAATATTAGGAGTAACATCTTCATAAAATTGCTATCATTTTTGGTGTGTCAATGACGTGCCAGGCAATTACCTAAGAACACCATATGTATTATGCTGCATAGTCCTCATGACAGCTCCCATTAACTACATGTTCTTTATTCTTATCATTTTACCAATGAGATCTCAGAGGATTTCAGAAATGTTGCCATGGCTATATTCCTAGTAGTGGTGCAGCTGGGGGTTGACAAGAACACCAGAGTCTTGCTTGTAACAGGCCAGGCCATATGATGCCCCAGCAATGCATTCCCTCGGCAGTGTTCTGGTGGGGACCCAGGTCTTGGTGGGCATATGTGTGCCAGGGCCCATCCACAGGCTTACCAGTAGAGTAAACACACTTATTCTAGATTTGCCCCTAGTGAATCTTATTTCTAGACCTATACTTTCTACCTTGGCTTCAGGAAGGGAGCCCTGAACTGGCTGCCTGAAAATACTTAGAGTCCATAGTTAAAAGACACTGAGGAAAGCAATTTCCAACTTTTGACACAGGACTTCCTCCTTGTTAGATAAGTAATACGCTCAATCCCATGAGCAATAATCCAACAACTAGTTTCCCACTGGATGCAACTACAGTGGAATTTGAAAGAGACACATCTTTGATTTCCATAAGAGATTGTGTGAGTTTGCTGATATGCCCCCTAAAAGGAACCACCAAGAGAAAAGAATCTGCTTATTCTTCACGTGTGTCTTTTCGACTGACCTGATTCCATCTTATAAAACCAGAATGTCAGATTCCAGCCAATGACGTAGTAGTATATTCCTAATGTGATCTTTCAAGATAATTAGTCTCTCTGTTTATCACACAGCTGTGTCCTCACAAGAAATGTTGATTTTGTTGGGTTTTAAAAGTGCACAATGATAAAAATATAAACTGTAAATCATCTACCAAAGATAAAAAGATGAGTGATGTTATAATTAAGGATGATATACTAGGTCTGAGTGTCTCTTTGCACCTCAGAATCTTTCATTTTTTTCTTCTTTAGACAGTTCTGCTTTGTCAGCCTTAAGAAATTGTAGCAATAATAATAATAACAGAATAATGAAAAGATCAACAAATAATTATAAACGATCTGATACAGACTGTTACCTGAAATTAAGTACTCCAAGGGCCCCAAACAATTTAACTGAGCTGTTGTTGATATGGGAAATTCGACATTTTTACTAATGATTGACAACTTGATTGGAGAGTAATATATATAGCTTCTACTACAAGTTGTATCACTGCAATTCTTCAACAGACAGCAGACAAGAAGGTAAGGAGTCTATATTTTCATGGTGCAGTGGAGAATAAGGAACTCCACTCCATTCACATATCTCCCAATCAGAAAGGAAGCAGGTCCTCAACCCTCTCTCCGCCATTGCTGTGTGCGGTGTCACTGAAGTGGTTTGTCTATCTCTGGGATTAATCCCAACCTCTAAAGTTTATGGGGGTGAAAAAGCTCCTTCTTAAATCTCCAAGTTTGGAAATGTTTGAGAACTTAGCCCAAATTTGTCTTTTTTCTTCCTTGAAACCTTCCATAATAAGCCAAGCTACACATGACCCCTATATTCACTCAGAGCCTTTTGTATTAATTATTGATTACTGTATGTGTCAATCAGCGTTCAACCAGAAAAGCAAAAGCATTAGGACACATAAAAGGTATTTGTAACAAGGAATTGGCTTAGACAATTACAGAGCTGTTTAGGCAGTTTCCGTAAGGCTGTGTCTCCATGTCTGATGTTGGAGTGTGGAGTCCGTGATGAAGGAAGTCAAGAAGCGACTATGACGAGCACAATCATGAGCTAGAATCTCATCAGGATGGACTGAAATCCATGTCTGTTCTTGTTGCTTCTGACCTTGATCACATGGGTACCCTACAAAAACCAGAGTCTTTTGTCACAGAGCTAAACACACACCTCTGACCCAGGACTCTTAAAAACTGAAGGCAAACCCACGGAATGTGTAGCGACCGCAGACCCTGAGGCTGCTTCATGCCCATGAGGTGAATCAGTAGATTGGCAACAAGGTGTATCAGTTATAAACCTGTTAATGTCTTTCTTCTTCCTTTCAAATCTTGCAAGAATCTTCCTTGAAACTCATCCTAATAGGAAACACACAGGAAAGGGAATTCTGTGAAATGTAGATCAATTTAGCCAGGTTGACACATTAAAAAGCCATCCTGCTGCATAAAGAAAGTCCTTCAAAACACAGTGGCTTAAAATTATGAAATGATAATAGTAATTAAAGCTATTGTATTTCTCATGATTCTGTGGGGTATGTGGGCAGTTCTTCCCATTTGAGATAGCTTGGCTGAAGCTGGATGACCTGGGCTGTTCTTATTCACATCCCCTGGCTCTAAGCTGTGGTGGCTGGGCATCTCTCACCATAGTCTCTCATCCTCCAGGAGGCCAGCCTGAGTCTACTCAAATGATAATCAAAATGTTCTGAGTAATAAGAGAGGACACGTGCTCATGTGTAAGTCTTCTTTAGCTTCTGGTTGCACTGCATTCTATCGGACAGAACAAGTTGCATGTCCAAGAGTTGTTTCAAGGGTTGGGAAAATACACTCAATGGGAGGAACTGCAATGAATGTGTGGCCATTCTCCTCCTTCCACACATTATTGTGGGGACAACTCTCTCCAAGTCCGTGGCCTCAGTGCTGGTCCAAGTCCACAACCATATTATATGTAGATAACTACACTCATCTCCTAACTACCTCATCACCTAAATTGTTTCTAAAAAATGGTTTTGACAGCATCAAATTGTGGTTTAGAAAAATGACTCTGGGCACTGAAAATAGGACAGAAAGAATCAGGAGGCGGTGATGTTATTTCAGTGGCTTAGATTAGGGCTGGATACTGTGGCCTCTTAACTAAATCTTACCTGTTTTGTACAGCTTCCAGCTAAGATTTATATATATATACACATATAAAATATATTATATATAATATATATTGTAAAGCATTGTAAAAAAAAAAAGGCAGCATAAAACAAAGAAAAATATATGACGGAGACCTCATGTGACGCACAAAGCCTAAAATATTACTCTCTTGCCCTTTGCAGATAAAATGTGCTGACTCCTGGCCTACAGCTACTCCTTTAGTGAATTATAAGTTAAATAAATTTTTTTAAAAACTGCAAAAATTCTTGAATTTTACTTTAGCATTGTAACTGACAGCCATATTTGTGCAGTGAAACTATCTAATAGAGAAAATGAGTAAATCGATTGATGCTATTGGAACCAGGTTTTAATTCTGAGATAAAGATATACAAATATAGGAGAAGAAAATGTGAGGAAGACTACAGTAGTTTGGATTTTATTTGGAGCTACTAGGTCATTCCAGTAGAAATAAATCTACTGAACACCCGAGTCTTGGTTTCTAAATAATATTTCCCACGAAAAGGAATGAGGGCTCTGGAGAAATAACTGATTTCAGATCTATGGCAGGAAAAGTATAAGGTAGGCCTAGGACATCTTGTGCCAGAAAGCACAGAAGCTACTGAAGACTCATGGGGATATGTCAAGTAGACAGAAACTCGTTTGAAGCCCAAACTCCAGCCAAATATAGAACAAGTTAAATATTAATAATAATAATCATAATAAAAATAATAATGTTATCACACATTGAATTTAAAAATCCAAAAATCCATAGACCTATGCAAAACAGTGGAGTGGGGTGCTGGGAGGAGAAAGGAAAGGAGAATGAGAGCTTATGGAGAAATAGTCATGGAATTTGAAAATCATCTGTACTAGTCAGAGTTCTCCAAAGAAACAAAACCAATAGGATGTATGCTAATATATATAAGAGGAGACTTATTATAGGAATTGTTTCACCCGGTTATGGAGGCTGAGGAGTCCCACAGTCTGCCATCTGCGAGCTGGAGATCCAGTAAAGCCAAGGGTATAACTCAGTCTGAGACAGACGGCCTGGGAAGTGGGAGGGGCACTGGTACAAGTCCTGGAGGCCCAAGAAGCAGAAGCTCCAATGTCCCAGGGCAGGAGAAGATGGATGTCCCAGCTCAAGAATAGAGAGAGACTTCATCCTTCCTCTGCCTTTTTGTTCTATTCACGCCCTGAAAGGATTGAATGATGTCCACCAACCTTGGTGAGGGCGGATCTTCTGTACTCAGTCTACTGATTCAAATGTTAATTTTCCCAAGCAAATCCTCACAGACACACCCAGAAATAATGTTTTGCCAGCTATCTGGGTATTCCTCAGCCCAGTTAAGTTGAAGCATAAAATTAACCATCACATCATCCCATCTTGGTTATTTATCACTACCTGTGATTACACATGCTCTTCTATTTCAGACAACTGATTTACCTATGTGATACAAGTAGCAAAAACGTATTGGATTTTGGATCATAAGACTGTGGTCCAAGAGACCATTTTGCATATTACAGACCCTGTTTGTTTGTTTTTTTTTAATTTAGATAGAAAATTTCTTTAACCTCAGTTACCATGCCTGTATCCAATCAATGGTAATAATTATTTCAGCATTGCCAACTGCTTTAAATGAGATCATGGATGTAGAAGTTTTATAGGATACTAGATAAATATAAGGTGTATTTATAAAGACCACAAGTTAATTTAAGAAAGTATAAATGAAGCAGAAGTCCATGAATAAAGCTTCACAATAACCTGAGAACCTAGAGAAGATTAGCACACAGTAATAAGATGTGTATTGAACCCTTATTCGAACCCTTATTCATTCTCTCTCTCTTCAATTCTTCCTTTCTTTCTTTTCTTTATTCCTGTTTATAGACATCCCTCAGCTGTGTGGCACGAGGAAATGCACACCATTGGAAAATATTGATCTGAGGACATACACAGGCAGTGCTTTCTCTTTCTTTTTCATTTATGGCAATTTCTACTTAGGCATTGTATAATATATTGCAGGGGAAGTTTCTGCTGATCTCAGGCTTTCCACACAGGCAAGGTGGCAGTCTGCATTCACTACTTTCTTGCAGCCACCCAGAAGGCTCTGTTTGCCAGCAATGATGGATGGACCCATATCGAGACTTCCATGATCCTTTCAAAGAGTCAAGCATTTCTATTTCTCTTTTCTTGACCAATGTTTGTTCCTGGTAAGGAAGGGCAGTGGTAGGCGATTTCTTGATTTATCATGTGCTTTCCCTTGCAATTTCTCTATTTCTGACACTAGCTTGTGGTGCAGAAATATATATTGTCAGTTCAACATCAATATTTGAAATTTTGAGGATCATCAATATGCCAGCAGCTAGAAAACAAGCAATCAGGGAAAAAATGGTGTCTTTGTTGTACTTCAATATTTCAATAATAAGGGAGAGAATGAAATAATTGAGTTCAATCTGTTCCCCTCCAGTGGTGTGATATAAAATTGTATTTCAGGGGAACACATTACAACCATACATACTGAGTTGTTGAAAATTAATCTTCTTATTGCTGGGACTATTTGCAATGAACAAAGAATCCTTAAACCCAGATATGCTATTTGAAAATGTAGCTTGATTTTATAAAAACTGATGTATACACGAGCTCTTATGAAAGATAAATCAAGGGGATATGCATGTCAACTTTGTAGACTTTGATTGGTTTGGAAAGTCAGAAAGAGTTCTCTTCTTCCAATGCATTTTCCACACACACTCTGGGTGAGATTAATCTTTTTAAAATACATCTCTTATCATACCATTGTAACTCAATTCTTTCAGCTAAGTCCTTTTGTTTTCCCATCTGAAGCTAAAGTAATGTACTGTGGCTCAGCTATAACTATATAAATAAATCATTAGAGATGATTTTCCAGCCACACCCTCCACTCCCATCAAGCTAGTTTCTCTGCTGTCATACTGATTTGCCAACCTGACTCCCATTTATAAAGTTCCTGTATATACAGTTGGGTTTATTTATAATAATAACTGACTTACTATATGCCAGATGTTATACCCTAAGAGTTTTAATTCTTATAAGAGCTCTACAAGATAGACGCCATTATTACCAGCCTGTACAGATGAAAAAGAAAGGAACATAAAAAGTTAATTTTGCTAATTCACAAAACTTGCACTTTGCAGAATTGGGATTCAAACGCAGGCTGACTGTCCTGCAGGAGCCACATCTTCATCTTTGCAATATTCCTTTAGAAAGGCAGTCAGTTGGAGAAAATAGAGCCCTAGATTTGGAATTCAAGTTCTGGCTATGCCACATAGAAGCTAGTGAGCTAGGACAAAGAGCCAGTTTATAAAACTAAGATTATTATCTGTAGAAAGGAAATTATAACAATTTCTTATGTACTTTAGGGCATAATGTGAGAATCAAATGAGACAATCTATGAGAAAAAAGACAGGAGGCAAATGTATGGGTAAATATAATAGACTTTTCTTTCCCTCTTAAGTTTTCTAAGTTATGTTTAAGAGTGTTAAAAAATTATAGCACCATCTGAGGGGGTTATAAATGCATATAGAAAACATATGTAATATGACTGTATTATAAACAAGGGAGGATAAAGGAACAGAAAGAGAGGTAAGTTTTCTATGTTTCACTGGAACTAGTAAAGTGTCAGCACCAGCAGGCTGTGATAAGTTATGTATATGTAAGGTAATACTCAGAGCAGGCACTAAAATAGCTGTACAAGGGGATATACTCAAAAACACTATAGATCAAAATGAAATCTTCCAAAATGTGCAAGTAACCCAAAGGGTGACATAAGAACAAGAAACCCCAGAGAAAAAAACAACAAAATTTTTTAAATAAAATGGCAAACATAAGCCCTAACATATAAATATGTATATTAAATGTAAAAGGTCTAAGTATACCAGGTAAAAGACAGAAATTGGAAAGTGGATTAAAAAATCTGACTCAATTATATGTTGCCTGAAAGAAATTCACCGAAAATATAATGATATAGGTAGTTTGAAAGTAAAAGTATAGAAGAAGATATAACATTCAACATTAATCAACATAAGGCAAGACTATATTAATATCAGATAAAGTATATTTCAGAGAGAATACAATTATCAGAGACAGAGAGGGATATTGCACAGTGATAGAAGAGTCAATGCACCAAGAAAACAGAGAAATTATAAATGTGTAGGTACCACACAGAGCTGCAAAATAGGTGAAGCAAAAACAGATAGAAGTGTTAGGAGAAATGAACAAATCCACAGTTACAGCTGGAGACAATTCTTTCAACAATGATAGAGCAATTAGACAGAAAATAAGAAAGGATATGGAAAAACTCAACAATACCATCAATCAACATGCTCTAAATCAAATCCACTCAGCAACAGCAGAATTCACATTCTTTTCAAGTGCTCATAGAATGTATACCAAGGCAGATGATACTTTGGACCATAAAAGAAACCTCAACAAATTTTTAAAAACTGAAGTCATACAGAATGTGTTCTTTGACCCTCAAAGGAACCAAACTGTAAGTTAAGAAGCAGATAACAGGAAGTCTTTAAAAAATTGGAAACTAAACAATAGATTCCTAAATAACGAATGGGCCAAAAAGGACATCTCAAGGGAAATAAAAAAATACATCTAACTGAAATTGAAAATACAAAATATCAAAAAATTGTGGGACACAGCTAAAGCAGTGCTAAGAGGGAAATTTATAGCACTAAAACACTTTCATTGGAAAATAAGAAAAATCTAAAACTAAAAATCTAAACTCACACATCAAAATCATATATAATTAAAATGACAAACACAAAACTAGCACAAGAAAGGAAATAATAAAGATAAGGGCGTAATTCAATGAAATTGAAAACAGAAAAACAATAGGTAAAATTAATGTGAAAAAAGCTGAGTCTTTGAAAAGATCAACAAAATTGACAAAGTTGTAACAAGACTGACATAACAAAAAGGATAGAAGTCACAAATCACCAATATTGGAAATAAAGCAGGATATATCATTATAGATTCTGCAGACATCAATATGGTAAGGAAATACTACAAATAATTGCAAACACACAAATTTAAAAACTCACTAGTATAGGTAAGTTCTTGGAAAATCACAAACTACCACACTCATCCAATATGAAATACTAAATTTAAATAGCCCAATAATTATCAAGGTAATTGAATTCATAATTTATAAACTTCCAAAAAGGAAATCCTGAGGACCAGATGATTTCACTGGATAATTCTACTAAACGTTTAATGGAGAATTAGCATCAAGTCTACAAAATCTCTTCAAGAAAATAGAAAGGGAGAGAGCATTGTTCAATTTGTTTTCTGAAGCTAGTGTTACCCTGATACCAAAACCAAATAAAGTACTAAAAAGAAAATTACAGACCAATATTGCTTATGAATATAGATATAAAAATCCTTAACAAAATATTAGTACATAGAATTAATCAATATGTAAAAAGAATTATACAAAATGACCAATGGGGCTAAGTCCAAGATGCAAGACTGAGTCAATATTTGAAAATCAGTAAAAAGATCCATGGTAATATCAATTTATGCAGAAAAAACATTTGGCAAAATTCAACACCCATTTGTGATAATTCTCAGAAAACTAGGAGTGGTGGGGAATTTCCTCAACTTGATAAATGACATTTGCAAAAAACCTACAGATATCATGACATTTAAAAATGAAACAAAAGAGTTAATGTTTTCCGCCTAAGATCATGAGCAAGACAAAGATGTTTGCTCTCTCCACTCTTATTCAACAAAACACTAGAAGATCTAGCCAGTATAATGAGACAAGAAAAGAAAATCAAAGATAAATATATCAGAAGAAAAAGCAATGAAACTGTTGCTATTTGCAGATGATATGGTTGTGTATGTAGAAAATACCAAACAATGTAGAAAAAACCCCTAGAAGTAAAAAGCGATTTCAGTGAGATAACAGAATACAGGTCAACATACAGAAATCATTGTGTGTGTATATACTGGTAATGAACACCTGGGCACCAAAATTAAAAATACAATACCACTTAAAATCACTAAGACATAAAATACTTAGGTATAAATCTAATAACATATCCAGGACTTGCATGCTGAAACCCACACAATGCTGATTAAAGAAAACAATGAAGATCTAAAGAAATGGAGAGAAATATCATGTTAACAGATTGGAAGACACAACACAGTAAATATTTCAATTTTCCCCAAATTGATATTTGGATTTAACACAATTCCTATTAGAATAAAAGTATGATTATCTGTAGATACACACAAGATTATCTAGAACTAGCAAAAAGTTCTTAGACTTAACACTGAAACTATGACCCGTAATATAAAATATCGATATATTAGATCTCATCAAAAGTAAAAACTAGTGCTCTGCAAGGGACTCTATTAGGAGGATGAAATGATAACTCATAGACTGGTAGAAAACTTGCAAACCACACATCCTAGTAGTATCTAGCATAAATAAAGAAATCTGATAACTCAACAGTAAAAAACAAACAATCCAATTGGAAAATAGACAAAGTACGTAAAATGAGATATAACCAAAAAGGATTTATATAAGTGGCAAATAAGCATGTGAAAAGATGTTCAACATCATTAGACATTAGAGAAATACAGATTAAAAACACAATGAAATATTACTACAAATCTGTCAGAATGATTAAAATAAAAATATTGATAACGAAAAATTATCATAAGGATATGGAGAAACTAGATCACTAATACATCCTTGGCGGGGATGTGAAATGGTACAGATACTCTGGAAAGTAGCTTGCTAGCTTCTTAGAAGAGATAAACATACAGTTACATACAATCCAGCAATTCTATACTTGGACATTTATCAAAGAGAAGAGAAAACCTATATTCACACAGAACCCTGTGCATCGATGTTCACAGTAGATTTACTTGTAATAACCCCAAACTTGAAATGACCCAGATGTCCTTCGATGGGCGAATGACTAAATGAACTGTGGTACATTCACACTATGGGATACTACTCAGTAATAAAAAGGAACTAACTATTGATACACGCACAATTTAGATGAATCTCTAGATAAATTTGAATAAAAAAAAATTCCAAGTGTTACTGTATGATTCCATTTCTATAACAATGTCTTGACAAAATTATAGAAATGGAGAAGAGATTAGTGTTTCCTAAGGGTTAAGGACAGGGTGGGAGTGAGGGATGGGGGTATAGCTACAAAAGGATGACTTGAGGAAGCCTGTGTCAATGGAAATGTTCTGTATCTTGACTGTATGGATGTCAATACCCTGGTTGTAAAATGGTGCTATCATTTTGCCAGATGTTTCCATTCGGTAAAACTGGGTAATTGCACATGGAATCTCTCTGTATTATTTTTAACAATTGCATGTGAATTTATAATTGTCTCAAAATAAAAAAAGTTTAATAAAATATAGTGCTCACGTAATTTGTTCTATTTTTTAAAACTTTTGCCCAAGATAGGGAAATAGGGTAACGACTGTAGGGAAATTTTGGTAGAATATTTCTCGATTGGATGGCTTTGGAAATATGTCAAAAGAAAGGGATAAAAATTCTGGTTTTTCCACTTGCTAATTATGCTTGAACGATGTCAACCACGTGACTCTCGATTTCTTCAACTGCAGAAAGGGAGTAGAAAGACATAGCTTTCAGTGTTATTATGAGGCTTAAAGGGGACAGTGAGATGATATAGACAAAATCATTTGGCACATAAAGGCTAACGAATTTTCTGAAATATAGTATGTAGTTCATGCAATTAAAATTTATTCACATAGAATATGTATTATACACATTTAAATGCTAATCAAATGAACCACGTGTGTTTATTGTGTATCAGGCACTGCTCTAGGCACTTTCATACATACTGGGTCACTTAATTTTCAAACAATCTATTATTATTATTATTATTCTCATTTTCTCCTGTGAGGAAATGTATGTTCAAATAGAATTAAGTAACACAATGCAAGATTACACAGCTAACAAATGTTAGCATCCAGGCTTATGGATCCATTTAGTTCTGAGATTTTAGTTATTAGAGGATTACATCACATCAATACTTTAGCACCCGGGGGTGGTAGCCAATAAGTGGCCTCTACTCTCCCAAGTGAAAGCTGATAGGTACATTTTGCAAGTACTCTGACATTTTACATGGAGTGGAGGCAAAGTGTGGGGTTAAAGGAGATGGAGAAACTTTATAACTGCCTGAGATACGGACTCCAACAAGAGGGAGATGAGAGTAACCAGCAAAGAGTTAAATAGCTGACGACAGGAGGAGTATGGGTAGTAGAACAGTAAATCTTAAGAGGCAAGCATTGACTCACATCAGGAAAGCACTTGGTCTCATGGGACAGACATTGTGTATACAAGGTGTCTTGCAGGGTACATTGCAAAAAGCCAGAACAATAGGTAAAGATTCCTAACTTTGGGATGACATGAAGGGGCCAGAAAACTGTCAGTTGCGTGCAAGCTACAGATCAGGGTACAAAGGCAGGGATTCAGAGGCAGAGGGGAGAGTACAGAACTGGGGAATGAGATGAAGGCTTCATCATAGCAATGTTCTTTTTAAAAAAATAGCATTGTTATTAAATTTATTTCAAAATATGTAGTATGCACCTTCATATACTGCGCACTGTGCTAAGAGCAATGTCTACAGTTATAAACAAGACAGTCACCTTGCTGTCCTCATGGAGATTTTAGGCCAGCTGAGATGAAGATGATTAAACAGAGAGTTGGTCAGTTACAAACACCTGAGCATTTGATGAAATCAAATGAATTATGTGTGTTTATTGTGTGGCAGGCACATAATCAGATTCTGAACCTGTGGCCAGCCCACCCATGGTCCCTTAGAGTTCCTCTACAAAGGAAAATCTTAAGGGATCTAGGTAGCATTGCACATACAGGCGAGTATAAGTGACTTCAACAATGGGAACTAGGGGACAGGTAAGAACAGGACATGGGGGAGATGGTGTCATTGATTTTCAGCACAACACTCCTTTCTCCTATTCACGTGTGTCTCACCTTTGCCCTCATTAACAATAGTAGTTGATACTGGAACCTATATTGGCAAGAGGATATGGTGGGGGTGGGGCAGGGATGGGAACCTAATCTAGGGGATCTTGGTAGCCCAACAGTTTTATGAAAGTTTGGAAATAAATTAATCTGACATAAAGGAGTAGTTGGCATTTATGTCAAGTTTAGATTTGTATTTTCTGGTGAGTCCAGGTGGAAAATTGTGTAAAATGTAAGACTTCATTGAGCAGCCAGATGCTGCATTCAAAGTGAGATTTCGTGGGTCAATAAATAACCCAGACCCATAAAGTATCGAGTGGTAATGGGAAATACTGTAATTTCTTTTAACAGATCAGAAACAGCTGGTTGGTTTTCCCTTTAAGAAAAGAAAAATCCTTTTATATTTTTTTCTGAAAAAGTCAAATACCAACATATCAGCACAGTTGGAAATACCAAGCATATTATTCTTATCAATCAAATGTCAGAACCACAGACCTTTGCCTTTCCAGATCATTGATCTAATGGGGGTGCAGAGTGAGTTGGCTTCTTGGAGGGGCATTTGGAATCTTTGCAGAGTCCATATGTCTAGCAAGAATTTTGGGTTAATGTGAGTGCATTTAAGAGGAATGGCCATCAGAATCTCAGATGGATGAATGGGTTTAACTAGTATTTGGGTTTTTTTTTCATGTTTTCATAGTGGAGTTGGTTCTATCTACTATTTCTGTTTCTGCAACTCCCACTTCAATTTCCCCGAATCTCCCCCATTATCATCCAGTTTATAAACCACTGCCTGGCTATGTCTCTCATATTTGAGTTCACATTGGAATGGGGATATTGTAGGTAGTAGGGCAAATAAGCTTAGTAGTAGTGTAATAGTTTAGATAGTAGTAGTTTAGATAACAGTAGTAGTTTAGATAATTGTAAGATAGTGCTAGTTTGGATAATAGAAGGTGATAGTAGGAGGGGGAGGAGGATTAGTTGCAGCTGTTGTAACAGAATACAGGAATCATTATCTTCTAGAAGGACCGTAGACCAAAATCCAGTATTTCTTATGTCTAGCCCTTGATTACCCACAAGTTTGTGTGTCATCTGGTACAAATTACACCCACTCTTCTCTCTCCTTACCATCAGGACCTTCTACCTGCCGAGATAGCCAGAGACTTTCATGTAATATAAGAATATATAGATAGAATAGCAGGAGCGTCTATTCCAATCGATACTCTCTTGATCACCTTTGAGTTCACCTGCAGCTCTGGTAGATAATTTCTGGCAAGATGACAGTGTCTCTCTCTCTCCTGACCTCTGTTTGAGAGCTTGCTCTGGCCACACAACTTTCTCCGTCCTGCAAGCCTAACCTGAAAGTACAGGCGAGTTAATACTGCCAGGATCAATGTTTGACAGCTAGGGGATGGGAGTCAGTGATAAATGGCCCAGCCTCTCCAGCTCTTGGTAGGAAATGCTAATGTTTCTCAGAAAGACCTCTGTAGGTTTGAGTCCCAGTTGTCCAGAGTGGTAAACCTACTCATCAATGAAATCTTTAGTGGGTTTTCTCTTCCCTTATTTCACTTTCCCATTCCCTCTCTTTTACTTCCTGGAATCATCTCCCAAATAAACTACCTGTTTTCAAGTCCTTGTCTTGGGGTCTTCTTTAACATAGACAGACAAGACAAACAGATAGATAGATAGACAGAGAGACAGAAAGAGAGAGAGAGAGACAGACAGAGATAGATAATTGGCTGTAAAATGGGGATAACTAGAAGGTTTCCTTAATAGTCCCCATAAATAAAGTGCAACAGGCAATGTTTGAGAAGACTGTTTGTAAGCTTGCTAGGAAATGCAATTTTTCGTGAAGGCTGTGGGCTCAAAATGCCAATTGTAAGGACAGATAATTACCTACACTTAACTCAAGTTGCTGAATTCCATGAGGACAGGTCTGAGGATTGTCAGTTTATAGACCTAGCAGAGGGCCCGCCTCAGAGTAAATACATAATTAAAATAATATGAACACATGAATGAAAGAATGAACAATAGAATGAGATTGATTTTTATTCAGAACAAATGTGTTACTGGTGTTCTATTTCTTGGATGAGGAGTGAATGATATCACTCATTAGGACTGATGAATAACTTATTTTAATCAATGGTATGGATATGTATACACAGGCACTTACCTTTCCCAGAAAACCAGGTTACTCATAGTAATAAATCGAATAAGAAGACATTAAAAGTCAGGAGATGGCAAGAGGCAGATGTTCAAAACTCTTGGAACTAGCAGAAATAAGAAATTCCTGGATCAACATTGCAATAAATGAATCCTACATGATGCCTCATGTAAGGGAGCCATTAACCACCTCTTACATCTGTTGGATAACAAAGCTATTGATCATTAGAGAGTTGCCTAGAGGGAATTCAACCAGGAAAGATACTCTCTGATGAACAGAAGTGTTTGTAGAAATGGCAATTCTAAGGGGATTGCAATACAGTATAAATCTCTTAGGCATATAGTACCCAGCGATGGTAGAAATGCAGTCATTTATAGGTGCTCATTACTGTGAACACATGTGTCTTCCACAGACTTTACTGGATTCTTTACGCATATCTAATCCAGCTAATTATGGGATTCTGGGGTTTACAAGTATACAGAGATAGCTAAAATGAGAATATAAGATATATAAATATGTAGAATCGTAAGAAAAGTATAACTTTGGCAACATCTATTGGTACATTGTAACAAAATTAAAATAAGCCTCATCATTGTTGACGTATATCCATTCTGTTTCTTCCCTCAACTATAAGTCTACTAAAAGGGAGAGGACTTGGATTTCCTGAAAGATATGTACTACTGTTGTTTCATATATTTAGTAGACATCCGTTTGTTAGCATAGATATCTCTTTCTCCCTACCTGAGATGGTAGAGATGAGTAGATGCAGAACTTTATAAGGAAAATAATCATTCTGAGTAAACTAGAAACTGGACCAAAAATAGAGACAGATTGACGCTTAATGACCACACACGGTATACTGGTAATAATAGCACCTGATATTGTGTTCCAAGATGATGGGTTTAAGGTAATAGATTAGCCAGAAGTCCCATGAGAGGAGATGTCTGCTCAGATGCCTTCTTTCAACTTCTAGGATGTGAATCCTGCTTATGAGATGCATTATAGTTGGACATGATCATGAAAGTAGTAAGTGGAGACAGAAAATCCTGAGAGCCAAACCTGAGGGGCATGAAGGCAGAGAGGGAAGAAGTATTTTCCCTTATATTTTATATAAGCTAGAATTCCTGGTTTCACCATTGAATCTCTGCTATTTTTAAGGACTTTCTTAAGAGAAAAAGACTCTGCTAGGTGAGGACACTACTTCCTTACTTCTATGTGCATACTACAATTAATATTTCTGGTTTGACTAAAATAAATTTAACAGTTTAGCTTTGAGAAGGAAAAATTTGGACAGGTAAAATAATGTCACTTATGTGTTTAAAGGGACTGAACTTGGAAAAAGAATTTGACATAGTCTTCCTGGTTCCAGACAATAATCTTATAATGAGTGAAAGATCATACAAAGTAGACGCTAATAAGATTTAAGAAAAATATCTCATTTTGACTATTTTTGGTATAAAGGTAATAATAACCTCATAATATAAATTGGAGACTTTATTTTTTTCTTTTCTCAAATTATTTTTATGTTATTGAATATTTAATAGAACTCATCTGTAAAATAATGTCTTGTTAAGATTTTTGTTTGCATATTTTATTTAAGTGAACAATCTACCTAATGACATTAATTATTTTAATTACAATCGTATGATTTATATTATATACATTTTTGGAATTTTGGTACACTACTTGATTAGCTATAATTTCTAATTGTCAAGTTCATTGAAATTTTCAAATTTATTGGCAGTAAGTTGTTCATAATATTTCTCTGCTGATATGCACTAATCCTGGGTTTTATATTTTCCATTATGTTTATTTGTGCTCTGTTTATTTTTCCTTGATCAGTCTTAACAGAGATATATTTCTTTAATCTTTTTAAAAATAGAACTTTTGACTTTGTTCTTTTCTCTTTTACAACTTGGGCTTATATGTCATTATTTCTGTTCTTAGCTTTATGATTTCTTTTTCCTATTTTGTCTTTTATTTTGAATTAATCCTTTCTTAAATTTTTAAATTTAAATGCTTACTCATTAATAACACTTAAGCTTTTCCTCTTTGCTAGTGTATGCATTCAGTGCCATACGTTTGCCTCAAATTTTCAATTTAGCTGCATCTCGTACCTTTTAATATGCAGCCTTTCCTTACTATTGACTTATATATGTTTCATAAATGGTTAATATTTCTGTTTAACACATAATTTATTTAGTAACTTGATATAGGTGTATTGATATACAATAAATTGTGAATATATAAAATATACAATACAATATTTTGACATATGTATATACTCACAAATTAATCACCACAACAAGACAGCGAGCATACCCATCACACCAAAAGCTTCCTTGTGACCATTTATAATCCCTCTATCTGCTTTCATTGCCACCTCCATCTGCAAGCAACTGGTGATCTGCTTCCTATCACTATAGATTAATTTGCAATTTCCAGACATTTATACAAATGGAGTCATACAAGTATCCATACATTGTTGTCTGGCTTCTTTTACTCAACAGAGTTATTTAGAAATTCAACTTTATTCTTGCTAAGCAAGATGTCTAATCTTCTGTTAATCACATCCAGTGTAGTTTTCAACTGAGATATTGTATTTTTCATCTCTAGTAGGCCTGATTGAGGAATTTAATGTATTTTCCATATCTCTACTTAACATGTTTAGTCTTTCATCTACCTTGGGAATATGTCAAATTCAGATAAAATAACTGTTTCAATATCCTTGTCTATTAATTCTATCGCTTATGTCATTTCTGGGTTGTTTTCAATGGATTGATATTTCCATTCACTAAGCCTTGTATTTTTCTGCTTCTTTGCATAAATGATATTTTTTGATGGGATGCCAGACCTTGTGGATTGTACCTTGTTGTGTGTGGCCATTTTTGTACACCCATAAATATTCTTGAACTTTGTTCTAGAGCTCAGCTAATTTATAGCAAATATTGTTGGTACTTGCATTTTAGGCTTCATTAGGCAGGGAAGAATATCATTGAGCCTAGGGCTAATTTTGTGCCATTACTGAGACAAAACTCTTCAAAGTCCTCTACTTTATGTCCCATGAATTATGAGTTTTTCCAGTTTAGCAATTGGGAACAGTAACTATATCCAGGACCATTTGAGCCTAAGATTTGTTCCTCCTAATCCTTCCAGATGGTTCTTTCACTGTCCTCTGATAGTTTACTGACACACGTGTTATCGGTGCTCAGTTGAAGACTTGAAGGAGATTTTCTGCGGGCACTAGAACTCTCTTTTTCTCTCTCTGTTTAGTCATCTCCTCTTTAACATTCTGCCCTGTCTCCTCAAACATGAAGACCACCAAGCTCTTTCTGGGTTTCCCCTCTTCTACGGTCTGGAAATCCTTCAGGCAATAAGCTGGAGCAATTATAGGACTTAATACATTTATTTCTCATCATTAAGGGATCATTGTCCTTTATTATTAGATGTCCAATATTTTGAAAATCACAGCTTTATGTATTTTCCATTTTTTTAGTTTTTTATGTTATGTTATTTTTTTAGGCAGGTGGGTAAATTAATTTCCTGTTATATAATCTTGGATAGAAGAAGAGATTGCAAGTTTTTTCTTAAAGAGAGATTTAAGTGACATGCTTCCATAGCGGACAGCCATATGGTGATAGAGAAAACATTATAATTAATAGGTAACCTGGATAGACAGCATAATTCATTCTAGATACCATTGTTGGCATCAACAACAGCAAGCAGTGCTTTGTGATTTTTTTTATCGCCCTCTCTAACTCCTGACATTGCAACACTTAGAGTTCTTACTCAAAACTTATATATGCTATAAAATTATCATTAAAATATTTAATATTTTTATTTATCTCTAACTGGCAATATTAGTAAAGATACCACGCTTATTCGAAACCAGCTCTGGTACAAGTCTCCTAAACCCTTAACCCCAACTCTCTCACTTACCCATTTTACCCCATTCATATAGGAATCCTGGAGCCACTACTGTGCTGGTGCTTCCAAGTATCTGTATACTCTATCAGACTTCATGGGTGTTAACTCAGGAGCTGAATCTGGTGAGTGAATCACCACAATGAGGGCAGCTGAATGAGGATTGCAAAGGCAGTGACTAACTTTGCAGGAAGATATGGTCACCTTCTGCTCAGTACAAAGGGGAAAGCTTGCATAGTTCACTGTAAGCTACATAG
This sequence comes from Diceros bicornis minor, assembly GCF_020826845.1. Classification (NCBI taxonomy): domain Eukaryota; kingdom Metazoa; phylum Chordata; class Mammalia; order Perissodactyla; family Rhinocerotidae; genus Diceros; species Diceros bicornis. The sequence continues at coordinate 50,975,912 of NC_080760.1, forward strand.
AATTGTACAATTTATTCTGCTACTATTTCAGAGGAAAGATCTGTAGCATTGAGAATGTAGAAACCTGAAAAAGTATGCTGAATACTTTAGAATTTTAAAAGACATTCTTCTTTGCTGGATTTACATAAGAGAAAAGTACACATAGATCATTCAGCTCCAAAACGCACAGTCATCGCTGGAGACTGGATCCCAGTAACAATGACTGTACGTCAACAAGTGGAGTTATTTTTATTATCAAACTATGCAACCTAAATTATACATCTCTACCCAACCAGCACCCCACTTCAAAAGACAGATTTTTATAGCAGTCAAGGAAACACGCAAAGAGAAGCCAATTGTGAAATAATCATTGCTTATCATTGCTTGCCTTTACATTATAAGCAGGACAAAAGAAATAACAGATTGAGTAATTGATTGGAGTAATGGACTTGTATTTATTTAACCATTAAGGAAAGAAAAATGCTTTAATGTAAAAGAAGAAATGTAGACTCCTTGGTTTTCAATTGGAAAGATTAAAGATTCATCAACTTATTATGCACTATTGCTTTCTAACATTTATTATTTCTGTAAACTATAGAGCAAATCTGAACCTGTATCTACTCTATATAGCATAATCTGAGATGGGTCAAAATAATATGATATGTTTAAAAATTTATTTTCAGATCTTCCAAAGATTAAATGGGCTACTCTAATTAGAAGTGAGTTCCTCACCCTTGGACATATGACAGTAGTGTCTGGATTATCATTTATTTTACAAAGCAAGAGAATAAATGCTTTAAGGATGTATGCCCTGATAAAAAGAAGAGATACAAGAAAGTCTTAAAACTCTTCTTCACTTGTGCTTATTATACTATCAGAGAGAGAAAGGGGAAAGGAGAGAGAGGGGAAGACAGGGGAGGACATAGAAGAAGGAGGAGGAGAAGGAGAAAGATAAAGTGAGAGAGAAAATGAATTCAGGGAATGGCATATTTTGGGAAGTGCAAATAACAATATACCCTTTCAATGATACATATTTCAAGCTTGATAAAGCCACAGACGTTGACACTAAGGCTAAAATCTAGGACATTTAGAAAGACATTAAATCACCTGTAAACTTTAATTTTGTATTAGGTCCTTTTGAAATTCTAAAACCAAAAGCAATAAACAGCATTTATTCCTTTAAAAAGCCACCTAAAGCATTCTGAAATAGATATGTAATAGATGACAGATAAATGTTGTGTGTGATAAGAATCATTTTATTTCAATTATGAATTTGTATTTTATCATGAACTTTTAATTAAAAATTCCTCCAAGATCAATAGAGAATGGCAAGCAATTATTGAACAGAGGAGAAATAATGAGAGAAACATGTATATTAATATTGGATATACAGGAGAAAAACATCCTGATATAATATATCTTCCCGAGTTCACCTCCCTCTCTGCACATACCCCTTACATATTCTATGTGATGGTTAAACAGTTCACACACTCAGTGAGGGTTGCAACAACTGTCCTACACGCCTAAGATAAAGAACTGCTCTATGATACATTAAGAGAGGTCATCACATTGCAAATGGGGGAACTTTATCAGTTTCTTGAGAAAATGTTTATTCTTAGGGGCATCGCAGTACTTGTACCTCAGGAATGAAACATCCTGTCCAACCAATGAACAACTATCACAGTGAGAAGCAAGCCAAAGAGTCATTCTGATCATGGCCATCAAAAAAGAAGTGTTAAAAGGGCAGTCTGATGGAATTCAGCCCAGCTTGACCACAGAAGTGTGATACTCAGTTAGTCACATCCGTATGGTATCCATCCACATGAACCCCAGCCATACCAGCAGATCCCAATAAGGTACCCAGTTCTCTTTAAGAAAAACTCCATCATCATCCCAAGTCAGGACATTCAGATAGCATACATTCAAATAGCTTTGAAAACATTTAGTTCAGTTTACATGATCTTAGGAAAAACAAAAGAAAACAAAACATACAGATTGGAAGAGGAACATGCTTGTAGCAATGTTTTTCCCATCATGTACTGCAAATTATTTATAAACAATGCATATTTTCTGTTGAATACAGATGGTTTTCTGGATCAGAAATACTAACTCTGTTGAGATTTACTCCCTCTTACCACTTCATCCTGATGCAAATACTTATCCTTTTAGAAAAGCACAGAGGAATCAGTAATTCACATGAACAATTAAGACTTGGAATTTATTGGAAGCACTACATTTTATTCTTGAATTTTTATATTAGTGTCCTTTTTTTGCTATACCTTGAAAGTTTCCCTTTTCGGAGACACTCAAAACAGCAACTCAGCAGGTGATCTGAAAATCGGATTTGACTCATCTGATATAAAAATGCGGTTAATACAGATACACTTTGAGAAGTGTCCATAAAATAAGATTTCCTTTTGCTTTCATTGGCTCCTTTACACTCTATCTTTGATATCCAGGAAGTCAGTTCTGCTATCATATTTTATTATTTCAAATTTTTCAGCCTGCCACATTTTATAGTGTTAATTTTAATTCAATGAGAGATATACATAGTACATATGTCTCTCCCTGAAAGACATTTCCTATCCTCATTCAAATACACAGGTTGGTAAAATTGACATGGTTACTAGCAAATTAATTCTTCACTCTGTTATGGTTCAGTTTACCCTTCATACCTTATTAAAATATTTCCAAACTTTATAAGAAGAATAGAAATAGTCTGATTTGAATACATTTGTACCTATTATTTTTAATCATTCTAATTGAAATAGAAAAATAAAAAAATTGTTACAATTTGAGTTTTTTAAATTTTAAATACAGAAGCAGTTTCTACAATGAGAAATAAAGCAAATTTCTAGACCTTGATTTAAAATCTTCCTGATAGCAAAGAAATAAATAATTATAGGCATAATAAATTATAGAGTAGGTGCTATATGGACACTGGCATCATGGAAGGAGTGCATTTCTCCTGTTCCTGTGTTGTCCTGAATTGTTCACAAGGTGACTTGGTGCAGTGTGGAGGACATTGGACCGGCATAAGAAATTCCAGCTACTGATCTCAAATGAGCAACCTGCCATCGGTGTCACTAGAGAATTACAAGTAACTATCCCAAATCTCAGATTCCATGAATGGAATGAAGACAATGATGTTTCTTTTTGACATCACACAATGGTTTTGAGAAAGGGAGAAATGATTTAATGCACTATAAACACTTTCTGTAGTACCGAATAAAAGCTTAGTTTGTGTGTGTGCATATGTGTGAGTGTGCGTTCGTGTATGTGTATATGTGTGTACTTCTTCATACTGAAAAGATGCCATCTGTAATTATTGAGACAGCGTCTCTCACTAGGAAGGAAAGAAAACAAAGTGGGGGAATATCACTGTCTGCTTCATTTCTGTTTCTAAGGACCAGACTCTCTTTATTTTCCAGGAAGAATTAAGAGAACAAAGGAAAGGGGGTGGGGGGAGGTAGAGAAGGAGGGAAGGAGGGTATTGTAAATCCAGTGGCTGCTTGTTAACAAGCTCCTTCTTACGGGGCACTGTAGGAGATAAAACACATAAGGGGGGCTGTTGTTGGTAAGACCCTTCTTCAAGGAAGGACCAAAGTCTAAGTAGGAATTCATGGGGAAGGAACAGGCAGAGGAGTTGCTGGATCCAACAGTCTGGCTGTTGGTGTGTGAGCTATCCTGGAGCAGTCCAGAGCAGGACACTTTAAGAAGAAGCTCTGCAAGGGTATGGTTTGAGTGCAAAAGCTGTTTTAGATGGTGACTCTGGCCAAATACCTTAACAGCATGTGACCATCTCACGGATGTGTTTATTATATTAGTGGACCCATTCTCCCTTCCTGAGTTTTGATATCTGTCCTTCCAGCCCTCAGATCCAAGAGATGGTTTAGCACAGCTGTTACTAGCTTGGTTTCTGGAGTCAGATTGCTTGGGTTCAAATCCAAGCTCTGCCACTTATTAATTCTACAACCTTATGTGAGCTTTGTAACATCTCTGTGCCTCCGCTTTACTCATATGTAAAATGGGAATAGTCAACACCTATAACATAGGGAATTTATGAGGATTAAACAGAACAATGCGTGTAAACTGGGCATAGAGTAGACAGTCACTATAAGTTACATATATTGTAGTACGATTTGTTTTGATTAAGAAGGTGCACAGCAGAGTGTGTGAGAGTCACCGTGTCTGGGGTCATCAACTCTCTTCATCCACTAATCAGCTGTGTGGGTGTGGGAGCACTGTTCACTCTCCTGCTGTGTGCCTCTGCTCACTCGTTTGTAAAGGGTAATAAAAACACTTGCCTCACAGGGTTCTCACCAGGATTGAAAAAGACAACAAGTAGAGGAGGGCCTAGGACACAGTGACTATCCACTAAATGGTAAACACCACTGTAACTATTCCAGAGCAGCATGGCAGATCATTCTAAAGTCAAGGTGTGGGCTCTTAATTCAGTTCCTCTCTTTCTAGCCATCTAGCTGACCTTAAGCAAGGTAGTCAGTCTTCCTTTATGAACCTCAGTTTTTTTTTTTTTTTTTTCCGTTCAGGACATGATAGCAACTATCTCAAATGTCCATGTGGAATTAAATGAGGCTATTCCATCAGCAACTGGCACAAAGTAAACATTTGAAAAATGTTAGCTATTATTATCACTTGTTGTAATGATGAAAATGAGGATGAGGTTGAGGACAATGAGATGATGATGCTATGAAGGAAGACAATGACAGCCAAGTGCTCCCAGTTCTCACAGGGCAAGTAGTTTGGCCACCCCAGGGGGAAAGCTCTCCATGACATTCCAGGATATTTATTAGTACACTAGCCAATCGGCAGGTGGAGGGGATGGGGAAGCCCTCACACCTATATTCTGATCATGGTTCAGAGAAGAGGGACTCTTGTCACACAGTAAAATAAATTACGAAGAATTGTGGTTAAAACCTCTAATCTCTCTAGTGGATTTTTAAGTTCCTAGAAATTGAGGGCTATCTCTTGTCTTCACAGTGATCAGCTCTATAGAAAATGCCTAGTAAATGGCAGTTAAATATTTGACTATGGGAAAGCACTCTCTTTGTGCCTCAACATCTACAGAAAAGTGGCACTAGGTTTCCTCTCTTTCAATATTTATTTGTTGAGTATTTGCTACGTGCCTGGCTCTTCTAGGCTCTGGAGAAATAATCATGAATAAATTAGGCACAGTCTCTGCTTCCAGGAGGTTTAAAATTTGGTGGAAGTAAAGAAAGTGTAAACAGAAAATCACCATCTTCATATTTCTTTCTCTGTGTGTGTGTGTCTTTGTCTCTCTCTCATTTCACAAATGTTTTTTTCTGGGCACAAATGTGACCAGAGGAGAGTTAGGGTATCTATAAACAGGAAAATGGCCCAACTTCTGCTTGAGCAGTTCTCAGATTCTTAAATACTTTTATGAACTCTCCCTAATGAAAAAAGTATCCCATAAAAATATAGATATGGAATATACTCTCTGGGTTTATATTTCAGGTATCCACTTAGAGTAGAAACACAAGACATCAACAACTCTATGTACATGTGTTTGTGAAATCTGAATTCTATGAGAATAGTGAAAACCAGGACAATTACTGTAAAACCAAACATTTCAAGACCATTCTAAGACATGATAAGACAAGGAGAGGAACAGAAGCAAGGGCATGAAGAGTGAATTAATAAAGTATAAAGAGAAAGTGTGTGGATTTATAACATACAAAATCCAGGAGTTTAGAGAAAAAATTGAAAGTCTTTCTAGGGAAACATTTGTAATTGATGATGACTTCATAGTGGCTCAAGTACTGAGCTCTTTTTTTTTTTTGTGAGGAAGATTAGCCCTGAGCTAACATCTGTTTCCAATCCTCCTCTTTTTGCTGAGGAAGATTGGCCCTGGGCTAGCATCCATGCCCATCTTCCTCTACTTTATATGTGGGATGCCTGCCACAGCGTGACTTGATAAGCGGTGCATAGGTCTGCACCCGGGATCCAAACCAGCAAACCCCAGGCCGCCAAAGCAGAGCACATGAACTGTAGCACTATGCCATCAGGCTGGCGCCTTGAGCTCATTTTTAAAGAAGAAATACACCTAAAATTTTTAAAAAGAGGGAGAGAAAATAGATGTCACAATATAAAAGAAGATCATGCCAGAAAAATACATGTTAATGAAAAGTTCTAATACATATCTTTGATTCACACAACAGATATATTGCTAAATTTAGAGACAGTAGAGTTAGAATGACCCTATGTTGGAGACCTCTCATTCTGTAGATGTGGAAACGAATAGTCAGAAAGATGAAATGACCCCAATTTCTATGGCAAGGGAGGAGTAATCCTAAGACTAGAATCATAGAGCCAGGGTGCCATGCTTCCCACTGAAATGCTCAGTTTCTATCCCTAATCCAAGAGTACTATCTACAAAGGGCTAAAGAGAACCACAGTCTAGTTTTGCTGAAAATGAGTCACAGTGGCTCTTTAGGGATGGGGATGATGCAGCAAGAAACACCTGCCAGGAGTGGTTTTGAAACTATCTTGATATAGATTGCTTATTGTTAAACGAGCTTGGTGGACACCACAGAAATTCTTCTGGGCTCATGATAACTTGTTCAATGCCCTATCCATGCCAACTTTGTTTTTGAGAGTGAATACAAACCAGTATCCTCAATGTCTTAAAAATAAGAGATTCACTGCTTCTCTGACTATATAACACTAGGTTGAATAATGGCAAATGGGCATGTGGCTCCAGCTTGGTTAATGAGTGTTTCTGCTCCTTGTCCACAGTGATTGTTTTGAGGGATAGATATACTACGCAAGCATGATTAATCTGAGTTCTTCTCCAGAATTATTCGAATTATACCTAGGCGTAAGAGGCTTCATTCCTTTCTAGCTATGAAGCTTAAAGCTTGAACCTGGAAGCTGGAAGTGGCCAAGTGGCTAAAGCAGTAGAAGAAGACAAAGCCAATGAACAGAATGATGCAAGATGAAAGATGAATAAATTATTACAGGTGGCAGGGAGATCCTTGATCCAATTGTTTGTAGCTGTGTTTCTGCCCTTCACCATTGCATGAGCTAAGAAATTTCTCATCTGTGAGCTTTGTGTTTTATCAACTTCAGACAATGTGCCCTGTTAAATATTATTGCTAAACAATTAAAAAACTTCAATGACTGCAATAATTACAAAAACATGGACACAGTGCTAAAATTTCTTATACTATTAACCTTGTGATGTATCATAAACAGCTACTATTTATTGAGCACCTATGTCATGCACCTATACCATAATTTTATATTCTCTGTTTTATTTTTTACAAAAAAACTTCAAACAGGGCATGATTTCCCCCCAGTATTCAGATGGTAGAAGATTATAGAATATAAGGGACCTATTTATTGCACTCATGTCTTTTAAAAAAAAATTGTATCCAAACACAAAGATCCCCTTTCTTAAATCTCTCCAGCTATATGGGAAGGTGCATATGTCACGTGAGGAGTTGGGTCTGTATGCTGAAAGTTAAGGAGGCATATTAAGGAGATTTTTGACACAACATGGACATGATAAGATCTGAGTTCAGTGCTGAGGCTGAAGTAAAGATCATATTTTTATTAATATCATAACTATCTTATTACATGTCCATTAGATCTTGATGTCTTTAGATCTACAAGTGTCTCATAGAATAGGTAGTCCAACCACTTTCATTTATAGATGAGAGGGCCGGGACCCAGAAACATTGTGTTCTTCCAAGGTTAAATGGAAAATTGTTAATGTAGGGGAGACGAATTTGGTCTCCTGGTTGAATCGTGCATTTGTCCCGTGCATGTGTAAGTTGTATTTCTTTTGGCAAGTCAGGACTCTTCCTTGAATCACTTCATTGAAATTTCTCAGCCTAATCATCTTTGGTCAATTTGTTAAAAAAAAAATAGTTCGTATTTTTATGCATCTGTTATGTCTTCAGTAACAAGTTTTGGAGTAAGAAAGTTATATTTCTTTCATTAATTTTCATTAACAAATGTTTGATTACACTATGACCTTAGAGAAACTGGTTTCATTTGGATCCTGTCACCAAGAAGCATAATATTCTTTTGACAAAGCAAAGAGCTAACAGAACAACTCTCGCTATTTAAAAAAACGTTCAAGACACACTATTTCAGTTTAATGGTTGTGAATAGCAGTTTATTATGGAGTTGTAATGGTTTGATTACAACAGCCATTTCTAAAATGAATCACAGTTATTATCATTTAAGGTATGGCATAAAATGTAGATTTTAATTGCTTACAGACTTTTCTAAAACAGTATCACAGCTACATTGTATCTGGAGAATGCTCTTGACATAATAAACAGGAGGAAGGTTCATCACAGACCTAAAACAAAAGATGGAGTGAAAGAAAAAGACTGCTGTAAGGATAAGGATCTCCCATTTTCTCAAAATGAAACTTAAACTGGTATTAAACAGAAGGAGCAAAAAAATAATTTTCACCTTCAAACTCATAATCTTATTGTATCTTTAGTTGGGTCTGTGAGGATTTTCGTGTAGAAAGACATTTAAAATTGTCTAGGTTATGGATTTTAAATATAGAGCTCTCATTAACAAATTATCTCTAGTTTCAATATAAAAAATGTATTAAAAATGGATCTTTATCTGGGTGAATCAACAGTGAGTGTTTCAGAACTTTTGTCCTTCAATTCAATTTCCCCTTCTCCATCTCCTCTTTGAATTGGGTATGTCCAAGTCACCAATGAACTGCAGAGTAAAACCCACAACTCTGTTCTACTCATTCAGTTACACAATTGAACATATTAAAATCAGAAATGAATATGAATTTCTCAATATCTCAAACCTAATTAGTGGAAAATCGGGACAGGAAGACAGATTGCCTGGATGTTGTACAGAACATACTCCATTATGCTGTGCATTGTTCAAGGCTCTTAGGATTTCTCCTACCTTCTCAATATTATCCTTAAACTTTCAGGTTCCTGCCTTTTGTTAATGAATGGTTGGAAGCCCAATTACCCTTTTTCCAAAGAAATTAATTGTAAATATACTTAGAATCCTCCAGCAAATGTAGTTCTAAGTAGAAAATAATTTGAAATAAAGGCTAAAGGAATATCTACTTTTTTCACCAAAAAACACAAAAGTCAAGGGAATTTACCATCTAAAATAGAAATGGCAAAATTCTTGGAAGAGTTATCACATCACTTTGTAAGCCGCTATTTTATAAACTTAATAATATTCACTTAAACAGTTCAAATTTTGGCCTTGTTTATCTATAACAAAGAAAGTACCCTGTTTTTTGAAGTCAGGTTTATCAAATTAGTTCACTGCGTGCTGTATGAGTCAGTCAGATCTCTACTGTGACACCGCATTCACACAAATCTTAGTGGCCTGAAACAACACATATTTACTGAATGATCACAGATTTGTAACCCACCATGCAGCATGAAGGAGAGTGTTGGGGGTTGACTCTGCCACCTGAGTAACCCATAGTTGATGATGAATGAAAAGTGTCCTTAGGTAGGACAGTTCCAATGCAGGACGAGATCTGATTCTCCTTCTGCTAAATCAAGTGGAAATTTTACCCTGTCTTCCTAAGATTCAGGGGCTTTCAGCCCCACCACCCTAGATTAGTAACTTGCTCAATAGCTCATTTTTAATTATCTTCCTTTCGCCTGTCCTGTCTTGTTTCTCAACTCCCCTACTGAGGCTTCTTTAGGTTCTTTAGATCACCTTACAAGTAAAGCCCTTGCATGGAAATCCTTGTCAAAGCATCTGTTTCTTAGCTAAGATAACTATATATCTTGAACATCACACATACACAAACACACACAACCCACATCTCTATTATCATTTTAATGACTATACTTTTATATATCCAAAATTATTTATTTAATTCACATTTGTGAAAACTTTAGATGGCTTTTAATTTTCCATGTTATAAAAGAGTCTATCATAAACACCTATGCTGCATTGGCTGTTGTAGGCTCAACACCATCACAACTCCCTTCTAAGGTCTCCTTTGCATCACAAATTACATTTCCCAGAATCCTTGTGCCTCTATGTTTCCATATTAGCACCTGACAATGAGAGACACATGTGATTTGGAAGATGGTAGAGAGGGAAAACTGGTTGTTCTCTGGATTTAGTTGCAGGTAGATGTGTAGGCAGCTATGAATTTTGAATCAGCTTCCACGCGATCCCTAGAGAACCACTCACTTCACTGTTGTAGACTGTTCCAAGAGGTTAAGCAGTGCAGAGGTTTATCTTAAAGCTTTTAAGAACCACCTGCTTTGATGTTGTAGGCTGAATGAAGTGGTATCAGCTTCCCTGACCTCTGTTTCCCCATCCCATCAAAGAAGGCTTAATATCCACTTCTAATGCCGTGTATTAAAACCTATCATAGTCAGGATAAATAACATGGCTTCCGCTTTCTTAAACAAACCTCTACCGAACAGCAGTATGAAATCTCTCTCTCTCTCTCTCTCTCTCTCTCTCTCTCTCTCTCTCTCTCATCTGTCTATCATCTACCTATCTATTACAGGTTCCTTAAAGGAGAAAGCTGTGAGTCAAATAGGATGTGCTCTAAAATAACGTAAGTGGATTCTCCTTGAATCCCTTCACTGATCACTTGGGCTTCACTTAGCATTTTCCTTTTAAATCCTAATCTTCCTGTCTGAATGACAAATTTGTAACATCAATCCAATCATTCAATGGCCTTTGGTAGATGAAAAACAAGGCAGAATCGTAGTATATTCAAGCAAATTTATTCACTATAATTATTGAACAATTTCAACTAAGAAACCAGCTTTCCATACATTGTTTCTTCTCCTGGTCTCTATTTCTGATATGCAGCATTCCTGTGTCTGGTATCATTCATATGCACCTCTCTACAGTGGTGTGGGGAGTTTCCTTTCACTTTATTACCCTGTTCTTAATATCAAGCATCTCTCTGTTTCTTACTTTTTCCCTCACTGTTATCAAAGACCCATCAACTAGTGAAAAGAAAACTTAAAAGTCTATTTAAAAGAGAACTTCTACTCATATGCCTTCAGTTTTCTTACCTATTTGTTTGATTTTTTTTTTCTTTTTTTGAGCAGGAGGAGGAGGAAGACCATTGAAAGATATCCCAGCATATAGGTCTTTATAAATGCTGTTTTTTTTTTTTGTGAGGAAGATTAGCCCTGAGCTAACATATGTGCCAATCTTCCTCTATTTTGTATGTGGGATGCCACCATAGCATGGCTTGATGAGCAGTGCGTAGGTCCACGCCCAGGATCTGAACCTACGAACCCAAGGGTGCTGAAGCAGAGCGCACCAACTTAACCATTATGCCACTGGGCTAGCCCCTAAGTGCTGCCATTTATAAAAGAAGATAGTGAAGATAACTGCAATTGCAATGATGCTGTTTCTTCCATGGCATGTCCAAGCTTCTGATCATTGGCTCTCCAAACAAAGAGTCTTCTTACTTGAGAAATTGGTCCTCCACGCTGGGCAGATTCTCTCTCACTGTGCTCCAGGAGGCTCTCCATATGATATTCCCTCTGATATATTCATTCAGTCCTGACCACAGACCTTCAGATTCCAAGGTGATAAGACCTCAAATGGAGAGATTTTCTCAATCTTTTATTACCTGCTTCTACCTTTAGCCTCCGCTCAAAAATTAGGAAATATTTTTAGAATTTGTCAAAATTTCCTTTTACTTCCTACCAAATTTCAATACATTTCTGGTAAGCAAAACCATGATTCAGCCCTTTCACCTCCTTCTCTCCTTCCTTTTTTCTCCCTGGGTTGATCTACACCATCTCTGACCAGCATGTTTTGTGTGATGGCCGTTTTCCCTATTTCCCAGTGATGAAGGTTTTGTTGGTTTATTTTTTAAAGGTCTTCATTTACTTGCCAGTCAGGAGACTCAAAGCCATTATTTTTTCCCTAGAACTACTCTGGTGTCTTATTCACATATTTTTTTTTTCAATATGTTGCAGCCAAGATGTAGGGCTGCATAAGAATGAGAATGCAGAAAGAAAGAAATTGGACGTTGAGATTTCTGGTGGCCAAAATTGGGAATTTGAATAGTAGTTATCCCAGTTCTTTAAATAAACCTGACCCTCACACACAACATTCTCCAGAAAGTTCATGAAAACCAACAAGAGTACCAGCCTATGCCTCTGGAATATCCCAGACATTATCTTCCACTAGCTGTTTGACACATTGTTCCCTGTTATTGTCTTCTTAGCCATCATCTAGTTTCGTATGTCTTATCCTGATAGTTTTCTGAGACCCTTTTCCCTTCGGCTCCCTCAGCCCGTCACTGTCAGCTAAAAGTAGGAGAGCTGAAGTAATCATATTATCACAACCTGAGATGTTGGTCCACTACCCCTGGAAGCAATGGTGACAGAATGGCTGGGCCCCCTCACTGTATTGAGGCATACAGAGCTGCTTTAGAGTGTCAGCCTAGGGTATCACCTACTGATGACACCCGTGGCATCTCAGCTGGCAGAAGCAAGGACAAGACTGGCCTCTGCCAGGCACCACTGACCCCATGACGCCTGTAGCTGCTGTTAATTTTCAAAGAGATCCATGAGAGATTCACCTTTCCAGCTTCACGCTGTAGGTAAGGAAACCCAAGTGAGTGGAACTTTCTCTTGACTGATAATTTGAGGAGATTGTGTGACGTTGAATTACCCTCTTTTTGTCACTAAATATTGTTAAAATCCCAGATGCTTGACCCCACTTGTCAAAGTGCAATAATAAAAATAATTTATGATTTGGAGATGATTTGATTTACCATTAAACTCAAAAGCGTGCATCATCTGACAAAGGAAAACAGGACAGAGAGGGACTTAAATCTAGGAGAGGCTGGGAGGAATACTTTGGAGGTCTCACCTTCACAAGCCTTCACGCGTGTTCTTGCCTCTGACTACAGAGTTCTCAGAACACTGATTGTGTCCCGGCTCTTAGTATTTCAGTCTCACCTTGTCAATCTTCATTCAAAGATGTCTCCTCTGATCACTCTAGCTGAAGTAGCTTTCTCTGTTTAGTGCCCTACCTTTTTCCTATGCTTGTCAACACTTTTTCAGGTTTATAATTTTTTTGTGTATTTTCTTGCCAGCTTGTTCATTGCTTTTATCTTCTGAAAGAACACAAACCTCATAAGGACTGGAATCATGCTTGTATGTCTGTCTTACTTGTTATTTTATCCCCAGGGTGTAGATTATCATACTTGGTAGGTAACAGGCAATATACAGCATATCCTGAAGGAATGAGTGAGTGCTACTCAAACCACTTCTTACTCCATTTTCTGAAATCTCCTGCATTTCAGCAACTGGTTCTGATGTAGCTTACTACCTACCGCTTGCTTTTCCTGCCTGGCCTTTTATCTGCCAAACCCTCTACTTGGGGATCCTTTAAATGGCTACCAAACCCTTGAGTGAATATCCAGTGTCCCCATAGATCTTCTCCTGGTCTGAGCACAAAACTGCTATTCTGAAAGCTGACACTGTTTAAAGTGCAATTACTTTCCATTTACAGATTCTCTCTCCCTAACGTGGTCAAGCCCTATTGGTTCTTTATGGCTTCCTCTGTTACCATGGAGACAGATGGATTTTTAGCTATTACTGTCTAGGGCCAAGGAATATACAAACAGAAGAGGTGGGAATTAACTTGGACACTCTTTGTGCAATTAGCATCTAATGAATCCATCCTCAAAATAGATTGGCTACAACTCCATTAGTCCAGAGTCATAGCTGCTCAGACTTCATGTAATAAGATGTGGAATGATAATTCGCGGCAGGGACTCTAAACAGGGTTTCTGGAGAGCAAATGTTTACTGAATAAACAGTCTGGTCACCAGAGAGAGAATGACTCATTTGCGTTTCCTGTTTTAATGTATGAAAATGTTTTTCCTCTTGAAAGGGGCTGCATTAAGGATCTTGGAAGCAATATGCCAGACTCATTTATGCAGTTGATTAGGATCTGAATAAGATTGTAGAATTGCACAGGGAGCATGAAGGGGAACATGGGTGGTGTGTGCAATTTTTCTTCTCTTTCATGACCATGTTACAAGACTTATTTTTTACTCCAGTAGGGCAGAGTGTATTAAAGTCTTCCCTTTTACAAAAGAGGGCATTGAGGCTCAGAGAGGTCAAGGGGTTAGATCAACACCACGGAGCCAGCAAGGAGCAGAGGGAACCTAAATCTTGGGTGCCCTGATTCCTGACACTTCACAGGGCATAGGGCTCCCTCTCATATCCTCACAGCCTCTCACACTTAGAGAATTATATATCATCATAGAATATGCCACCTCTTGACTAAGATGAAGAAAAAAGTACAAGATCCTCCAGCAGAAAGTGGAAATTATGAAGAAGCTAATGGTCAGGAAATAATATCAAATCAGATCACTCTCTGTCCTCATTTAAAAAAAAAAAAAAAGCACTCGCATTTTCCATGTTTTGTCTACTATTTCCTCAAATTGTCACCCAAGCTTAAGTCTTTTGATTCAATGGGTGGTGCTTATTCCAATAAATCATGTTGCTTTGGGCAGAACTTGTATTGCCCTAAGGGGGTGTGTTGGAAATCTTGTATATCCTGTCTCACGGTCTCATGTTCTTCTTTTCTGATCCAGTCATGGTGGGATCAACCAGATGTACTTAAATGTAGTCTGAAGACTCCCCGTGTCAGCGACTCCATGCCTATCTTGCTCTGAGGCATAGCCTCTCTGCTGCAACAGTGTGCAGCATCAGGAAATGTGAGAGGATTATTACCCTTGGGGTGTCATTGACAAATGGTGCACGGGATTCAATGCAGAAACACTTCCTCCACCGTGCCTCACATAGATCATTCTGAGGCATATTCTAAATAGTTTCTTACAGAGTCTCAGAAAAATTTAGCGTTAGTTCCCCTGAATAGTAACCAGCTCAATGATTCACTCTTACCTTGGTTTTTCTGGGAATCTTCTTTCATTCTTCCCAGACCACCCACCTTTGTTCCACGGAATTACGGTCTAAAATAAACTACCTGCATGCACGTGCTTGCATACACTCTGTTCAGAGAGAACCCAAGCTAAGACATAGAGCTATTTTTTGTGTACTTAGTGAGTGTATTGGTCAGAATTCTTCAGAGAAACAGAGCTAACAGGAGAGAGAGAGAAAGAGAAAGAGAGAAAAAAAAAATCTTATAAGGAATTGGCTCATGTGATTATGGGGACTGAGAACTCCCAAGATCTGCAGTCAGCAAGCTGGAGACTCAGGAGAGCCCATGGTATAGTCTTAGTCTAATCTGAGAGCCCGAGAAGCAGGAAAGCCAATGGTGTAGGTTCCAGTCTGAATCCAAGTGCAAAGGAGAAGATGGATGTCCCATCTCAAAGACAATCAGACACAGAGTTGCCTCTTGTTCAGCCTTCTTGTTTTGTTCAGGTCTTCAACTGATTGAATGAGGCCTACCCACATTAGGGAGAGCAATCTGCTTCTCAGTCCACCAATTTAAATGTTAATCTCATCCAAAACATCCTCACAGAGACACTCAGAATAATGTTTGACCAAATGTCTGGGCACTCCACGGCCCAGCCAAGTTGACGCATAAAATTAGTCACCACAGTAGGCTAGAATATTGTGCCAAACACAAAATGAAAATGAACCTACTGTGTTCCAAAATGTTTATGTGTATTATATTATGAATCCTCAAAATAACACCACCAGATAGTCATTTTTATTTTATCTTATAGAGAAAAAAATCTAAGGGACAGATGGGTTAAATAAAATATCCAAAGTCACACAACTAGTAACTGAGAGTGAGGGATTCAAACCCAGATCAATATAACAGGAAAGTATATACAATCTTCCTACAATAAAATACTACCTTTCTAATGAGTCCAAAGATATGTCCCAAGTAATCAAAATCCTTTGATTTATTTGTTCCTTCAGAGTCTAAACACGTTAGCATCTGATTCAAATCCTTTAAGATTTGGACACTAAAAATTTTCACCCTTATTTCTCTTCATTGTTCATCTGATAATTCAGGCCCCACAACATACACGTACACACAAACACAGTTCTCCAAAGCATGATTTTTTTTTTAATTCCAAAACACCTTACAGATCCTCTCCCAGGGAGGTAACAGGTGCCTTGGTGTATCTGATAAGTCCTTCCTCCTCCCTCAAGGTGCCGTGTCTTCCCACTACTACCTGAGAATAACTATTAATATTTAATGTATACATGTAAATTTATATTTCTGTGTTTCTGTCTATCTCTATATCTCCATCTATATCCTCACCCATACCATACCTACCCTCTGGTTAACTTGAATAAAAATATAGGAAAAATGACTGTTAGCTGTGTTTTCCTCTTAGATGCTTCAGTATAGAGTGATGTGGTTTTTTTGAAGGCTGCTTCAGTTTGGAAAGTCTTGAGGGTTGAAAATTCACCTAGTGGACCTGGAAGGTAGAATAGGAATTCGATCTTAAATGATGAGAGAAGAATATTACAGGCAAAATGATGAACAAAAGCCACTTGGTATGGGCAACAATGGGAGAACCAAATAACGGAATCATAGCGAATAAGCAGGAATTGTGGGAAGAAAGTCTGGAACGACCAGATTAAGAACAGTCTAGAGGGCCGTTTTAGATATTTTGTGCCCTATTCTTTTAGTGGTACGGAACTCCAGGAGGCTTTGAATTGGGGGGAGAGTGTGATCTCTCTTGAGGTCACACTTTATAAGTTTTCATAACTTGCTGTGGTGATTTTAAGTCAAACTTAATCTTTTTCCCATTAATTTCTCTATTCATCTATTTATTTAGCAAGCACTGGTGCTCCTTTGATCGTCAAGACAAGGTGCTCTAAAGTCAAACACTTCTAAGATATTTGCAGTGCAACTGAAGATGAAATGTTACAGAGAATGCCAGGCATCAGCCAGCTCCTTGGAAAGACATCATAGGTCCTGCTTAGTGTAATTGAAGACATGAGCTTTGGGGTACAGCAGGCTGAAGAGTGAGTCTTGGCAGGAGCAGATCCCTTCATTTCCTGAACTTCAATTCCCTTCTGTTGAACAAAGGTCATAACCTGCTCGTGGGAAGGTTACCATGAGATAATGCATAAAGTTAGATGATTAGCACATATTAAATCCCTCTCTGCCTCCACATTTCTCATCTATTCTGTGTCTAAATAATGATAAACAAAGGGAATTTGTCTCAGGGATGCTTATCGGATATAAACAGTGGAAGATTTTATCTCCATCTTTAACATCACCCCAAACTCCAGACCCAAGTTCACAACTGCCTAGTAGACATATTCATCTCACTATTTCTCAACATACTCAAATAAATATACTCAAAATTGCCAAAGTGTATGCTTTTCTGATGTCCCCCGTCTCTGTCCATAACTGTTCTATTTGCTCAAACACTCAGGCAAAAACCTGAGCTTCCTCAGGTTGCTTCCTCAACTTCCTTCTCCCTCTAAGATGCCATTCTTACTCATATTCCTCTACTTTGTAGTTTGCTATCTTTCTGAATGATGAGATAGCGACTTCCAAGCACCTGCCACTTCTAGCACAGGGTCTGGCATAGAGTAGGTGCATTCACCTAACCGCTACGCCACTGGGTCGGCCCCCCTTTCTTTTTTTTGTGAGGAAGATCAGCCTTGAGTTAACATCTGATGCCTATCCTCCTCTTTTTGCTGAGGAAGACTGGCCCTGGGCTAACATCTGTGCCCATCTTCCTCAGCTTTATGTGGTATGCTGCCACAGCATGGCCTGACAAGACAAGGGGTGCATCCGTACACAGCCGGGATCCGAATCCCGGCCGCCAGCAGTGGAGCGTGCGCACTAGAGTAGGTGCATTCAAATGTCTAAGTAAAGGAACCTGTGGTTTTCACAGCTTGGTATAGGAAGTACCTATGCATTAACCACAAAGGAAATAAATTATGGTCTGTTGCTAGCCTCCAAAGAGAGAAAAGCAGACAGATAGAGGTGCATTCAGAAAAAAAGGGCCTCAAGAAACCATTTATTTCACTCAAGGGTGATGTTTACAACAGAAATCATAAAATAGGTAATGTTCCCTTACATCTCCAGTGAATGATTTGAACAGAGCTAACTACAAAGAGAGTTAGTTTTGCTCCCAATAGGGCTTATGTAGAGATTTTAATGAATTCTTTTATTCCAGTAATTCAACCTTAAAGCAGATCTAGTCACTTTTCCCTTAACAGCATAATTAGTGCCTAGGAAGTATGTTACCCTAGATGTTACTAACATTTTTAATGTACTAAAACTGGAGAATAGAAATGAGCCATTTGGAATGCTCTAAAATGTCAAAGAATTTCTTGGGTACATTTTTTTTCAGGATGTATAGAGACATACTTTTATTAATTTTACAAATCACTTTATTGATTTTTACATATTGAATGTATGCAATATGATGAGTTTGATGATAAGCATACACTCATGGACCCATCACCACTGTCTATGCCACAAACCTAACCATCTCCTCCAAAAGTTTCCTCCCATTCTCTTTATTTATTATCATTATGTTTTGAGTGTGATAAGATCGACCCTCTTAGCAAATTTTTAAATATACAATACAGTATTATTAACTATAGGCACTATTGCTGCACAGTAGATCTCTAGGATTTATATTCATTTTGGATAACTTAAACTTTATACTCTTTGAACAATACCTCCCCGTGCCCTCCTCTCCTCCAGTCCCTGGCAACTACCATTCTACTCTGCTTCTGTGCATTTAACTATTTTAAATTCCTCTTATATGTGTTATCATGTAGAATTTGCCCTTTTGTGTATGGCTTATTTCACTTAATATAATGTCTTCTAGGTTAATCCATGTTGTCACAAATGACAGAATTTCCTTCTTTTTTAAGGTTAAATAATATTCCATTGTACATATGTGTATACCACATTTTCTTTATCCATTCTATTTTTTATGGCCATTTAGGTTGCTTCCATGTCTTGGCTACTGTGAATAATGCTGCAATGAACATGGGAGTGCAGATATCTTTTGAGATCCCTTAGCTAGACTAACTGAGAATATAAGAGAGAAGAGTAAAATAAATAAAATCAGAAATGAAAGAGGAGACATTACAACTAATACCATAGAAATTGAAAAAAGATCATAAGGGACTAATCTGAAAAATTACATACCAACAAATTGGACAACCTAGAAAAAAAATGGATAAATTTCTAGAAATATACAACCTACCAAGTCTGACTCAAAAAGAAATAAAGAGTTTGAACAGACAAATAAGAAGATTGAATAACAAAGACTTAATAACGAATGAGAAGATTGAATCCGTAATCAAAAATCTCTCAACAAAGAAAAACCCAGGAACAGATGGCCTCACAGGTAAATTCAAGCATTTATAGAAGAATTAATATCAATCCTTTCTAAACTCTTCCAAAAAATAGAAGAGGGAACATGTCAAAACTCATTTTATGGAGCCAGTAGCACTCTGACACCATAGCCAGGCAAAGACACCACAAGAAAAGAAAACTACAGGATATTTCCCTACTGAGCAAGCAGGCAAAAATCCTCAACAAAATCCTAGCAAATCAAATTCAACAGAACATTAAAAGGCTCATACACCATGAGCAAGTGAGATTTATTCCTGGGATGCACGGATGGTTTAACATATAAAAATCAATCAATGAGATAAACCACATTAACAGAATGAAGGATAAAAATCACATGATCATCTCAACAGATGCAGAAAAAGCATTTGTGTACATTTTAGACACATCATGCTCAGAAATGTCTCTCATTGAGTTTTCATAGTGAATGCAGAGGACAGAAATTAGTTTTTATTGATCTGGTCTCCATGGCTGGGGTCTAGTACCTACCTATAATTTTAGTCTTCCTCTCTATTTCTCAATTTATAATAAGGGCATAATATTAGAGGATTGTAGATGTGGGTGTGATCATAACAGATTATCCATCCATCCTTCCAATTATTTATTACTTGTTGAAACTGTGTGATATAACAGAGAGCATACTTATTGCTGGGGATGCACAGGTAGCTAAAACAAGTTCTCTCCATCAAAAATAAGCAACCAAAATTATGTCACGAGATAGTATAGATATTGACATTATAGAAAGAATCATGTTGAATTATAGGAACTCAAATCAAGAACACTAGACCCCGACTTGAAACAATGAGGGTTTGGGGAAAACACTGAAAACAGGAGGATACTATACATCATTAGGATTTGGCTTATGCTGACATTTTTCCAGGGCTCAACTCTTAGCTCCTCTATTTTCCTGTACTCTCTTCTTTGGTGACCTCATTTTTTCTCATGTTATAAACACATGCTCATGTTCACAATCTGCATATTTATATCTCCTGCCTAAATATCTCACTGATTTTCAAACTATCATTCCCAAGTCCCTACTGATATCATAGCTGGTACCGACATCACTGCTTGGATATATCTCACCAGGATCTTACACTTAACATGTCCAAAACTGATCTCTTAAGATAATCTTACCTTCAAACCTCGTCTTCACTTAATGTCTTCCCATCTTATATCCACTTTTAACCCATGAGATAAAGCTGTAAATTTGGAAATTATTCTTAATCCCCTTCTTTTTTATACCCCTATATGCAATCTTTACTTCAGTCTGCTGATTCTACCTCCAAAATCTGTCTTGGATGTGTCCACTTCCTTCTGTCTTTCCTGCCACCTCACGTCATCTACACTATCATTCTCTCTCACCGTTACTACTGCAGTATTACACTCCTTGTTTCTCTGCACTTCCACTTTCGCTCCCTTGTAATTGATTCTATGCACAGCAACCTAAATGATATTTTCAAATATCAATCCTTTTATGCCAGTCTCTTGCTTAAATTCCTTCAAGGAATAATTAAACATGTTTGCACTTAACCTAAATTCCGAAGTCCTTATGTCACCCATATGGACCACAGAGCCCGTACCTTGCCTACTTTGCCAGTCACCCATTGTCCAGGTTTCTCACTATGATTCAGCAATAGGGGCTTCCTTCCCCAGCGATCTCTACCATTTCAGTGTCTGCTGGTGGTCCAGACATCTAATATCCTCCCTGCTGATTCTTTGTATGGCTGCTTCCTCATCCATCATATCTCAGCCTACGCTTCACTTCCTCCAAGAATTCTGCCATGACTACCATGTATACAGGCTGGTATTTAGCAATAGGGACAATCTCCCCACTGTTTCCTTCATAGCATTTATCACAAGGTACATGCTTACTTAATTTTTCCTTGCTGTCCCTTATCCTCAGTAAATTGCAAGCTCTATTCTGGCAGTGAGTATGTCTGTTTCATTTACCAATGGATATAACTTGCAGAGTCTGACACATGATGGGCTCTCAGCATATATTTGAGGACCTACTTACAGGCTTACTGAATGAATGAATACATGAATGAATATATGTCTTCCATTAGTTTTGAAAGCTAGCTGCTCTTAAGAAAAACAAAGCCTTTACACAGCGAAAGTTTATTTCATGCTCATATTGTAGTCCAGTGTGGGTATTCCAGGTCAGGAGATTCTCCTGGGAGACTGAGACTCCATCTCCTTTATCTTTTGGCTCCTCCAACCTCAAGATTCCCAGAATCTTTTCCATACAGCTTGTGGATGGGAAAAGAGAGCAGAAGATCGGTGTGGAAGGGTATTATGGGGCAGACCTGGAGATGCATCCCCATTGCCCACATTTTTCTAGACATGCCTGTCACATGACCCATCACAGGTCCTTACCTAACTGCAAGGGAGGCTGGGAAATGTAATCCAGCTCTGTGCTTGGGAGGTAAGGGAAACAGTTCGGTCGACAACCTGCCCATCTTTGACACAGAATCTTAATCTCAGGTGTATGAAGCCTTGTGCTGCAACTTGCATTTTTCTACAATTTCAGAGCTATACTTAATCAATACCATCTGAACTCATAGTGTGAAGTGAGACTATTAGTCAATCATTTGGATATTTCTCCCACATATTTCCACTCATTATTTTTAAAAAAAGGGGAATTAAATCATCCAGGTATCAAAACACCTGAATGACAGAATAAACATGTTATTTTCTATTTACACTTTACATTTTGTTTTACAAAACACATAGTAAATGAGGAGAATACCACTGTTCTCATGTTCCCAACTTTGATCTGGATAATTTACTGGCTGTCAATTATGTCAGTCCCCAAATACAAAGTCTCCTATAGGAAAAGATTTCTAGTAATAATTTGAGATAATATCCCCCAGTAAAAAGTTTTGACATCTGAGTGGGCAGTGGACAAGTGATTCTTTTTTATTCTTTCTGGCAAGGGTAATGACTCTGAGCACTATAACGATAATTAAGACTCCCCCTTAACAAAGTCAGAGCAAATGAGAGTAATAAAAAGATACCAGAGAAGGGAAGATAATGAAAGAAACTATACATATTGCTCAGAGCTCAGAGAGTATTTTCAGTGAAAGAGGTAGTAAAAAGAGCGAAAGAGTGGTGTATTAAGGTGGGCTTGGTAACAGAATAGAAGATAATATAATTGATATTATGCTGGGGCAGATATTTTTGCTACTAAGAGAATTGGGGAAAATGTACTCAGCCCTTGGAATGTCCCTTCAAATTTGTGATGAGCCAGAATCTAAGGGAGCTGAAGCCTCCATGCACTGATTGTGATGCGTGAGTGAGGGCATGGAGGAGGGATCAGTGAGATGTGCTATGCCAGTTTATTCCTTGGGGTCTTCTAATGTTCCAGAACGTTCTGGAATGAAGTCAACATTGTACTGGGATGAGGAGCCTGATCCCCATGAATATGGGAGGATAAAGGGACTGATGTCTTCAAGAATGCCCCCTCAGTATAGCCATAAAGCAGTGTTCTATTTTCACCTGGAGTGGTGTTCAGGCCCAGATTGTGGTGAGGGCCCTGGGGCCTGAACAGATTATCTCAGCCCAGGCAAGCAGGAGCAAGTGTATGGTTGCAAGATGAAATACAGAACACCAGAAAAATTTGAATTTCAGATAAAAAACGATATTTTTTTAGTGTCCCAAATGTTTCATGGAGCATACTTATGCTAAAAAAAAAAAAAACTATGTATGTATGTGTATGCCTGTGTAATATACATACACATGTATACATATTGTGTGTATATATTATATATATGTGTGTGTATGTGTCTTCTTGTTTATTTGAAATTCCAATTTTGGAGGAATTTATTCCTCCTATATTTATATTTGCTGAGTCTGGTAACCCTAAACTAGAAGCTATAGAGAAAAGGAATTGGATCAAGTCCTTAGAGAGGCCTTCTTCAAGCTAGAAAAGCCAAGATCGTATCAACACACATTTCTTCATAAGGATTCCAGAACCGAGAAATAGGAGGCATTGCTGTGACTTATACTTAGGTCCACACAGGTCACCAGAAGCACATTCAGGTGTTCAGGTCACCAGCACCGCTCGATGATAGAGTATTCTCCTTCTCCACGCCCTGCTCTGTGAGCACATACTGCTCACCAAGAGTTACTGGGCATGGCTGCAGCCCTTCCAACCAAAAAATAGCACAAAATCCCCTGATGGTAGCAGCCAAGGAATAAAAGGCAACGAAGTTTAAAAAAGAGAGCCAATTTTGTTTGGTGGTGTTTGTTGTTTCTTAAAGGGAGTACTGTTTGTTGTTTCCTAAAGGGAGTAAAAGTTTTTCTTTCAAATTAAAAATATCACCTCTACAAAACCATCTTGGTAACTCTGATTATAGTGTTTGTGGCACAGTGCTGCCCCACGTACGTCTGTGAAAGGTAATTCTTCACAGACACTGTGGGATTTCACAGCTACCTTTGGGTTATGACTCGGCCCCTTTCATAAATAGAGCCTATTACAGACTTTCTCGGAGAGCTGAATTATAGT
Organism: Diceros bicornis minor; assembly: GCF_020826845.1. Lineage (NCBI taxonomy): Eukaryota > Metazoa > Chordata > Mammalia > Perissodactyla > Rhinocerotidae > Diceros > Diceros bicornis. The sequence continues at coordinate 50,999,730 of NC_080760.1, forward strand.
GATGCAATTCTTAAACTCACAAAATGTTTGGTGGCAGAAATTAACCCAAGGGCTTTAAATTATATCCATTTCTTGATGGATCACTAATATTTCTATTTTCTTGATTTCTGAGTGGAATTTAAAAATAGTCCCCTTTTGGTCTTTCACATGATCTCATTTCAGTCACTTTTCCCACAGTGTGACTTCCTCGCGATAAAGTTATCGAGTAAGATCCATTAACAATTAATTGACTGAAGCAGTTGGACTCCTGGGTGTTTGAACAGACATGCGACAGTAGAATTGAAGAGAAAAAATAGGAGAGAGAAGGAGTTGGCCTTGGTGTGCAGAGAAACAATAAGGCGACACTGTGCTTTGTCTGCTGGTCGTGAGACTAACGATGGAGAGGGTTATGAGAACCAGAGGCCCGAAAAGGAGATTTGGAGGCTTGTGAGTGTAAGATTTGGAGGCTGCTCATGCAATTATTTGTGGTCAGACTGAAAATACTAGAAAGACAAACCAAGGTTGCAAACAACTTGAATTCATTTAGATGTGGTCTAAATATATATGTATATACAACGTAAAATTTACAGCAGATTCTATGTTTTTACGTATTAATTGATATACATATTGTGGCAGTTGCTGTTAATGCCCAACCAATATCTCTTCAGCAAATATCACCCCATACCTTCTGATGATGTCCTAGCATAAGCACCTATAACTTTCTACCTGCAGGCTTTCTCTTACCCTGTACCAGGCAACCTGGACGTGCCGGAGAGTAAAGCTCCTGGGACAGCCCTCATCCAGTCCTAACAAGTCAGGAAGATTTTGAGGTATCTCTTACGCTGTCTCCCATAGATTCCAGCAGGACTGACTCTGTCGCCCGCAGCAAGAAGCTGCTCATTAGCACAGCACCTGTACTTGCTTTCTCCTCCACCTGGTACTATTTCCACACTCCCCTATCAATGTTTCCAGGATCATTTCCTAAATGAATCACTTGTCTCAAATCCTTGTCTCAGGAATTGCTTTTGAGAACTCAAACAAAGCCAGAAAACCCAGCTTAGGTCATTCTGTGTCTCTCTGTCTTTCTTTTCTAGATATCTGTAGAGTAGCCAAACCTCTAAATGCTCATATGCCTTAAGGTATATTACCCTCATTTATGTCCATCTGATTCCATCACTTTAACTCTCCATTTTATAAAAAAGACAGTTGTTTGGCACTTAGCCATTCTTTTGAGCCCAGATCTATGATATCTAATACATTTGTAAACTGCCAATGAGGTCAGGGTTACCAAATTTAGCAAATAAAAATACCATACCCAATTAAATTTGGATTTCAGATAAACAATGTTTTTGGGGGGGTATGAGTATTTTCTATTCAATACTTGGGAAACACTTATGCCCCCCAAAGTTATATATATATATATACACATTGTTCATCTGAAATTCAAATGTTGTTTGGTGTCCTTTATTTAATATCACAATCCTAACTGGCATGACTATTGGAAAACTCAGGCTGAACAGCTTCAAAAATAATTTCTTATCACCCAAAATAGTCTTACTCACGACCTCCTTAGACTTGTGAATTATATCACCATCAACTCCATCTCTTATTCTGGAAACGTTGACGTCATCTGCTTTGTTTGTTCATGGCTCCCACATCAGAGAATCATCATTTCCTATCAGCTGTTCCCCAGCTCAGGCCCCAGGATTTTGCACACAGACAGTAAACTCAGCACAACACACTTTATCACCTGCTGGGGTTTTGACCTCAACCTCCATAAGCACTCCCACCCCTCTGAACAAGACTAAATCACACTTCAGCAACCCTAGTGAGGGTGAAGTGTAGAATTCTATTTTATAAGCCTTCTCTTCCTAGGATCTACACTACTTTGTGCTTGGTGCTTTAAGGAACAGACAAACAATGCCTCTTTCCAAGCCAGAGAGTCCCAAGTCCACCTGAGTACACCTACACTATAAAACAGAGAAAACAAATTTATTCAGAAGAGAGGATGACTATGAAAGAGAGCCATATGGAAAAGCAACTTTAAAATGTTTTTCTTACTCTTGAAATCCATCTCTAGATGTAGATAAGTTGAGTATCCCAAGTACATCATTTTGATGGTGAACAGAATTTCTGCTCTTTGATCATGGAAAGAAGGATTTGAGGGGAGGAAAGCAATCACTTTTCTTTCTCAGAGGTTAAAGCAGTAATGTCATATTTTTCCCTGTTTTTTCAGCCTCAGAGCCAAAGTTACCAAAACTTTATTCCCATCTGTAAAGGCAGTGAATTAGGCTTATTTATCACTCCATCACACAGGACAGCTAGCAGAGAACAGGCGGATGGATAAATGTTTGCTTAATGAATTGCTCTTTTCTCATTGCTAAACTTTAAGAGGGCCATTGGCCATCTGGACCATGTCCAGAGGAGATCAACCAGCAAACTGAACAATCTAGAATCAGTGCCTGATGATGGATCTGGGGATATTTAGCTTGGAAAAGAGAAGGCAGAGGGGAGAAGCAGGTGTCCACAGATATTTGATATAGGTCCATATATATTTTTTCTTTTTATAAACCATTTAATTTTTGCAATAATCCAAAAGGGTTGGCACATTGTCACCACCATTTGAAGATGAGGAAGTTGAATTAGAGGGAAGTTAATTGATTTGTACAATCACACACCCAGAAATATAAGAGCTGGAAGTTGGACCCAGCTAGAGTCTGTGTTCTTAGCTGCCATGCACACTGCCCCTCTGTGCATGAGTGTCCTATGGAGTGTGCAGTGTGTTCTACCAGAAGAATGTAAGACAGTTTACTCAAGATTTAAGGTAATTCATACAAGAGGTATGTTGACCTGAAACAAGGCATGTCTATAGTTCACCCCCACCCCATCATCTAAAACAGGTCATAGAGATTTAGCCCCATCCGAAGTAGCTCTCTCACAGAATAAGGCAGCATCCAGCAAAATTCTCTGACCTAGTCTATTCCTTTCATCCAACTTCAAAAAGTAGGAATATAGTTCAAAGCCTCGAGGTGTTTTTCTGTTTGTTTGTTTTGGAGTCAGCTTTATTTGACGTGAGATCATATCCTGGCATTGTCTCTTATTAGCCATGTGATTCCAGACTAATCACTTCTGTCTGTTTCTCATATTCCACGTGAGTAAAATGGGGATTCTTTTATACTTTTATAGAGTTAAGAGGAATACATGAGTGAACATTCATAAAACACTTAGAACAGCACCTGGTACATAACAAACACTATATATGTGTTTTACTTTATTATTTCATCTGAGGCTAAACTTGAAGTTCATCTTCACTGCACCTCACCTCTCATCAAATGCCAATTTTCTCTTTCTTTAAATCACAGGTGAGGAGCTTGTCATGGGAGAGGTCATGTGACTTGCCCAGGTAACAGGGTTAGTAAAGGGTCGTGCCAGGAGTTCAATGCAGTTCCTAAGGAAAAAATCTGGCATCCTTTTACCTGTACAGGGAAGCCTCTCAGGCCTCTTGAGTATACGTCACAAGAGCATTTAGAAAAATTGCAATTCAACACCAGCAGGATGGTTGGTGTGTATTCTATTAAATATCAGCTTATGCATGGTCAACAGCCAAGTTGCATAATCCAGTTTGCTAATTCTCAGTTTGAATCATTCCCCACGGCCACATTAGTATATGTTTCAGATTCTCTTATTACCAACCACGAGTAAGTAGCCTCTGATGCTTGTCCATGACCCTCACAGCATGTAGCCCTCAGATGTGGTCTTTCCAAGGCTGAATGAAGGGATTGTTGTCTAGCTGGCAACAATGAGACATATCTCTGCCCTGTGTCAGCTGCGTGACACTGGGCAAGTCACTTGATTCTTCTGAACTTTTAGTTTTCTCAACTATAAACGTGAGATAATCTGCCCACTTTCTCTCACAGAGGTTTTTGGGGATTTGATGACTCATGAAAGTTATTGAAAAAATATAGGATGGATCTCATGCAAAGCTCTTCACTCACTCATTAAACGAACATGTTTTTGTATACACTTACATCATCTCTGCCCTTAAGAAATACAAAAACTAGTTGGGGATTCTGACTGATAATTTAATAATTAAAAATTAGTGTGGAATGTGCATTGATATAGTAGCTACAAATCTTGCCCTGGTTTTTCCTCAAAGGTTCAACTCAAGTATCCTCATCATCTACAGTTCACCTTCACCATCTTTTTAAGTCGAGTTTTTTTTTCCTCTACCCTGAATACCGAAAGCACATTCTGATACATTTTGCATCGTGATTTGTTTAAAATTCACTTTGATTCATTTTACTTTTTAATGTAGGAAGAGAAACAACCGGCCATCCTTATCTGATCATCCCTACTATACCAAGGTAAAGGACATTTGTTGTTGTTGTTTGTTTTGCTGTTGCCGTTTTGAACCACAATTACAGAGGGGCCATGAAGGCAGGATGCTTCTCTGTCTGCATACAAGTGATGCAGTCTGAGCCAGAGTGGGAGGCACAGACCACACTGTGCAGCTGGGATGTCAAATGGCACACCCTTGGGGTTTGGGCAAGCCTGAAAGAAAGGTGCACTAAGTTGACTAAGGAGAGAGGAGGAGACAGTGAGGATGAGAGACGCTGCATTGAAGCACATAGTGTGGTCCCTCCTGCATGTGGATTATTTGTGGAAATGAGGAGGATACTGGCTGCTCCTCCAGCTATGATGGGGGTGTGATCCGAGACAGCGCATGGGATACTAAGGGAATAATTCTGAGAGGAGAGAAACAACACAGATCACACAGATACAGCATTATGAGTATCCTTGTAGATTACAGAGCATAGTTACGTGAAAGAAAGTGCAGCAAACATGTGGGATACACCAACACTGAAATAGAGAGCATTTCAAATTGCTTCACAGTCTCATTTAAACATAGGCTCTCCTTGGAAGTCGACATTTCCACAGTAGATAGTCAAAGGAAAGACTCAGGTATTATATTACTGGAACACAACTTAGAAATCACTAAGTCCTATTGCTTTACATTTAGATAAGACAAGTAAGACCCAGACAAGTCAAGTGACTTCCCTGAGGAGGGGTGCGACTGGTCAATTCCAGAGTGATGGCAAGACCTGGAGTTTCTAGTTTCCCAGCCCAGAGTTCTGTCACTGAACTAGAGATCATTCACTATGAAAATATTTTCTTAACCTTTAGCATGCATAGGTCATATGCGGTACCAAAAGCAGCATCTGATTTCCTTATAGTTTACTCAAGCCCTTGCCAGGTCAAAGTGATTACAGAGAATGAGGGCCTCGGAACAGGGAACTGTGTGACCCATATGCCCGAAAGCCAAAGCATTTCAAGCTATAACACCTTGCAGCTGCATCCAGAGGGAATCTTGGTTACAGAAAATTTTTTCTCCCCTTTCTGACATCTGTCTCATCTCTAAGGGAAATGCTCTGCAGAGCTCGCCAGGTGGTTTTTCAGATGGGATGTGCCACGACTCAGGTGGTATGGTTCCGCAGAAAAAAATAAATAAATGAAGCAATAAACAAGCCACAACCTGTCCATTTTTTCACTAAGAACCTCATCAAGGGCTGCTATCTGTAGGATTCCCACCAATAACTGATGTCCCTGCCACAGCAGTCTTCCACCACATGATGATGTGAAATAGTTAAATAAACTGACGAGAACATCTCATTTATATCTGTTACTGGTGTTATGGCTCGTTTTCTCAATATGTTAGGGAAATTGTCCATACTACACCTGTCACAGGTAAAAAATCTGCATAAACATGCATAATTCATGAATCTCCAATCCCTAAGAGAGAATTGCAAAAACTGGTTATTGTTCAAATGCCAGTTTTTACTGTGATGTCTCAGATATAATTGAAGACTCTGGAAAAGGCAACTGTAGGAAGAGGCTTTTCCATTCACTCAATATCCAAGACTATTTGCCATTGTCCAAGATAACTGATGCTTCTTGATTTCACCTGAACTCTGCCCTCCAGTATTTCGTCAGAGCAGGTTCGTCCTCTATTTAAACAGACTGAATGTGAGGCAACGTGGATTTACTGTAAAAGTTGATGAGAGTGAAAGTAGGATGGGAATTCATTGATAGAATATGAGTAATTTGCAAGTACAAAAAAGATAACTTTCGTATTTACTTATTTCCGTTGTACCTCACTGCTTCTCTAGAGAAGAGCTTGGATAAGTCGCGTTATAAGCTTTGACTTTCTGCTTACGATGTTCTCGCTGTCTGAAATGTTCTCTTACTCCTCTCTGCACATCTTTAAATATGACCCTTCTTTCTTTACATTTTACTTTCATTAGCAATAATAAATAAATAAATATAAATAAATAAATAAATAAATGTGATATACAAGAAAATATTCCCATTGTAAAACATTTAGAAACTGTAGAAATATACACATTCCCCTCCTTAGAGTTAAACGGGTTAAACTCTTAAGTGTGCATACTTGGTTTACAGGTACATTGTTAAACTCTTAGGTGTGTATACTTGCTTTATAGGTACATGGTTAAACTCTTAGATGTGTATACTTCTAGGCCATTTTCTATGCATTTGTATACATATATATTATAGGTACAGATACTGTTTACCACATGAGTTATATTATATAAATTATTCTTCTTATTGCTTTCTCCCTGTTTTTATTTAAGCAAACTTCTTATTTAAGAAGAGTTTCAGATGTATAGAAAACATTTCAAAGGTAACACAGAGAGTCCCCATACACCCCATATCCAGTTTTCCCTGTTGTTAGTATCTTACAAGGTACGTTTGTCAAACTCATGAGCCCACATCAAGATACTATTATCAACTAAAATCAGTATTTTACTCAGATTTCCTTAGTTTTTCTAATGTCCTTTTTCCACTCCAGTTTGCAGCCAGATTTCTTGGGTTCTGAAAGTAGAATTCTTAGATTATTAGATGTCCGTGTCATTGCACGCATTTTACCCATTAGTAAAATACTAAAATAATAGTATCACCCCATATGGTTGTTGTGGCATTAAAATGAACACTTGTGAGTGTGTGTGTGTGTATTACTTCAAACAGTTGCTGACATTAATTAAAAGCTAAGTAAAAATATATTATTTAAGAAATATATTTTTCTCAGTAAGTTTTGTATCCTTGAAAGGCAAGTCTTTATTGTTTTTCATACAGAAAATGTGGCACATACAACATACAACACCAACCTTGTACATAACAGGCTAAAGACAAAAGTTTGCTGAGTCGACTTTGTGAAAGTAAAAATCTCTTAGAATTATACAAACTCTAAGATTTTGTATGAAATATTGAAAAATTTTATATTGCTTTTACCCTTTGAATAACTATGGGGAAATACTATTAAAGATACTATTTTGGGGGGTTTTTTTTGTTTGTTTTTAGACAACAAACACTTATTGTGTGCCTTCTATGTGATAGGAACATGGGATGAAAAGAAAAACAAAGATATATGTCTTGATTTTTAAAAAAGCTTATAATTTATGGAGAAAAGCATACCTAAAAGACCAGCATCAGAGGATATATGTACAAAGCAATGAAGAGAGAAGGCGTGGAGAAGAGGCTAGGTCTAGCTGGAGGAGTTGGGGAAGGCTTCAGGAAGTAGATTCATTTTAGGTGAGACAAGGGTTTCCTTCAGCATGGTAGCTGCCAGAACTTACAAGGCTCTGTGTGAAGATAGAGACTTAAGTAGACACAGCTTGTTGGGTGAGGAGAGGAAGGGAGTTTATTCCAATGAAGAGAGAAAATTAAGTACAAACAGGGTTTAAAATACACTCTGGAAGATCTGCCTGGTTTTAACATATGTCCATCTTATCTACCAAGTATAGAGACAGCCAGAATCTGGGGATTGGATTTCTCAACCCCAATGCTAACCCAAGTACAGCAGGCTATTGCAGACAGATTTGATATTTGAGGTATATATTTATCACCCAAGCCTAAGGCACTCTCCAGACGAATGCACACTATTCACGGCAAAGCTTCCAGGTCTCAATCTCTATTTTGCATCCTATCCTAGTTACCTGTGCTGAACCATATAGAAATCTCAGGAACCAGTTTAACTGTTTATTCTCCAAAGAGCATACCTTAAGTTAGACCCCGCTCCCCTTAAATCACACTGGAATTAGTGGTGAACACTTGTCATTCGAGTCATTGTCATTTGAGATCTGTTCAGCATGCCAACCCCCTGCCTTATTGGATTGAATTTCATAGTTTATGAGTTTTAGCACAAAGCAGAAACCACCTCTAATAATGCAAGAAGTCATATTTTGACGTTCTCATCCTCCTGGGAACCCAGGGTTCAGTGTTATGATGAAGTCTGACCAGTCATTTGCACCTGAGTGGGACCTTGACTCAGAACATGGAAATATTTTCTGGTGAGAAAAGGCAGCTTCTTTCTCCATAACAGGGATGGTGAATTGAGCTGCAGTCTCCCTGGTTTGGCATCGTGGTGTCAGCTACTCTTCTATGCCCAGGAGAAGCAGTGATGGTATCTACATGGAATCAGTTCACTGGTATTGTTCCTGGTGGTGTAGCTTCCACACCTAATTATCTGGTCTTCTTAGAGCTTCTGTGAACTACCTAATGATTTCTAATAGATTACTTTCTACTTTAATTGGCCAGAATAGGTTTCAGTCGCTTTCAACTAAGACTACAGATAAATAAAAGCTCTTGAAAAAAAAATATTTTTTGAAATGTTTTAACCTACGGAAAATTTAATAACACCACAAATATCTATAGAAACTTCACCTTGATTACTCAATTTTAAAATCTTGCTGCATTTGCTTCCTCTCTCTTTCTTGATTTAAAAAAGAAGTTCCTGACATTGTGACATTCATCCCTAAATATTTCAGCATGCATCTCTGAAAAGCAAGGATATCTTCTCGTATAGTCATTCACGTACACAAGAAATTTAACATCAAAACAATAAAATTTCTTGAAAAATAGTCCATATTCAAAAGTCCCTAAATTTTCTAAAATGTCATTTATATTTTTTTACCCAAAATTCAACCAAGTATCATATTTGGTAATAGGTTGTCACTAGTCTGTAATCTCCTTTAATTTAGAGCAGTGTTCTCACCTTTTTCGGTCTTTCATTGTATTAGTATTTTTGGAGAGTCTTATAGAATTATCCACAATCTAGATTTTGTTTGAATGTTTCCTTATAATTATATTCAGTTATATATTTTTGACAAGAATACCATATAGATAATGTTATGTCTTTCTCAATGCATTATAGCCAGAGGCTCATGATGGCTTCATTTTTTCACAAGGGTGACAGAAGGAGATCAGTGGTTGCACGTGGAAGGGGGCCTGGTTAGAGGAGGGAAGGAGGAATTACCTAAAGACATGGGGAAAGTTTTGGGGGTGACAGATATGTTCATTATCTTGACTGCTGTGATGGTCTCATAGATGTATACGTATCATAAGACTTACCAAATTACACAATTTAAATATGTGCTGTTTTTGTTCCACTATGCCTCAGTAAAGCTGTTTTAAATGCATGTAAGAAAAACAAAATTTGTTGATCAAATATATTTTCTTAAATAGTAAACAAAACTCAATTTTAATTAAAGAAAGTCCTGTCCTGTAGGATTTCTCATAAATTGCCATTAGATAACATGTGTTTTGATTCCCTCAAGTCTCTCCTACATCTCATAGACAACCTAACTGAACCCTTTGTTCCTTAAGCAATGATCTTCTTTCCCAGAACTCATGTTTCCCAGTAGATAATTTGGCCAGATTGGAAGTCTGTCAGTCTTTGAACACACTTACTGAACACATGGGGCTTCACTGGAATAAGCCTAATCCCTGCTTCAAACCTCAGTTTATAAAACACTATAAACATAATCAGTTAATAAGGAATAAAATGAAATTGATCATATGACAGCTATACATAGATCATCAATGAGAATCAGTTATCTATTGTTATGTAACAAACCACCTCTAGATTTAGTGGCTTAAAGCATCCATGGCTATTTAGGTTGCCGATAAATCTGCAATTTAGGCAGGGTTTGGTGGAGGAAATTCGTCTCTGCTCCACACAGCGTCAGCTGGAGCACATCACTGGAGGATGAGGGATCCACTTTCAAGATGACGCTCACGCAGGCTGGGCAAATTGCATGGAAGCCCAGAGGAGAATGGGGCTTAGGGCATTATTTCCTCTCCATGCAGGCCCTTCGAAGGGCTTCTGGAGATTTCTCACAGCAGGGTGCTGAGTTTTAAGACAACAGTTCCCCCAAAGAGCTAGGGAGAAGTGCTTGGCTTATTTCAACCTCACTATGGATGTCCCAAAAGGTCCTTTCTGCCATACCGTTTTGGCCAAGTCAGTCACAAGAGTCCATTCATGTTTAAAGAAAGGGAATATAGTCTTCACTTACAGATGCGTAGTGATAAGTTTGCAAAATAGTATGTGGGAGGGACATATCCCAGAGTGTTCTTTGGAAATGACAATCTGCTATAACAGAGTTCATTTAAGATTCACTTAGTATTTCAAAACTTAGTACTTCTTAATTGCTATAATGTTTCCTTACAATGCTTACCTAAAGTCTTCATGGTTGTTTTAACACAGTGTTCAGAAGTCCAATAGCTTCAGTTTTACACATCTCTTTTCGTAAGGAAACAGGAAGAATAAAACCTTTCAAAAATTTTTAAAGCCCGCACTTTAATATGAGGGTGAAACAATTAAAAACATAAAAAAAACACCCACACAAAATTGTAAAGTAAAATGCAAGGCATTTCATAATTAAAAGTAATTAAGTGAATTTTGAAAGAATCCATTTTTGTACGTTAAGAATCTATTTGATTGATTCTGGAGCTGGATGCAAACTGAATTGAGCACATTTGTTTTCAGTTTTTAGTTTATAATTCTTTAGTCAGATCTTTTATCTATACTTTATTTATATTAATTAATGGAAGTTATGTGTGTATACACACAACTTCCATTAATGTAATACTAATATATCATGAAAGAGAGACAGAGAGGGAGAGTTTTTTTTTTTTTTTTTGTACTGGTGTCATACTATATAAAACAGATAAACACAACCAAGAAGTATAGTGTGATGAGTTGGAGTTGGAAATAAATTATTTACTTTCTGTTGTTATACCTATGAGATGTAACATTTCAGGCAGATTGTTTAATCTTAATAAGCATCAAATTTCTTCATCTGTAAAATGGAAATAACAAGATCTATTGGACTGAATGATTATATCAAATAAATGTAACAATATTTTAATTTCCTTGCACATAGTAGATGTTCAATTTGTTTTTGACAGTTTTCTACTGACATTCATACCTCTGACTTATGTTATATTTAACTCGTTATTCCTATATTTCCTATCTAAGATCTTAAGTATTTGCAACCATATTCGTTGTTGTAATCATAGCATTGCGGATACAATTGCCTTACATGCAATAAATAATGAATGTTTGGAAAATTAAGCTACTAGTATTGATAACTTTTTTTCATACTGCAGTAGCTCTTAAAGTATTTATAAAATATTTGCTAATATCTTATTTCCATATTGTAGCAGAGGTCTGTGAACTTTAATTTTACCTCTAGTATACAAACAAAGAAACAGACCAAAAAAAGCTGAATCCTGGCCTAGAGTATCCAACAAGTAAGAAATAGAATTTAATTTAGAACTCATATCTCAGTTCTTGCACGTTGCTTCAGATTTGGCTTTAATTTCAAAATAGGCAATTGCCGTAGAAAATTATCATCCAAAATTAAGCCACTCCATTGGACTAATTTACCACTAGCTATTTCAGAAGGTTGGGAGCAGTGTACATTGGGAGATTTGGGGAAAGGCAAACCACCGCTATTCATGAGTTAATCTCAAGAGACAGCGCTGAGCACACGCACTATCAACTGGAACGAGCCAGACACCTCTGAAGGGCACAGTTTGGAAAGAAAGAACTGCAAAGAAAGCTTGGTTTGATACTGTCAGAAAACTCATAAATGTTTCATAAGAACTCCTCAGAAGAAGAGGAAGATAAAACCTCTCCAAATGACCTCTTTTGATTTTCTCATAATGGGAAGATTATAAATCCAGATGAAACATCAGGCTGGAATGAAGACCTGCCTTTTGAAAACTGAAAATGCCTTGTCAGAATTCATTTTCTCCTATCTGATCCTGCACGTCCCCGCTACTCTGCACTTGAAGAGAAAGAAGGTTATCAGATTGTCACGGCAAGGGCACCTGTGGAGTCACCAGGGAGGAAAGCCCACACTGCCCCGCGCTGACGGTTAGGCTGGCAGACCTGATTCTCTGTGCATTGAGAAAGACCCACATCAGCTGGGCCAGATTCCCTTACAGCCCTGGGTAGTTGCCCAATACCCATTCCCTCTGCAGTCACAGTAGCTCAACAACAGCACAACCAAGGCTGAATCTCCATGGGTAAATGGTGTGAATGTTATACATGTTAAAATAAATGTGTATATGCTGACACTCTTTGTAAGTCGTGTGACATTCTACAACATATTTTTTACAAAAAGTTTTTACTATTTATTTCATCAATAATTTTCATTGTAGAAAGATAGAAAATATAAACAAGCAAGAAGAAAACAAAAGTATCATTTACTGAAGAAGTAGATATAACTTCTTGTGTGTTATGAAGGAGAACCTTCCCGAAATATAAGTTTCAGGGGGCAGCTTATCCTTCTCTCCAAAACTGTTTTCTTTAATCCAACAATTTCAGTTCTCCTGATTACATCAGGATGAATAATACTCTCCTATTATATCTATATCAACATAGATAGATATAAATATATATATATACACATACACATAAATATATATATAATTTCAGTGTAAAATGTTTCCATATATAAAATATATTTGTCATATCTATTATATATTTTGTGTATATTTTATAATATAATGTTTTAATATATACAAATGTGTATATATGCATATTACAAAGGGTATATATATAATTATACCCACACACACAATTTGTACCATGTATAGTAGCCATTATGCTTACATTCCCTGTTATATACAAAACACTCTTACTCACTCTTCTATTTTGAGATCTGACTTGAGACTTGACTAAGTGGGCACAGATCTTGCTAAATGGTCAGTGGGCTTTAATGGCCCAGCGTGCCTCTTCTCGTTCCAGGTGCACCATTCACTGTGTCTGAGTTGTACCAGGAGCCATGGAGTGTTCTATAAGCCCTGGCACCTGTGGGGTACCACAGCTACAACAGCCTCCCTCTTCCTTCCGTCTAATAAATCTCACTCTATCCTTTGAGGTCAGTCCTGAGTTCTACCTCCTCCATGAAGCTTCCCTGAATTTTCTAGACCGCAGTGAGTGTCCCATTTCTTTGGAATCTAAGACCACACACATTGTATATATAATCCTATATTTCCTTCTGGTGATGCTTGCATAAGAGACTTCCCATTTCATGGCTTTCTCTTTCATGGTTCTCAGGATAAGGCTAATTCTTTTTCAATCAATTAACTTCCCTCTAACTCAGCTTCATCTTCAAATGGTGGTGATAATATGCCAACCCTTTTGGATCACTGTAAAGGTTAAATGAGTTACAAATTAAATATATATATATATATATATATATATATATATATATACAGAGAGAGAGAGAGAGGAAATTCAGAACTTAGTATTTGCCTATCAAATATTTGTTGAATTATATTAAAATGTGAATACACCCCTGAGCCCATTAGTCACTCTTTATTACTGTTATTATTGCCATTGGCAGTTCCGATATTAATCCTTCTCTCTTAGCTCTATGGCATCTTCCAACACTGGATTCTGAAGAAGACACTTTCTTCCTTTGGTTGTGTCCCGTTTTTACCTAATTTCCCTCTATACAACATTCTCCATGAAGTACTCTAAGCTTCACCTTTGTGAATTAATGTATCATTTTCTTATACCTGAGGACACCTGGATGAATCTTCTGGTCTAACTTATTTTTACAACTTCTACTTAACAATCTCCATAAGGGAATTTTAACCTTATTGAATTCCCTTTACGGTTTTTGTTGTGGTTGTTATTCAAGGTTTTTTTTGCATGTGTTATGTAAATACATGCCTGCAGTTCTGAAATATTTTCCACAAAGGGAAAAATTTGAAAATTGTCTAAGGCAGAATTGAGAGAATACCGAATAACCAATTTTACACTTTTCTAAAGATTATTAATAAATTTGGGGGCAAATTACTTTAGTCATCACTGAAATCCTATCAAATTAGCCAGGTCTTCCCCATATGGGTTAGTTTGCAACTAAATACGACAATTAAAATTGGCTGCATTGCCACTGGGTAAGCATGTGGATAGAGCATTAGGCTCCTGGTGATAAATGAATAATTGCTGGTGACCGCTGGTCTCCCATTCAGCATCCTCCTTTGCTATGACAACTTCAGAAGTGGAAGTCCTTTTGCCACATCAAGGACACGCTTTTGTTGTTACTCCTTCTTGTTGTTTTGCTGCTAAACCTGGCATTGGTTAGAGGAGATAAAATCTTTTCCAGAAGATGAAAACAAATTAACAAAGTGTTCGTCCACATTCTTATTTTCTTTGCTTCTCCTGTAAAGGAAGATAAATTTGATTTTCTTCAGAACTTTGCATGGCTCTAACCTTCTCAGTATCCAGATTCTTGCTCAATATCACTTCATCGAAAAGAATCTTCCTGGGGCGAGCCCCGTGGCGTAGTGGCTAAGTGCGCTTGCTCCGCTGCTGGCAGCCCAGGTTCGGATTCTGGGTGCCTACCAATGTACCGCTTGTCAGGCCATGCTGTGGCGGCATCCCATATAAAGTGGAGGAAGATGGGCACAGATGTTAGCCCAGGGCCAGTCTTCCTCAGCAAAAAGAGGAGGATTGGCATGGATGTTAGCCCAGGGCTGATCTTCCTCACCAAAAAAAAAAAAAAAAAAGGAATCTCCCATGATTAACTGGCTTTACTCTGCTTTAGTGTCTTCGTGGGCTTATCTCTGATTTTCTCACTAGAATATATGAACTATAAAAGCAATTAATCCAACTTACTTACTGCCAAATTTCTCCTATCTGTAATAGTGACAGGCACATTATAGCCACTCAGAAAAATATTTGTGGAAGGAAGGAGGGAAATAAGAAAGGAAGAGAGAGAGGAAGGGAGTGAGGGAAAATAGAGAGGGAGGGAAGAAAGAAGAAAGGAAGGAACACTTAATTAGCAAACATTAGCTTGCAATGACCTAGACTAAGAAGGCATCTAGAAAGCTGAAAATGTGCTCCAGGGGAAAAAGGATCTCCTAAGGCTAGTTTTTATCTAAGTTCATGGAGAGACGGCTAAAGGAGCTTTCTAAGTTCTCTGTATAGTCATGATCACCAGAAGAGAAACATCAACTTCAGAGAAGATTTAGTTCCCAAGAAGACAATGAAGATGTTTGGCTGGGATGGTCCTGTGCTGCCTTTCAAATTTAGGCGTGATTTACCTGGCAACATAGCATACAAAATTCACTGACAGGACTACAGTAGCAAATAATATGACATTTTAAGAAAGAGAATAGAATAGGGTCTAGGAGAAAGAAAGGGAAGCCATTTGTTTAAGGCTCAGTTTCTCTTAGCCTTTAAAGGAAAAGCCTTAAAAAGACATCATCAGGACAGGCCCGGTGGTGTAGTGGTTAAGTTCATGCACTCCACTTCAGCGGTCCAGGGGTCATGGGTTTGGATCCCAGGTGCAGAGCTGCACACCGCTCATTAAGCCATGCTGTGGTGGCATCCCACATACAAAATAGAAGAAGAGTGGCATGAATGTTAGCTCGGGGCCAATTTTCCTCACCAAAAGAAAGAAGGTCATCATAGTTTCTGCATAAAGAGTTTACCAATTTAGGAGTATGAAAATAAATTCAGGGCAAGATCCCCAGGATGTTGTGTGATGATATAGGTACAAGTGGGGCAAAAATACTTTAAAAAAGTGTTTAAAAGATGCTAAAATGCTTTAAAAACATAATTTAAATCACAGTATTCAAATCTATACATAGCCACAAACTTATTATCTACCTAAGATGCTCTCAGAGGAGCAACTTATTCTTTGAAGTCATTCTCTTATTCAAAAGTCACTTTTCTTCTTGCTGGTGAATAGATTCAACTCCTCAAGGATTCTTCCATATCAAATATTTGGTTGCATAAAAACAATTTCTAAACATTATAATCTTGCTTGACAACAACACTCTCTGTGGAAAGCAGACAAGCTCTGGGAGTCCCCCGGGGTGTTTCATCTGTGCTCAATGTATTTTAGTTACCTTAAACCAGCCACATGCATTCTTCCCTGCTGCTAACATTTGTAGCACCTGTTATTCCGCTAGTTTCTACCAAAGACAGCACAAATGCCAATGCCACCACCTTCCCGTAACAGTGCAGGGTGGGTCAATGTTTATTTTTGAAGTCCCTGGTATCTGAAGGGCTAATGCCAATGTTTGCAAAGGTGTTGTATCAATCAGGAGAGGCTAGGCTCTTACATAATAACACACGGCACCAAACCCACAACAAA
Organism: Diceros bicornis minor; assembly: GCF_020826845.1. Taxonomy (NCBI): domain Eukaryota; kingdom Metazoa; phylum Chordata; class Mammalia; order Perissodactyla; family Rhinocerotidae; genus Diceros; species Diceros bicornis. The sequence goes on from NC_080760.1 coordinate 51,016,190, forward strand.
AACTTATTTCTTGTGCTCGAAATGGCTGCTACAGGTCCAGTCAATTCACAGTCAAATTTCCTGCAGGTAGTGACTCTGTGAGAAGGGATGCTTCAAATTTGTGACTCTTCCATCCCAATCATTCTTTCATCATTACTGTAGCAAGAGAAAGGAACATGGAGAATTGAGCACCAGCCCTTAAATGCTTCAGCCGGGAAATGGCACACATCACTTCCTGATATAACCAAGTGCCAGGAACTATGTACATGGAACCACCTTAATGAAAGGGGAGGAGAAATGTGGTCTTCCATGCAAGCAGGAAATATTGGAAGCATTAAGAATGTCTAGCATAGGTTGCTAGTAGGACTTCCAGTTCTTTCCTAAGTTCTTCAGCATATTGTTTTGCCCTTTAATATTCAAAATTTTCTTCTGAGCTACAGTTTTGTGTAACTGCACTCATCACACAGAGGCTCCAATAGCTCCTCAATAATGCCTCGGACACAACATGATGAAACCACCTCCATCTGTTTTCTCCCAAGCCTCTCATTTGCCCCCTGTTCCTTATCTCAGTAAGTGGTACCCCTATTTGGCAAGTTTCTAATGCCAGAAACCCAGAGGTCATCCTTTGTTTACTCCATCCTTTCCCTTAGTCTTCATATCACACCAATAACCAAGTCCTACTGACTCTTAAATATTCTTCAAATCTAACTTTTATATATTTCCAAGGAAATATATAGGGTCTCATCTGATCTACTACATGTTCATCTCGTACATCCATTTCTCCTCTTTCACTCCTGCTCCCTCTCGTCTAATACCAGTACATTCCGTGAACTGCAGTCTACAACCTCACCGTGGAAAAGGGCTTTCTAAAAATCTGTCACCGGATTCCCATTATTTTAGAACAAAATTTGAAATATCTAATATCACCTGGAATTCCCTAGACTTGTCCTTTTCCGCATCTTCAGGCTGTGTTCATGTTACTTCCCTCACCTCTCTCCCTGTGCTGTGGTCACACACATTTGCACACACACACACACACACACACACACACACACAGATAGCTTAGGACCCTCTGCTTTCAATTCCTCTGTTGGATCCTCTATTTTGGCGTCCTTAAACACCTCATGGTCTTTGAACACAGTTCTCCAGGAAACAAACTCCTAGATACCCTTAAGATCTAAGGTTTAATATCATTTCCAGGTCATTTGGGTTATGTTTAATACTCCACTGGTATCCTGTGCTTCTAACTGCTAGCACTTACCACAATTTTGGCTAATTAGTCATTTTAATAAGCATTTGCTTAATAACAATCCTCTATTATCTTAATGTTTTATGAGGACAGAATCTGAAGTTCTTTTTTACCACTATTAATTACTACTCCAATATCTTATGTAGCAGATATTTAGTGAATATTGAATAAGTAAATGAATTAGTAAAGTCATATAAAGAAACATGCTAAAATACAGTTTCCAATAGAATTATAGGTGTGTGTATATGTGTGTTTGTGTGTATATGTGTGCATATGCATCTGTATATATATATGCATATATTTGTGCATGTGTGTATTTATGTACATGTGTACATGTGCATGTGTTTGTGTGTATGTGTGTATTTATCTTGGAGAAGCATAGAAGAGGATTCCAGGAAGTATATATGAAGAAACATTTGACTTAAATCGTAAAGATCTAAAAAGATGGAAAGTATTTGGAAATTGAGTTATACCGCATTGAAAGTGATGGTGGTTACAGATGGAAGGTGGAGACAAGAAAATTGAAAGAGGAAAGCTAAAACATGGTGTTGGGAAAAAGCATAGTTCAGAAATGTTGGCCTGTAAACTTGAGAAATAAGAACATTGATAGATGTGAGTTAAAAGCATTTATAACATTAGTTATCATGAACTGAGCGTGTTGTATGCCAGAGACTCTGCTATGTACTTAACATAAGTTGACACCAGTTCTCGACACAACCCTGCAAATGATCTGCCAGGGTCATAGAGATGGGGCACAGAAGGGTGTGATTGTAGCTCTGTCTGGCTCCAGCCAGATCCTCTTCCTACCAGGCACGATTATGCAGTGAGTACCTAATTAATACTGCTATGTTGAACTGCAGAGACATGAATAAATGTAAAGAAAGCCCTGGGTGAGTTGAGGGAGAAAGTTCTGAAATTTAAGAGGATGTGGGTGGCTGCTTGCAAGTATTTCTTTAGGCGTTTCAATGTCAATGAGAAATACTTAATTATATTAATTTTCTAAAGACCATTGAATACTTATGATAGAAAGATAGGAGTTTTAACAAATGTTAGTGGAACTCCCTGAGACATTCAAAGAACTTTAAAAAATGTGGTTTCCTTTTTAATTTTTATGGCTAGAAATGTTAAGTACTTTATTAACATTTTATCTGGTTAGTAACTCCCGGAAAAAGAAGTGGAGATCATGCATGAAACTTTCTAAAAACAGAACACCATCTCCAGGCTACTCACTCTTCTATCTTCTCGGAAATAACCATAAAACACGGAGAGCTAATGGCTGACATTTTAGCACCTGCCATCTTTCACATCCAGCAGGTGATTCCACTGCTATCAAATTTTGGATATTTGAAAAGTTATGCTGACCTTGAATTGAACTTAAATCCATCCACGTTGCCTCAAGGGAAAATAAATTTAATTGTTTAAGTATTCACAATGGGACAATTATAAGAGAAAATGAAAGCTGTATTTTGATGCCAAGCTCTGTAACTTAATCTTCAAGAAGATCTAGGTAATAACTACCAGTCTTTAATTCATTACGTCATGACAGTCTCTGTTCAAGGCTTCACACATGTTGTCATATTTACTCTTCATTGTGTTAAACCTCACAGCTGGATGGGGTAGTTATGTGCATCTCCAGTTTGCAAAGGAACCTAAGACATGGCTGAGGTTTTATTAATATTTGCTAACATTTGGTAAGTACTTACTATGTGATAGACTCTGTACTAAGTGTTTTCTAAATTTAACAGTTCAATCCTCATATCCTGTTGCAATCAGTCACTCTCTGAGGAAGCTGTGCTCTGACTGGTGACAAAGGTACGTGATCTCCGTCCATCCAGTAACGTTGCCATCTCAGAGTGATGCTTTTCCAGCAGCACAGATGGAGAGAGAATGTGAGAGTTAGCAAGAATATCTTAGGGACCAGGCCTGGAAGTGGAGGACATTATTTCCACCCACATATACTGGACATAACTCAGTCTCATGGTCCCAGCCTCACTGCAAGAGGCTGGGAAATATCAGGTTCACACCTAGCCAGAAAGAGAAACGTTCTCTGCAGATCACAAGCTAAGAGACAAGGAATCGAGTGTTTATTATAGTTAGAAATACCAAGTAGTGTCTTTTTCTTTCCTAATCTGGTACACAGGTACTGATGAAGGTTGTGTTCCCTCTTAACAACGAGAGTGTGTTCCCTTTTAACAATGAGGCAACACTCAATCATATAAGCGGGGGCGGGTAAAAATATGGACTTTTGGAGTCACGCAAGCCCTGGGTTCTAAATCACTCTCGGCCATTTAGGAATTCTGTGACAGCTGCAGGTTGTGTGATTGTATCAAACCTATTTCTATAGCTTTAAAATGGTACAAATGGTATAAATTGTTTTCATCAACTTTTTGTTCTTAAAACCGAGACTACTAGGTACTAAGGAAACAAAGATGAACAAAATAAATATCCCCTGCTCTAATGAAAGTTATATAGTAGCAAAGAAAGCAGCTAGCAATAAGATAATCAGTAATCACAAAAATAAATGGAAAGTTATATTAGTTATGAAGGTTAATAAGCATGTGTGCATGATGTCATTAGAAAATAGACTGAGGCATTTTTCACAAGAAGTTAGTGAAGAATTTTTTGACATGATTATGATTGCTGTGAGCTCTGAAGGAACAGGGCAATGGGAAATGGGTGGGCTACAAGGAATGTGGGGGATTAACTGAGATCAGAGACCTATTGAACTGGTAGAGGTGAATCTTCTGTTTTCCTCACATGAATAGATGCAGTGAACAAAATAAAAGTTATGAATGATTTTTCTAATACTGTGTACAAACAGAAGATACTACCCCACAATCCACCTGCCCAACACACAAAAGACAAAAACAAAACTTCTCCCTGAAAGGCAATAAACACAGCTTTAATAAACGAATCCTGTGTTAGAGATGACTATTACTTAGCCTCTCTCTGCTCTTCTCTATAAGTAACTGCAGCCCATCTTACATTCAGGTGCAGACTCAAGCCTAAAATATCTGTGATTTCTGAGCTTTCTACTTATGTGTTCCTTTGGTCCGGTCTGAGATGGATCACACCTCAACTGCTCTTTGCACTGAAGTAGTGGCACAGTGCCTGGTATACGGTCAGTGCTCTGTACATGTTAATTCCTGCCCTTGAACTCCACAGTCCTAGAGACTGAAACAGGCGTAGGGCTGCATTACCATGCAGCCCAGGCCGTATCAACCAAATGCAGATTTCAATTGAGATATTGCTAATATGTTTCCGAGAAGCTGTAGGTCATGTCTCCTTGATGACAACCCTGTCTGAGTGTTTCAGGACAGCATATCTTTATCAGGTTGTATTGACATGATCATGAAGTCCTGGTCACCATCTAAAATCTGCTGGACATTAGCTTAGAGAACCATTGTGCCCCAAATCTAAAAAACTTCAGTCCCATATATAGTGTCCTATGTGGTTACTAAGAGTCACCCAAATTGAGAAAGCATATTAATTTAAGCAGGAATGAGGCATATCTGATATTTAATATAATTTTATTTTTTTCCTAATATGTTATTATTTTTTTCAAATTCCAGGTGAGAATTATAAATTAAGATTGACTGTGCTAAGTTGTCATATTAGCTGAAGTTTATATTCCAGAAAATATTTGGCAAGATTCCTGGGTGAGAGACAACCTGTATTCTAGCCTCATCCTTGCTACTCTTCAGGAAAGAACATTGGATTCAATGAGCAATGGGCATGAATACTGGTTTTGCCAGTTACTTAACTATTAAAAGGTTCAAATAACATGGTGCATGTAAAGCCCCAGCATAATATCAATTATATACTAGGCCAAGGATAGATAGAAGATACATTTGACTTGTATGCATAATTCCTTTAATTTATTGCTATGGTCTGCTTAAAGGACTATACATGAAATTGGGGAGCTGGGCTTTGCATCTGGGCTCAGCAGAGAGATACCATGATGAATTAGTGATGTCTGTCAGGAGCGTGGGGAGGAGATATGATGTAAGCAGCATATGGCAGCCCAAGATTTACTTATTTGTTATCCCTGTAAAAAGCAATTAATATGACTTTCCATATTCCATAATGTCCCTTGGCATCGATGGCCTCATCAGTCTAATGGGTATAGTCATACCTACCATATGTGCATCTCAAGGTGACAGGAGCTTTAGTTGAGTTAATACCTGTGAAAACTCTTAGCAAGGTAAGTGATTGAAAAAAATTTTCAATTTTTTGATGAATAATTGTTGTTGCATTATTTAATCATTCACAGATCATAGTTAGAGTGGCTTATAGAACCTTATAATTTTATTACATCACAAAACCTTGGGTTTGTAATGCAAAATTAGAACAAACATTCTCTTGGAAGTTAAATAAGTGTAATTTGACTACATTGCCTCTTCCCCAGGATCCAGACTCCCTATCAAGGCAGAAATTCCTGACATTATCTGGCACCGGTCTACACCTCAGGATACATCTCCCACAACTCTACCTCTGTGTTGTCATATTTCTCTTCAGAAGCATGATAACTTCCTACACACAGGAATCTTGTCTGATTTGTCTTTGGCAGTATCCCTAGGGCTCATGAGTCTGGAACATAGTAGGCCAGAAGGAAAATAGTTGTGTAGCCCTTTGGGGAGTTGGTCTTGTAGGTAAGCAGCTGCCCAGGGACTTACCGCCACGTTGTCATGGGCAACAAGATTCTATTTCAAGACAAGGTACCGCAGGTGGGTGAAGCCTGGCGATGGGGAGTTCTAGGCAGGTTGTGCAGATAGCGAGTTGAGGCAGCACTCTGCTCTCCCCTGGTCTATCAACATATTCACAGAAAACCTCCCTACCACAGCTGGAGATGGGGAGCCAGATCCTGCCTCTTGTCTCAGGGAACCTAGTGTTGAGTTCACACGTCAAGACCCCAAGGAGAGGACAGATATTTCAAAGCAGAGGTGTAATCCTAAAGGGATGAAGACTACTTGACATAGCAAGTGGGCAGGCTCTTAGAGGGAGAGAAAAGGTAGACGTTCTGACCTGACAGCCCCCACACTGATCTTATTCCTGATTTCCTTCCTGACTCACCCTTGTCCATTCACCACATTGCAACCTCTGGAGTCATTTTAAAATATAAAAGGATTGAAGGCATCATTTATTTTTCCCTAAAGTTCTTCAGTGGCTTCCTACTCCACATAGAATAAAATAAAAGTACTTACATGCTTTAGACTCTAGAAGATAATTCACAGTCTGGTAATCCCTGTATAACTTTCCAACATTACCTCCCTCATACCATGTGACAGCCTCTAGGACTTTCTTTCAGTTTGTAGAACTCTTCCCCACCTTACGTGTGGTCATCCAACTTTGCATGGGGTACATTTCCCCTGCTCCTTACTTCTCTGGCTCTCTTCCATCTTCTTTTCTCATTTTAAATATTGTTCACTCCAAGCATCCTATTGAAATAGGCACCATATGTTGTTTGCTATTATGGCCTACTATTTGTTTTCCTCCTGTCACTTACAACTTATTATCTAGTCATTGCTTTATTTATATTTTATTGACTCTCATTCTTACTAGGCTGGAAATGTAGTAAAAGCAAAGACCATTGTTTGATCTTCCTCTTGATACAGATATCTACAGTAGAACTTGGCGTAAATCATTGTTGGATGCACATAGTAAGTCTTAATAAAATTTGCAGAAGGAAGGATGGGAGCAAAGAAGAAAGGAAGGGAGGCAAAAAAAACGAAGGAAGGAAAGGAGGGAGGGAGGAAGAAAATTGACAAGCTCATGATGTCAGGGAAGGCCATGAATTCACCGGCATGTAGGAGGAATCGTCAATGAGGCTTCCATTCATCCATCAACACCAAGTTCGAATGACATCTCTATGACACCACCTCTGATGCTCATGGGTAGAGATGGGTACTCCCTTCTCTTTGCTCCCGTCACACTCATTCTGTATCCTTGAAGGATAAGAAAACCAAGAGTTATAATCCCATGTGATATCACTTCCCCAAGAACACTCCAATGACAGAGAGAATGTCTAATTCATCTCTGTGTCCTAGCACACTGCATGAGGCTGGGGCATAAGACTCAGACAATAAAATTAACCCTGGTTGGTGTTATTTGTAGTTGTTTTAGCGGTAGTATCATAAACTCTTTGCTTTTTTTGTAAACTAAATTAAACTTTGTCCTCTCTAGCTCCACATCTGTTGGTGGCCTGGCTTATTACTCAGGACATGAGCTTGTTAGGCTGAGTTGACTGTGTGCTTCCTGTCTCTTACTTCAGCAGCATCAGGACAGGCTATGCCTCTCACATGTGCTTTAGAGCAGCTCTTCTCAAGTTTAATGCACAGACAAAATACCTGGGGATCTCGTTAGAGTGCAAATTATGATTCACTATATCTTGGGTGGGGCCCAAGCCACTGTATTTCTAACCAGTCTCAGGCGATGTTGATAATTCTAATACGCAGACCACACTGAGCAGCAAGGATCTATAATACACTTGAATCCAGAGACTCAACATAAAAGAACTGTATCAACCTCTGGAGGAATTTGGTTTTCTGTTGACAGAAACCGCCCAGTCAGCCCAGAGCTATAATTCAGTGTCAAAACTGATTTCAGGTAAATCGAACATTAATGGCAATCACATTGACCGGCCACACATAACACAGTACTAGTGTTGTGTTGTAGTAACTGGAGGCTCTTGAGTCAAACTACCTGGGTTCTCGTATTGCTATGCCTTTGGCTAGTTATGAGACCCTGGCAAGTTATGTTCCCCCTCTGAACCCCTGATTTTATCTTTAAGGTAGGCATAGTAGAAATACTTATCTATTAGAGTCTGGGCAGCGAATAAAATACAGCATGCATTGCTTTTAGCACGATGCCAGCAAAAAGTACGTGCACTATGTATTTTATCTATATTTTTATTGGCACTGTTTCACTTTCTAGGAAGCCATTCCCAATTCTTACCAAGGAGAATTACATACTCTTGACTCAGTGTTGACAAAAGAGCAATAGCTAATGATGATCTACTTAGTTCTTTGTTTCAACTAGATATCTACACGTCTTCATCCCAGCAGGCTACAATCTTGCTGGGGAAAAATGGGGTTTGTATGTCTGTTGGAGGAGGTCATCAAGAGGACGTGACCGCTGGTTGACTCACAAGATGGACTCGGGCAATCAGAGGCTTCTCATCACCTCCCTTGTCCTTGGAATGTGCCCTCTGCAGTGGGAGCTGTTTTCAAGGTCACATCCTTGAGAGCATAAGGTGTTGTTAAGACCATCTGGACAGGTCTATGTGACTGAATCCCGTTAAGGCCTCCATATAAACTCTTAAGATTCTGATGGGCAGATATGGAGATCTATACCTCTTGTAGCTGCCCAAGGCAAGTCTCGTAAGTAACAATAGTTAACATTAATAAAAAATATATACATCTAGACTAAGGAGATGATAGTCCCTCCCTCTATTGAGAAGATACTGCCTGGGCAATTCTATGTTAGGCATTAGACTCTAGAAGCCATATGGACCCACAGGAGAACATACAGACTCAAATAGTAAAAGTCTTGAAGTAAGTCAAAATCACATTGTATAAGAAAGAGAAGAATGGCCAGGCAAGTGGATGATCACGTTGTCATAATAACTGAGCATTTCTCTGTGAAGGAATAGGCAGACTTCTCATACATCCCCCAAGAAAACCGTATGCTAAAATAAAGCATGACATAGTTCATAAAATATTTTTTAATGATCCTCATGTCATTATGGATCCAATGTCATGTCATTGGAGTCAACATGTCCTCCACTACTTGAGATGTCCAATCCCAGGCTGAAAAGCCATTAAACAGGGTTGTTGGGTATGCTATGTAAGCATTGGATGAGGAGTTGAATTAGACACACTTCAATATTAACTTTAACTTTGAGAATCTATGATTCTGGATGAAAGTCAGAAATAGGTAGAGACTATGTCCTCACGTCTTACGGCAGGGCTCAGCACACAGTGGATGCTCAGTAAGCACATATTGAAGAAGAGAATTAGACCTCTGTTTCATCCCAGACCAGAGGGAACTAGCTATCTGGCAGGTGTCCTAAACTTACCTTATCTGTTGACTTATGAACACCAAAACAAAACTTTAGGAGCCTTCTGGGTAGTGAATTAACTTCAAACAGACAGAAACGTTTGAACTAAAGACAATTCCTTACCCTAAATTTCCCATTCTAATTGTGAACACATAAACAATAAATGTAATCACCTTGTATTCACATTCATGTCATAACTATTTCTTACCCAGTGCCTGTAACTATCTCAATTATGTGAAATGGTTAGTACCACAGTCAAAAATAGGGTAGAGTTGGCAATAACAATAAAGCTAAAAATGGTCCTGGCTACATCATGACTCTGTGGAACTGTTATTTTCCTCAGTATTCAAGAGAGGCAAATAACAAGAAGACATTAAAATTTTAGCATCCTCAAACAACAGTATGGTTATTGCTTATTAATTATACCAAAGGAGCACAACTAATTAGTGTAATAGGTGGCATTATGTATGCCAGCGACAGATCAGAGGAAGGCAGTGGGCCGTATAAAATTCTTTAGAGGAACAACCACACCAGCTATTACCAGTTACTCAGCACACCTCAGACAAATGGAAATAAACATAAAAGCCTGAAAAAGACTTTGATTTATTGCCCCTTCATTTTGAGTGTGGATTACAATTTGAGCATCATAACAATCATTTTCACAGAGATTATTTTTTCCCCTTCAAAGAAAACTAGAAACACGTTTCAATCTTTTTTTCTTAGCTCTCTTCTCCTCCCAATGAGAGTAAGAGGAGAGGAGGTGGAGGGTTGGAGAGAAACGTCTGAATGTTTGTCAGGTGTAGCTATTATGAAAAGGAATTCATGGATCAAAAGGTAAGCACATTTTGAATTCAAAAGATGCTGCCGCACTGTTTTCCAAAAGCACGTCTGAAATTTGCATTCCTATCTTCGTGTATTAGTGAACATATTTCCCCATCAAAAGGTGATTGTTTTAATTTTTTTCATTTATTTTTAGATCTCTCATCTAATGGGTTGAAAATTGTATCTGATAGTTGTTTTAATTTGTGTTTCCTTGATTTCTAGTGCATTTTTCATTATGTCAAGTGTGTGCCATTTATACTTCTATAAATTACCTGCTCCTATCATTAACGATTATTTTTTTTAATTGTTTTCTCCTAAAACAACCGTTTCTATATTTTGGGTATTAATTAATAAAAACCCGCTGAGATGACCCAGGTGTTGGGATAATTGGACAAGGACATTAAAACCTTGATAAGAAGCATGTTTAAAGGCACAAAGTCAAATACAGTTATGATAAATAAACAAATGGGAAATCTCAAAACAAATGGAAAGTATGAAGAAGAAGCAAATTAGTAGAACTATTAAATACAATATCTGAAATTCACCGAATTGGATTAACAGAAAGTTGGAGCAACAGGAAAAGAAACAAGACAGTAAATTTAAAGATAGAGTCATAGAAATCACACAATCTGAAAAGCATATATATATGAATAAGCATATTTATGATATATATAAGATATATATAAGTAACTTTTATCTATGGTCATTCAACCACTTGGATTTGAGCTCCATGTGTTCTAACCCTAATACCTGTACTCAAGAGCTTCCCTCTGGAAGGTGTCCTCTTTCTCCAATACTATCAATTTCTAGCTCACTGCTGGAATAGTATCAGTAACATAACAAAATTTCTTAGAAGGGAGTTTATTTTAAGATACTCCTTACCCGTGCACTATTCAGTTCACTCCAATCTGGCTTTGGTTTCTTCTGCTCCACTAAAACTTTTTCTCTCAGCCCTTTATCCCATCCCACCCCTACTACCTACTCTACCACCATGATTTTCTTATTGTAGTAAATGGTGCATTTTTCTGCCAACTGCTTACACAGGAAATCTAAGAATGACCCCCAGTCCCTCCATTTCCCTCTCTCCCAACATCCATCCCATTGGGATGTTCCAAAGGTTCTAAATCTAAACATACGTTGATTCCGTTCTCTTCTCTACTCCCATCACTACCTCTCTAGTCAAAATTATCATTCTCTCCACAAGGAGGACATCAATGGTCTCCTAACTGGTCTTTCTTCTTCCAATCCTACTAACTACAATTCCTTATTCCCCAAAGTCATCTTTAACAAACAAAATTTGTGTTTTGGTACTTTTTTTGATTAAAACTCTCCAATAGCTTTCTTTGATAGAATAAAATCCAAACTCCTTAACACGCCTATAAAGCCCCACATAATCTAGCCCTGCCTACTCTCCTGATCTCAGATCTAAGTATTCTCCCACTTTCCCTTGATGATCCAGACACATGTGCTTCCTTTCTGTTCCTTGAATACCCCAAGGTAATTCCTGTATCAAAGACATTGCAATGGCTGTTCCCATACCTGAGGTTCTTTTGTTCTGGCTCATCAAATGGTTGTCTTTCACATTTTTTAAATAGCAACTCAAATTTCATCTTCACACAGATGCTTTCTTTGTATAAAGTAACACACACAAATACACATACACATCTATTTCCTTTGTGAAATTAAGTATGGTTTGAAATTATTGTTTGTGTATTTATTGTCTCCTCCCCCCACATATAAGACTGATGAGAACAGCAATTCTGTCTGACTTGTTTACTGCTGTCTTCACATTGCTAAGAATGATCCTGAGTACAGAGTAGTCACTCAATAAACGTTTATGAAATGAATAACAAACAAATGAGAGAACAAATAAAATATTGAGCTAAGCTAGCTTCAACTTGCCTTCTGCTCTCATTAGCTCATGAACAGAGATAGAAGATGGCAGTAGGGAGGTTGATATTTACACGTTAAATCATGTGAAATATAGAGTATTAGGGTAGTTCAGTTACAGAAGTGTTACTGCTTGCTTATTCACTGAGCATAAAGAAATATATTTTGTTTCTAAATTGAGGATACCCACTAAGAACTGGGATAGGATACAGTTAAAATAAGGATGCATCAGTTCTGATGGAAGAAACATGAGACAGTCACAAAAATATGAAGAAAAACAGTTGCCTCTGAGAAGGGAAATCAGTGTCTTGGTAAGTGACCTTAAGAAAATCTTTCAATTTTTTCCCATCTGAAATGGATTATATTAAATCCTATTTAAAGTCCTTTGTAGAACTCACTTTCTGTGCTCTATGATTGAGTGTGTCCAGGGAGAAAGCATGTAGGCACTGGATATCTGAATGTGAAAAGATATCCACAAGGGACTGTAGGGATAGCCAGTGTCTACATTTATATCTATATCTATACTTATATATATATATTCCATATCTATCATACATATCTGTATCTTTAGTTATTTATTGGAGAAAATGCACATCAAATAAGAAATCTTGGCTTGGTTATTTGTTATCTATGTGTTATTAAATAAGTCATTTTCTTTCTTTTGGACTTAGTTACTTCATTTTGGAAGTGAGGAAATTAATAACAATGTCCAACTAAGTTGCTCTGATAAGTGAACTGTATATAAAAGTCTCTATAAACTCTGAAATTATCTGTAAATGTTAATCTTTTCTTGTTGCACAATTTTACAGAAAGATGAGAGAAACACGTTTTTGTTTAAATAAAACTCAGAGGGTGATTACACTATCTAGGATTCAGTTTTATTAATATTGGTGTCATCTATGTTACTATTGTTGTTTTTATTTATTTATATAACATTTTTTGATTGTTTATCATGTGCCAAGCACTGAGCTAAACACTTTATAAACTTTTTAAACTACATCCATCTTTTCAAGTAAATGTGAATGGAATTCCACTTTCATAGATGAGGAAAGTGAAGGCCAGAGTAATCAACTAACTTCCCCAATGCAATGAGCATCTGGTAAATAGTGGCACCAGAAGATAAATCCATGCCTTTCGACACCACATTTCACTGTCTCAGCAGCAGAGGATTAGGCAGGGTCAACTTGGAAAATCAATTTTCATCACTTAGAACTGCCTCTTGCTCTCAGTGCAGGTGTGCTAGGTCTACTATACTTGCCTTGACCCTTCATGACTAGGGGGAGATTATGGTGTAGGGCAAAGGATATCCAAAACTCTCAGCTCCCACACAAACTTCATAGGGTCCATAAACAGTCCCCTCCTTGCTTACCATTCCTTCTCCAACCACACTTCTGTAACCATAGAGGCAAACACATCCCATAGTATCCATTTACCCAGCATATTACCTGTACTCATACTCTGTCCATCTATACTATTTCTGGGAATGGAGAGCAGGAGCTTGGACATGCATACATATGCTATTGATATCCACCCCCTTATCTGAGCCTAATTTCTGGGGTATTCCAGCTGCTATCACTTTTTCCCTCTTTGGCCTTATTCAAATCATCCCAGATGTCTATCTCTTTGAACTAAAGCCCTCCTTGCCTCTCCTGCCCAGCACTTCTCTTCCTTTCCTTCTAATACAGAATATTAACCACATTAAGCAGTTCTTTATACCAGAAACCCCTGTTTTATTTGTATCAACATTTTGAGTTCAACACATTTGAAAAATCCACATATATCATCACCAATATATTGAACTTATGTTTTGAAAGCCAAGTTCCCTTACTTAGCTACTTAATTCTTGTCCACTTTTTAAAATGCATCACATAATGGGAGAGAAAGCCCAAATGAAACCAACGTGACAATATAGATTGTAAAATTTTGGCCAATAGAAAATGACAACTACAATATGTGAGTGCAGACAAATTTGTCTAGGCTCTCCTTGCACATTCACTATGGTGAGATGCTCACTTCTTATTGAGATAGTCTAGCCAGTTAGTGGTCAGCTTCAGATGTTAGGAAGTTCAAGGTCATGTTGATCTGATAACTATTCTCCTATATTTTCATGTTTTCTTTCCAGTACTCTGGAGCATCAAAAGAACAAGAAAATGATAATTTTAATAATCAGCTCAGATGCATACAGTGCATTTCACTTTACAAATCACAAAAAATCTATGTTGAGCCTCACCTGAAACTGAAAAATATATATTATTAGTATCTCCAATATAAAGAAACCCAGACAGATTATGTGACTTTCCCAAGGTTACATTTCAGAATAAAGAAAAGCTATTACTTGAATACATTTTTTTCTAACTTCTACTTAAATATTTTCTCTACTTCACTATGGCAGTCCTGCCAATATTTAAATATAATTAACATTCCAACTGGTGTCTCTGTTCCAAACCAAAATCCCTTGGTGGTTGTTTGGAAGTAATCTGATTAATGTAAGCCATGTCCAAAGTGAAGGACTGATTGTTATCCTTCTTTGTTCATGTTCTACCTTGGATTTGTAGTTGAGTTTGGGGCTGCTTGCTAAGTGTAAATCTGAGGAGAAGGACAATTGTGGTAAAGAGTGTGGAAACTATCATATGAGGAGTGATGTAAAAGTCTGCAGATATTTCATGTATAAGAGACGGAATGGCATTGCCCTCAGGTATTTGGACAATTTTAGAAAATTCTATATATTTTGTATAGCTCTAGAAGCTAAATTAGGATAGGAAATACATGTTAGAGGGAAACAAATTTCAGTCCACTCTCCCTTGTCTAGATCAAGTCTAATATTTCATTGTATCTTGAATTCTTTCAATGAATGAACAAATGAATTAATGAGGAAGATCTTTCAAAAGTCACAGCTTTCTAAATTGCAAAATAGGCTGCTTTACAAGCATGATCCTAAACACCTACCTCTCAAACACTTATATTAAGTAGTTGTTCACAGCCCATGTATTTATCCATTTCTCTGCACTGCTGATGTAATTTTCTATTTTAAGCCCCCATTATGCCCCCAATGGATCTCAGAAATAAATGAGTTAGGAATGCTTTCAGCTGCAAGTTAGCAGAATATTCAACTAAAAGAGGATGATGTGGAATTTTGGAGTTCACTCAATGAGTCAATGCCACAAAATTTAAGACTGGGAATGCCAATGCCATAACACAGTGAACTTGATATCACTGAAAGAAGTTGAGTTACTAGACTCCAATAAATGATATACAGTCCTGTGTTGGTTAATGACAGAGATATGTTCTGAGAAATGCATTGTTAGTTGATTTTGTCCTGTGAATATCATAGAGTATACTTATACAAACCTAGATGGTATAGCCTAATACACCCCCAGGTGTATAGTACTAATCTTAGGGGACCACCATGCTATATGCAGTCCATCATTGACCAAAAGATCGTTATGCAGTGTATCACTGTAGAGGGTATTCTCACAGTGAGTGGGGGATTGGTCCAAATCAGCATTTCTTGAAATGTGATCTGATGACCATCTGTATCATGCTGGAACATTGTACGCAATCCATAAAATTAGCTATCATGATTATGTTGTAAAAAAAAAATAATCACTCTAGATGTTCTGCTGTGAATAGTGAATAGATAGCTGAAGAACAAAAGACTGGTTACAAAACTCTTTGCATTGGTGTGGGTAAGAGATGAGGGTTCACAGGAAGTAGAGACATCAATATGTCATCAGGTGAGCATCTACACTCAAGCTTTCTTGGGATCTACAGAAAGGTCACACACCACAACTCAGTGGCACTCCTACCTTTGAAGATAAACTTAGGCTGACTTACTTTTTCTGGGTGTTGGGAAGATGAATCACCTGTTTGTGAACTTCTGTAAAAATAGAGTATATTCTGTATTTATTTTTTCACATGTACTTCCCCAGCTCCAAGTGACATCAGCCCATTAGGAGTCAGTACATAATCTCCAAAACTCCTACCAACAACGTGATACCATAGTTGTTTGCAGTTTAAATTTTAGAAACATGTCATCCATTTAAGTAAATCTTCTCTAGATTCATTTTAATTTAATTGTATTGATGAATGTGGAAGCTAATCACTTGGAATTGATTTCTATTGATTTGTGTGTAATGAAATTCAATTAAGCCCCAGTGATTTGCACTGAAGAAATTGAATTGCACAGACTAATTGGATTGAAGGCATTTTCACTGAGGTGGAGAGCATTCATGGGTATGAGCCCACTGTGATATGGCTTTAATATAGGCTTCTAGGGTGACAGTTATTGAAAAATTATTAAAACTCAACAAACGTTTCAATTATTAAGAACACATTTTATAGAAAGATGAACTGAACAAGTCTTGTCACTACATTGAACTCTTTGGCTCTATAATCTGTAAGTAGTTCAAGATTGGTCCTAAGTGCTGGTCTTCTAATGGAGTTTGACTTTAATTGTAAGGAATGAGGAATGTCTTGGGAGGAAAGAGAAGGTAGAGAAGGAAGCTAAAACTTATTCAGCCTTAGGCAATTCTTTCATACCTTTGTTTTTGAACATTAATACTCAGAAGAAACCTGCAAAGAGGTGCTTGTGTTGAATACATCTTGTTCAACATTTCAGATCCTCTCAACATTGTTTGTCCTTATTCCAACCACCACTGCAGTGACCTATACTGCAATGTGCATCCTGCCAGTGCCCCACCTCAGATCCCTTCCAGTTTTATTTATCTCCTGGGGCTTCTCTATTGACATTACAGCAAGGAACATCACAGGAATCCATTGGGAGCTTATCTACATGCAAATTGGAAAACCAGGATAGTTAACATCCCAAGGGATGAAACTTTCGGATAAAGATGAATAGGAGCTGTTATGAACTGAATGTTTGTGTCCCCCCAAAATTAATTTGTTGAAGGCCTTACCCCCAGCGTGATGGTATTTGGGGGTGAGACCTTTGGAGCTAATCAGGCTTAGATGAGGTCATGAGAGTGGGACACTCATGATGAGATTAGTACCCCTATAAAAAGAGAAAAGAGATCTAGTTCTCTTTCTCTGCCATGTGAGGGCAAGACAAGAGGAAACCCATCTCAAACCAAGAAGAAGACCCTTACTAGGAACTGAATCAGCCAGCACCTTGGTCTTGGACTTCCCAACCTCCAGAACTGTGACAAATAAATGTCTGTTGTTTAAATCACCCAATTTATGCTAGTTTGTTATAGTAGTCTGAGCAAACTAATACTAATAATTAATGAATAAATATTTCCCATATCTTCTCTTGAATGGAGGTCCTGAGATGCTATTGTTAAGGTTCTTCAAATGGTTACATGGGATCAAGGAACCAGTCACTCAACTCCATAATGCATCTTTACTTTGGCTTTTCCCCCTTCAGAACTTTGCTCTTGTACTTACCTCTGCTCCCAAAATAAATTATACTTGAGACCTTTGTTTTGGGTTCAGCTTTCTGGGAAACCCAGGTTACGCCAATGCAGTTGTTTTAGATTTACAGATAAAGATTCTGAGGCTTATACAGTTATTAATTAGCAAATATTTCATTGCACAAAATTCACTGAGCCAGAATTCAAGCGAAGATCTACATTACCATGTGCCTCATGGGAGGAGGAGCCAATCAGCATGACTTAGTGCTCATCTACATGAACCTATGTGTTCTCTGATCTGATCCTTGGAGCTCCTGCATCACCCCGACTTTGTTTTTAGTAGCTCCCCAAAACTAGATTGACTGACATTCATCTGTCTGATCAAGTTTCTAATCCAATCAGGAAAGATTCAGGAAGTATCTCAGAAGCTTCAATCTTACAATTAATTTCTGATGATCAACATGTCAAATGATTTGTGCATAAGGAATGAAACCCAGGTGACTTTGTACCCTTGGCTGCTACAAGTCTCTCTCTCCATTGTGTTGGCCTTGGATTCTTCCTAGATTTCCCACCACTAACTGACTGGAGTCCCCTGGCCTTTGTCACTGAGGTCCTAGCATGCTTTGTGCCAGGTTCCGACAGTGCTTGGAACAATTTCCTAACTTGGATTAGTGCCTAACACAATAAAGTCACCTAATAACTGTGAGAAGGAGGGGAAAGGGTGAGGCGGGAGGTCCAAAGCCAGCTAACAGAGAAAACAAAGGTAATTAGTTCAGTGAATATCCAACCATACATGCTTTCCCATTCCTGTATGAGAGTTGTTTTTAGGGCTACTGGACCATTTCCCGGGATCTGCTCTGGAAATTTTGTAATTGACAGCCACTTAAAAAGACAGGACTCTATCCACTCTGAAGCTCACAACACACTTGTCTGTCATCATCTATGGACATAGGTTCAATGCCTTCAAGTGGTCATCTCTGATGCTTGTAGTTGGGTGCATTCATTGAGCATTTTGATGGCATTTTATTGATGCTTTTAGAACAAGGGGCCCCACATTTTCCTTTTGCACTAGGCCCTGTAAATTATGTAGCCAGCCCTGGCAAGAGTTACTGGGAAGATCAAAAAGCTTAACTCTGTGGAATTCTAGGGCACGTCATTTGCAAGAGCTCATTCCAAGGTTTTGGAAGAGCCTTTGCAATGTGTTCACATAGTTCATATGTTTTGAGAAAATTTGCAAAATTGACATTGCAACAATTGATTAAGACTTATCCCTCATCACATATTTGCATAGCACTTTTGTACATATCACCTCATCTGATCCACATAGCAACCACAGGAGATTTTTTTTTTTTTATATGAGGAAGATCAGCCCTGAGCTAACATCTGTGCCCATCTTCCTCTACTTTATAGCGGATGCCACCACAGCATGGCTTGACAAGCGGTGCGTTGGTGCATGCCCGGGATCCAAACCTGCGAACCACGGGCCGCTGCAGCGGAGTGTGTGCACTTAACTGCTTGCGCCAGCGGGCTGGCCCCCCACAGGAGATTCTTGGGGCAGACATTTTAACCCCCAAACCAGGTTAAAGGCCATTTGGAATCCTCATAGAATTTTGTTTTCCTTTCTCTTAGCACTTAGCAGGCTACAATCTGTTGGTGTTCCTCTTCCATAGCAGATTGTAAGCTTCTAGAGGATGAAACTTATGGATTACTAACCTTTGTCACCCCAGCTCCTGGCATACAGCTGGTCTTAGCAGACAATCTTAAGTGTTTCTTTATTTGAACTTAATACCGTTGCAAGACTTTCCAGACAGTACTACATAAAACAGTATTCATTCCTTAACAAGTGGCGGTAGCAATTTTCTTTTTTTCCCCTCAATTTTACCATCTGCCACTGAAAACTGAAGGGTACAGAAATCAAAGGGCAGACAAAGCAAAATATTTTGAAAAGCTTATAAGAAATTGTGATCCAAAGTTTGCCTAATGAAGACCTGAGACATCTGTGAAATCCTGGTAACGAGCTCATTCTTCCTGGTGACTAAGGAGGCAGCTCATGTGCCAGCAGGTCAGAAATTCATCCATATGTTCAAATTTTTCAATAGCATCTGGGCAATTCTACTTTGAATCCTAGGATGTCAGAGTCAGAAATGAACTTGGAGAGCATCTGTTCCAGACTCACATTTCGTGTTCAGGAAATTTGGATCCAGCAAGGACTTGAAGATGTGCCCAAGACCACACAGAGTGTCAAAGTCCAAGCTGGAATCAGAAACCATCATCCTGTGGTTACTGGTCTCTTTCTGTCTAGTTTTAAATTCTCAACCCTTATCACTATCCCCTCCCCTTTGTTAAAAAGAACATGAGGGGCCGGCCGGGTGGCGCAAGCCGTTAAGCACTCGCACTCAGCTGCAGCAGCCCGGGGTTCGCAGGTTGGGATCCTGGGAGCGCACCGACACACTGCTTGGCAAGCCATGCTGTGGCGGTGTCCCAGATAAAGTGGAGGAAGATGGGCACGGATGTTAGCCCAGGGCCAGTCTTCCTCAGCAAAAAGAAAAAAGAGGCAGATTGGCAGATATTAGCACAGGGCTGATCTCCTCCCAAAAAAAAAAAAAAAGAGAAAACATGAAATAACTAAAAAGGAGCAAAATATTTCCATTGTCCCTACCTGGATGTAGGACTGAAGTAAATCCTATATGTTCTAATTCAAATTATGAGGACATAGCTGTCTCCAAACTTACCATTCAAGTCAGACAATAACAAGATCACAAAACTGTCAGAAATATTATTAGAATTCTGAAGTTCTCAACTAAGAGATTGGACTAGTACTGAATCTTCAGACACTACTTGTTCTGTACTTTATTACACTATTAGTTCTGGTTTGGTTTTACTGAGCCCATTACAACAAAGGTCATCTTATCTTCCCAATTCCTGCAAGTCCCTAGGGAGGTAGCCAAAGGCAAACATTGATCACCTTGCCCCAAAGAGACATGTTTATGGGTAGAGAAATACTTCAGTGGGTTTTAAGAGCTTTGTCCTAAAATCTGTTCCACAACCATATCTCAGCTGTGTCTGCTTGCCTGCATGCAGCTTTCCATTCCCTTCTACTGATTTTCCCTTCCTGGCTTACCTATATCTCTGTGTCATGCCTCAGAGCCTCCCATCATTTCATCTTCCTGATCTTTTGTTTGGCCTGGCAATTTTAGACTTACCTCTCTGTAACTGACCTCTGATGGGGACCCTTTTGTCACAAACATTTCAGGCACAACAAGCAGTTTTCAGTTCTCCAACGTGCCCACCTCCCTTTCACATCTAGGAGTTGGTACATGCTGTTCTCTGGAATAAAATATGCCCCAATACCAACATAGTTTCTCACGAAACTCACCCTCACCCTGCAGTCCCAGCTTTGATGCAATTTCCTTCCTGAAACTTTCACAGGCTTTCTAAGACAAAATAAACTCTGTTCTTCCACACCACCTATTGTTACCCTTCTTCTGTAATTAACACACTGGATTACACTGACCTGTTTATTTGTGTCTGTATCTAAACTTAACTCTAAGGTATTTGAGGTGAGCCACTGGTTTTGATTTTTGTTTTGTTTTTGATGCGTTTCCAGCATCTCATAAAGGATCTATGATGTTAATAAATATCAATTACCCAACTGACACAGCTGGAATTTATTTCACATTCTCAATTTGATAGCTGAGCATTTACTAAATAAATATTTTAAATACCTACTTTGCGCCAGGTAGGGTTTTGTCTCTGGGGACACAGAAGAGAGATGGAAGCAGACAAGGACCATCTCTCATGGAACTTACAGAAGGAAAGGGGCATGAAGCAGGCAATAAACAAGCAAGTGAGCAACAGATAATTCCAGGAGATGAGTTTAGAAAGGGTAAATTATATTAATCCCATAAAACAGAATTGTATAACAGAATGATGAGGTGCGACAGAAGAATCTACTTTAGACAGGATGCGGATGAGACCTGTGTGAGGACCCGGCATGTGCCATATGGCAATCTGAGAGAAGAGCCTTTCAGTAAAGAGATAGATAGGAAAAGGGCCCATGGGCAGAAACCTAATGAGGTGGCTGGTTCAAAGAACAAGAATACAGCCAGAGTGGCAGAGGAACAGGCAGCAAGGATGTTTGGAAGGAACCAAGGGCAGTGAGATGGATCACGGATTAGGCAACGGATTTCTTGGCCGTGACTAGGAATTTGGCATTATTATAAGTGAAATTGGAAGCTGCTGAAGGATTTTCATCAGGCATATGACATAAACTGAATCTCATTCTGAATTATTCCCCTGGTTACTGGGTAGAGTGTGAGATTTAGGGCAGCTAAGGTGGAAGCCAAGCATCTTTGACGTTGCAGTTTCCCAGGTGAGAGATGATGTTGATGTGGTCAGTGGGTTACCAGTGGCAGTGGAAAGAAACAAACAAATGGAGCTTGCTGGCAGATTTGTATTTTCAAGTAAAACAAAGAGAACAATCAAGAAAGCTCTCTGGGCTTTTTGTTTGATAACTGGGAGGATGGTGAGGCAGTTACTTAGATGAGGAAAAAAAGGAAAAGAAGAGTTTTAGGGAGGGAAATCAAGAATTCTATTTTGGACATTTAAAGTTTGAGGTGCATTTATAGATTACATGGAAATGTCATGTAAGAGGTTGCATAAATGGGTCTGGACTTCAGGAGAGTGCTCAGGACTAAGGAGAGAATCTGAGAGCCTTGAGTAGATACTGATGCCACTGTAAGCCACAGGACCAGATGGGATAACCTAGGGAGAGTGTGTAACACAGAAATGAGAGGCTGAGTACTCCAAAAGAGAATGGTTTCAGAGGAGGCAGAGCCAATGAAGAAAATGAAAAAAAGTTACCCATGAAGTAAAAAGCCATGAAAATAAACCATTTCAAAAGGTGGATATGATATGAACATATGACATGAACAAGTCATATACATAATGACACCTACCGTTTATAAGCATTTACACTCTGCCCATTTGTGATTGTGAGAGGTCCGAATCCTGCTGAGTTCTCGAGATTTGACCTTTGGATTTATCAAAAATGGAGGTTACTAGTTCTTCTCCTACCTCATGGCTGGCTCATCCTCATCTTCCTGACATGTCAGATGTGGAGTGCCCAAGGCTCCCATCTCTGGCTTTCTCATCTTTTATGCTCAATCTACTGCCAGAACTTCAATACCCTCTAGAAGATAAGAACTCTTACATTGAAATGTAATGACCCTGACTCCAGTAAAGCACTGTCAGGCAGCAGCCCTATTTAGATATTTAATAGTAACTCAAGTCCTATATATATATATTTTTTCTTTTTCTTTTTTTAGAGTGAGATGCCAAATTGTATAAGCTTTAGGCCACTTGGGGTCTAAATCTGCTGCTGCTAGGTTTTTCCTCCCCAGCTTTCTTCACCATCTCAGTTTCTCAGTTAACGGAAACTCCTTTATTCCAGATGCTCAGGCCAAAAATCTTGAAATCATTCTTGATACTTTACTCTCTCCCATACCTCAAGTCTCATCCAAAACACCAGCCCACAGTAATTTCTGCGCTCTCTAACTTCCAATTGCTTCCAAATCTAACCTGTTTCAATCTTGTCTTTATAGGCATCATCCTCCTTCCAACCCTCTCTCTCACCTGGGACGTTCAAGTCTTCGCGCTGGGTTCCTTGCTTCCACTTTTGCTTCTCTTCCTTCTACTATCCACAGTGTCCAGAATGCACCTTCTTTACTGAAGGTCAGATCATATGGCTACTACACGCAAAACCCTCTAAAAATGTTCTCATCTGAAAGTAAAAGTTGAAGTCATCATGATGGCCTCAAGGCCTTCATGGTCAGCTCCCTATCACTGGTTTGCAACCCTCGTGTGTTCTCACTCGACTCCACCAACCTGATTGGACATTAATCAGTAAGAGTCGGGACAGACTTTGGGCTCCATTAGCAATATTCCAGTTTAGTACAGTTCTAATTGGAAACGAGGAGAGTTAGGTTAGGTTTTCGATGGTTTTAAATCTCTAAAATGTAATTCCTCAGTCTAACCCCCACCAATAATTCTTGGTTTGGTTTCCACTACTCTAAGCCTTAATGTGCTCCTGAATCACCAGGAGCAAGCTTTTCTCATTTTCTGATGCCGAAACCACGAAGGAAGGGGGGTGATAGGAACAGCAGTCGTGGTTGATTGAGAATTCTTCTTAACGATGTTTCCTTCTCTATAGCAAGGAAACAACTCAATTTAAGAAACACCATGGATAGTGGATTAATAGAATTCAATTCTAATCCATAAATTCTCTTCCAGATCCTACTTTCTGTGCTTAGAAGCTATTCTTTGCCTTTTAGTATAACACATCTATATAACAGACATGAATTCCAAAGGACTGTGTTGAGAGTTTGGATTCTCCCAGGAGTAGACCTCAAGGCAGGGACTTGAGGTCAAGCAATTTATTTGGAAGATGCAGAGAGCAAGGATAGAGCACTGAGAACTAGAAGAATCAGTTAGTAAAGGATAAGCTACCAAGCCACTGTGGGTGATTGGAGCTTAATCTAATGGGAAAACTCCAAAAGACCTTGGAATTAGTCCACTTGAGGGCTAAGCTACTGGATGTTTTGTGTACCAACTCTTATCAGCCCTTGCTTGATGGCAGCTGGAGTCTGTCATGTGCACAGGCAGAGCACCCACCCTCAGCTCTAAGAAATCCCTCTGCAAATAGATTCAGTTAGTAATATTTGGAAGTCGGCGAGGGAACACTTCAGTGGAAAGACTTGGAAGATAAGGACAGGGCAGGGCCAACATCAGCAACAAGTGATCTAGTGAAACAACACACATTCATCACCCGCTTGGAGTGTATCAGTGTTAGAATTTTTCATGTATTATTTCTAAGCTTGCTAACCACCCGTGGGTAAGTATCATTTTCTTATTTACAGATAAGAAAATAGAGTTTTAGGGGAGTGAGGTGACTTTTCCAGAGTCAACAGCTAGCAAATGAAGGGATTAAGTCAAAATTGAGGTTTCTGTCATGAGATTTGGTAACTTTTAGATTTACAACAAAGTATGATGATGAAGATTACCTGTAGAGAAAGTATGAGAAGTAATAACTAAAGCTTTCACTGCAGACAAATATTGTGGCCCGTGAGTTTATCCTGTTGATGGACAGGAGGCTAATCTGAAAACTTCTCCCAGGTCAAATTCTCCACCCCAAGCCAGAATGTGAAGTAGAATGTTGTCCCAGTAGGCACCCTTCCCCCAAACCCTTGCCATTTCCTCGGCCCCCTCCCAAAATACCAAGTCTTTCTCATTTTAATGATTTAACTGCTGTTCCTACTGGGAAAGCGGTTAACAAAAATAACAAGAGCTTGAGGAAGTTACAAAGTTTACACAGTTCTTATAGTTGTTATCTTTGCTTTACAGTGATAGAATAAATTAGGATAGAGTAATAAAAATATTTAAAGATCATGTTCTATATGGCAAAAACTACTAGGCATTTTACTTCAGTTAGTCTGACTCTTCACAATAGCGTGGAGGGACATTTTAGCTGAGTCAAGTCCTCCAATTTAGATGCTAATTTTGTCTTGTTCCATGCCAAGGCCTTGGCAAGGG
The DNA here is from genome assembly GCF_020826845.1 of Diceros bicornis minor. Taxonomy (NCBI): domain Eukaryota; kingdom Metazoa; phylum Chordata; class Mammalia; order Perissodactyla; family Rhinocerotidae; genus Diceros; species Diceros bicornis. The sequence goes on from NC_080760.1 coordinate 51,041,148, forward strand.
GGAATACATCCTTTAAAAATAGATTGCAGAAAGTTATCTTGTATCACTTCATATCACTAGAATATGGGTTTTGAGATCATATTTTACCCTATTTACAAGCAAAGAGTTAGCCTGTTACTCTTTCATGAATGTTGGCAGAAGACATAAGACATCTGAGTTGGGGACAAAGGACTTCATCACTCATGGTAAAGCAAGTGACATTATCAACAGTATGTTAGTCTTGATTCCCCTTGCCCACAAGTCCCGCGGGGAGTGGGGGATAACATTGTAACCATGAGGCTTCCAGGACCAGTTCAACTGACCCCATCTCTCATCAACAGAGTGATTAAGAACTGCCTTTCAAGGGGCTGGCCCAATGGCCTGGTGGTTAAGTTCAATGCACTCCACTTCAGGGCAGCCCAAGTTCAATTCCTGAGCATGGACTTACACTACATGTTGGCAGCCATGCTGCGTTGGTGACCCACATACAAAATTGAAAAAACTGAAAGAAAACACAGTGGACTGACTTTCTCAGTATAGAGAACTTATCAAATGTTACTTGGGAATTCTTTCCTTATACCACAAAGTAAAATTTATGCTATGTATAAATTAACTAAAGGGCAGAAATGTTCACTTATACAAAGTAACTTTGCAAGCAATATATTCAATACAATAGAGCGTGATTTCATAAAATAAACAATCTTTGAATAACTGCTGATCTTCACCTGCTTTCTCGGCAGAACGTTCATTATATAGACTGTGCAGGGAAACCTTCTGTAACCTTTTTCTAAGGGCTGCTCTCTGTCTTGTCAGGACATTAGCTCATTAGTGGTGTGCTTAGGTTTCATCCCAGTAACAGTACAGTCACAATCCAACCCTTACTCCCCGAAAAGGTGCAAAAAATCAAATGACACTTAAAGAAATATTTGAGCATGTGATTTTAACAAAGTCAAATAATTTCAACCTAGGTGCTCAATCGCTTTGAATTTCTTAATTATTCAATCATTCATTCAACAAAAATGGATCAAGAACCTGAAATGCCCCTGACATAAACAGAGTGTAAGTTATTCTACTTGGGGTAGGGAAATATCATTCACTGAGTATGTTACCGGCACGGGTCAGATCAGAGCGATGTGGTCCCAGGTTTTTGGTACACAGACACAAAAGAATTTGAGAGTGGACACACAGCAGAAGTTTTAACAGAGGAGGATTTATTAGCAAAGCAAAAGCACATCCCCAAAAGGAGGGGCGGGAAGGCTCGAGGGGGAGCAACTGCACCAAAGTTGTGGTGGTCGGTGGCTAAGGAAGGTCGGATCCTAGGGGCGGGTGAGGGTCTTGGAACATGTGCCAATTGGGGCATTGCCTCCACCCTCAGGTCAGGATGGGAGGATTTTTTCCTTACATAGGCATCTCCGGAACTGTCATGGCGGTAGGAGGTCAAAACTGCAATGCAAATGAGGGTGTGGGGGAAGAGGGAGAATCTCCCTCTGCCCTTTTCCTTAAGGTTCTTATGGCTGGCCAAATAATTAACAAGACAGGTTAGCAAGAGAAAATAATACCAAGTTTAATAACATGTATACATGGGAGAAACTCAGAAATGAGCAACTCATCCCTCTGTCTAAGCTGCTTGCTTAAGTATTGCAGCTAAAGGCGAGGAGCGTGTTGGGGGTGGGTAGTGGCCTGGGACTTCAGAGGGCAGGAAGACAATTCTTTTCAGAGTCATCTATAGATAATGTGGTCAGGAAGAGACAGAGTTTTTGGTAAAAGAGGCTTGGTGCCTTTCCTATTGTAACCTCTATCCTACATTATCTTTACAGCCATCATGATAACAACTCTTTCTTGAAACAGATATTTTGTTTTAAATTCTTTAGGCAGTTTGGGAGGGGACACTCAAATATTCTTCCTGAGTTCTCTGAGTCCTTATTGTCTTCAGCTCGAAATAATCTGCATACCAGAGTGGTGCCTCCTGGGGTAGCTTTCCCTGAGCACCGTCAAGGGTATAATGAGGCTTGGAGCTACTCTTGGTCAGGGGCGGGGGTAGTGCTGCACGTCCAAAGAGCCACTGCCCGGTAATTAGTATGTTGCACAGGGTGGAGTGACCTTGCTCCCACTCATATCTAGCTTCTTGCCTACCCCAAGTAGGGTAAAGAGAACTGGCAGAAATTATCCTACTTTACAAAAATTTAACTGAGAATCGAAAATGTCAACTTGGCATGAGGTCACCCAGCTGAGAAAGGCCATGAGGTGGAAGACTTTAGAACAGAAGGTAAGACTTCTTTACCCAGCAGGAAAAAATCCTGCCCACCACCCCAGTCTATATTCTTTCTTTCTCCTCCCCTCTCCTTTCCCTTCCTCTCCTCTTCTCCTCTTCCCTCCTCCTCTTCCTCTTTTTAGTCTTTCTCCTCCTCTTCCTCCTTCCACAGACACACAGAGACGCATCACACAGACACTTCTCATAAGGGATAAAAGAGAGATGATTTGTTCATATTTCAGGCAATTATTCCAATATACTGTTAACTGCAGCAGAACTCAGCCTAGCCATTTAATTTCTGAAATAGCTCCCTTCTTCCCTCCAGCTCTTCACCCTCCTTAGCATTTCTTAATTTCATGGCTAGCTCTTGCCCTTGATTGAAAACGACAGTTTTAGAGGGTTAGAGATGAGCAGTGTGGCTGTCTTTGCAGTGATTCAATCCGTCAAAAAAACCCACAAAAACAAAATCAAAAAAACCTTCCAATGGGCTGGAGGCCCAGTTCTGTCCAGAGCTGGAGTCCCAGAACTATTTTCATTACAGAGTTATTTTTGTGTATTGAGTTCATGTCTAATTTTCTGGAGTACTGAGTCTCAGGATTGAAAGAAGTATTTGTGTTTCCCTGACCAAATGCATTCGAGTTGGCTGTCTTCAAATGCAGAATTGCATGACTTCAAACACCGCAGACGTCGAAACTTAATTTGAAGATGAGAAGGAAAAAAAAAAAAATAAGAGGGAGAAACAGCTGTGGGGTACTTATTCCACAGAACTGTTAGCTGTTTAAGCACCAAAATCAAAGACCATGGGGCAGCACCCAAACTCTGTGCTTATGCTAGGAGATCTTTTTTCTCTTACCAGGGACAAAAGATGAAAAAATAATTGAAGACAGTGTAACTCATTTTAAACTCATTTTGACTTATTTGGTAAGACATTTATGAAGCTGCAAGAAATACAGCTAAGTGTGAGATGACAAGGATCTGTAAGGAGGTGCATTCTCTGTTCTCTCTGCTCTCTCCATGTGGTCCAGGAGAGTGGCCTGCACAGACTTCACAATAGAGCCCAAAAGTCTGAAGTTCATGCTGTGAGAGAATAAAGGGCCCATTCAAGTTTCCTTTGTTTCTCTGCAAAAATTTCTCCTATGTGAATGATTTTTGGTTCTTGAAGGGAGAGGAAGACTATCGTCTACCCACTCTGGGTCCTTCTTGGCAGGGCTACAAATTAAATTGACATGAGACTGAATAGCAGGAGAAAATCAAACACAGTTTAATAACATGTATATGATGGTGCTCAGGGCAAGCTACCCCAGGAGGCACCACTCTGGTATGCGGATTATTTCGAGCTGAAGACAATAAAGACTCAGAGAACTCAGGAAGAATATTTGAGTTTCCCCTCCCAAACTGCCTAAAGAATTTAAAACAAAAGATCTGTTTCAGGAAGGAGTTATTATCATGACTGCTATAAAGATAATGTAGGATAGAGGTTACAATAGAAAAGGCACCAACAAGCCCATCTTATCGGAAGTTCTGTCTCTCTGGCCACATTCTTTGGATGGCCCTGCGAGGAGTTGCCAGACAATCATTTACAAGGGAAGTCTCTGTCGAGGGAAGAGGGAGAATCTCCCTCCGCTCTTTCCCTTAAGGTTCTTCTGGCTGGCCAAATAATCAACAAGATAGGTTAGCAGGAGAAAATAATACCAAGTTTAATAACATGTATACATGGGAGAAGCTCAGAAATGAGCAACTCGTCCCTCTGTCTAAGCTGCTTGCTTAAGTATTGCAGCTAAAGGCGAAGGAACATGTTGGGGTGGGTAGTGGCCTGGGACTTCAGAGGGCAGAAGGACAATTCTTTTCAGGGTCATCTATTGATAATTTGGTCAGGGAGAGATAGAGTTTTTTGATAAAAGGGGCTTGGTGCCCCTCCCATTGCAACATCTATTTTACATTATCTTTATAGCCATCATGATAGAAGATCTGTTCCAGGAATGAGCCACCATGCCAGATTCTCTAGGCAGTTAGTGGGGGAGGTCAAATATCCTTATTGTCTTCAGCTCGAAATAATCCGCATACCAGAGTGGTGCTTCCTGGGGCAGCTTGCCCTGAGCACCATCAGTTCCCTCCTCTGAAACTTCCCTAGAAGTTTCACATATTAAAAGCTGAGCTGGTGACTGTGGAGAGACAAATCGTGTTAGTATCCGAGTGATAAGAAGTCTGCAAAGAGAGAAAAGAACGTAGATTAGAATGAGGATGAACAGGCAGAAAAGAACAAATCGGAGCACATTTCCCCACACTCCATTAAACCAGTCCCCCAATCCTGGAAATAAGTCAGTCCAATAAAATGTGTGAGCTTCGTTTATCTGATGAAAAATGTCAATCTTCTCTTTTAATAGATTTAAGTTAGATATTACTTGACCTGTTTGATTCACATAAAGCAACATTTTTCTCCAATGATTGCACATGCTCCTTCTTGCTGGGCAGTGAGCACATCCAGAGCACATCGATTTTGGAGCACCACAGATGCTAGGCTGTTAATCTCTGACTAGAGTATGTTCAAGGTTTCCATGGTGGTGTTGAACTCTTGCTCCATTACCATAGAGAGATTTAATATTGCCTTTTCTAACTCATAATCTCCAAAGCTGAGGAATAGGACTCTCAAGGCTGAAAAGAACTTGGAGTTGTGATACACAAATGGATTTTCCACGATTTCTCGACTGGCACGTTTATGTGGCACAATCTTATGAACAAACGAACCCAAGTTTGTAATTTGGCTAGCATTTAAGGTGGAGCGTTTGGTGACAGAAGGAGCCAGGTATCCAAGTCCGCATCATCCTGACCAACTAGGTGGGAATCCTTTATACACTTTGTTGCCGCATAAAATGAAAAGACCAGTGTAGTTTAAAGACAAGGTTAGAATTGAGTCTGTAGTTCCCAGGATCTGGACTATTTCATGATCTGTGCCACTTGCACTGTTACTACCTAAACATCTCCATTTCCCATGAGCTCCTGTCAGTCTGCGAGAACAGAACAGATTGCGGAATAGCTGGTACAGGAGGCCTGCAGTCTGATTTTGGCAGCTATAAAGCCTGGTCTTGTCACCTGACCAGGTGAGTCCAGATTTTTATCCACCCATATATAGTGTGTGGCATTGGGCAGCCTAACCATGCGGATAGCTGCGATACCCCAAGTTGCACACAGGTGGCTCGTAGGCCATCCAGGGCACTTGGTGATTTGGCAAATGTTTGTGCCAGAGGGAGTAGTGATAGAGTCACTTACAATTCCCTTGAGAGTTCTGAAGATGCCACCTGCGGAATCAAACCACAGAGTTTGACTGTCTCGGTATGTCACCCAGGAAAGGTCCAGCGCCATGTTTACTTTCAATGCAGAGGGAAAAACTTTCACCTATTGCTTGTACTTGGGCAAGGGACAGTCCTTGACCTTCTAAGTAGTCTTTCTGGGGCCCAAGTGACTCACCAGGAGAAGAAGCAGAGTGAAGTTTCCCTTGTTGTGGATACCATACTCTGTTATTCATCCATTTTCCGTACTTAGTCTACCAGGTGTTCATATCAGCAGGAACAAAGACTAGTTCAGATTCTTTTGCACTATCTAGCTGTTGACATAACCAACAGTCAGATTGATTAGTTAGCGTGGCTAGGGCTTGGTAAACTGGCATAAGGGGGTGTTTGGTCTGTGCCCGACCTGTTGAAAAGGAGAGGGTTAGTAAAAGCAAGACACAGATCGGAAAAGAGCCCATAGCGGAGACTTAGAGAGGGGAAGAGGGACAGATAGAGACCAGCACTCTCCAGTCAGCTTTCTAATAAATGATTAAAAAAATATATATATATATATATCCACTAATAGTTTGTGTGTGTGAGTGTGTATATATATAGGGAGTTTTGAAACAAGGAGGAGGAAATGGGTCAAAGTAGGTTTTCTCGATCCGTGATCTTGGGAAAAGCTGTCTACTTCGTGATGTTGGCTGCTTCTGGGGCCTGGGTTTTGGCCCTCGAAATCCTTAGTTTAAGGTCACCTGTGGGGATTATCTCCCAGTTGTCTTGAGAGCGATGTTCTGGGTCTATTTTGGCGTGGCTCGCATGGATCCAGGAAGATTTTTTCCTTTATTTTGATGGCAGTGCAGGTCGACAGTAAGACTTCATAAGGTCCTTCCCAGCGAGGTGACAGTGTGTGTTTTCTTCTAAAGACCTTGATGTACACCCGATCTCCTGGTCGAAAGGGATGGCAAGGCTTGTCAGAAGGTGGTGGCCATGCCTCTTTTACCTGTTGACGATATGCTTCAAGTATACTAGTTAATTTTTGTATATAACAAGTCATAGCATCAAATTGTTCACTTAAGTTCCCATAATATTCATTTAATCCAGGAATTGAAGGTTTAGAGACGCCAGTAGGCATCGGACGTCCAAAAACTATTTCAAAAGGAGTCAGTCCATGCCTTCTATTTGGAGTATTTTGAATCTTCATAAGGGCCAAGGGCAGAGCCTCTGGCCATTTAAGTCCAGTTTCTTGACAGACTTTTCCTAGAGTTCTTTTTATATCTAGATTTTTACGTTTCACTTGCCCTGATGACTGAGAGTGATACGGGGTATGAAATTTTAATGAATACCCCAGAGTTTTTGCAAGCAAGTGGTTTATCTCTGCTGTAAAATGAGTTCCTTGGTCTGATTCAATCCATAAAGGAATGCCAAAGCGAGGAATAACTTCAGTTATTAATTTCTTTACCACTGTTGTGGCATCTGCATGTCTGGTCGGATAGCATTCAGTCCATCCACTAAACATGCAGACAATAACCAAACAGTGAGAGTAACCTAAAGCTGAAGGCAAGTCTATAAAATCCATTTGGAGTGCCGCAAAAGGCAGCGTGGGCCTGGGAGGACTTCCTGGATCACACTGATTTCTCCCAGAGACTTGGTAAGATTTGCAAGTTGTGCACTGGGAGGTGATTTGGTCAGAAATTTTATGAATGCCAGGGCAAAACCAATTGTCTTTTAGTTCCTTAACTATCCCCTGTTTGTACATATGTCCCATTTGGTGGGAGACAAGTGTAAGCCAAAAAGTCAAAAGAAAAGGAGCTACTGGAAGTCCATTTGGTCCAATGTATAATCCATCTGATAATTGTTTGGCACCCTTTTGTATCCAATTGTCTTTTTCAGATTGTGGGGCATTTGCCTGATAGTTAATAACATCAGTCAGGGATAAAGGCAGGTTTAAGAATTGGGTGGAAAACGGATAAGGGGGTCCATAGTGAGCTGCATGTTTAGCAGCTCTGTCAGCCCTGTCATACCCTAAAGATATGACATCAGTCTCCTTAGTATGGGATGAACAATGAACAATGGCAATTTTTGAAGGAAGGTGAATAGCTTGTAATAAGGCTGCAATTAAGTGTCCATTAGCAATAGGAGTTCCTGCAGAAGTTAAGAATCCACGGGATTTCCCAATTGTGCCAACAGCATGGCAGACTCCAAAAGCATATTTGTGTAAACGAAAGAAAAACAAGGTTAATGGTTAGAGCAAATTGTAAACCAGTTTTTGAGTTCAGAGGACAGCCAGTGAAGAAGAATTTTAGATGTCAGCGTCAAAGTATCTTTTGCAGTTTAAAATAGCTCTGATGGTGTCGTCAGGTCATCTCTTAAGTTTATATCAAGTTCATCAGCTTCAGTTTGTAAGGCTTCAGGAAAAAGGGCAGGTTCAGTTCTCAGTGATTTCAAATGAAAATGATGGAAAAAATCAAAAACGTTAGTTTGGACATCTGTAGCCAGATATTTCAGGAGACTAGAAGAAATCAGGATCCAGTCCAGTCAACAGATATAAAACAAAAACCTCAAAAGACAACAAAACTAGGATCTAATATCCGCAAATTTATACTGAAATAGTTTTTACTGAAATATAATTTTTTTCTCTAAAATCACCCTCATTTTTATTAAGATAGCAAAATTAAAACTAGTTTACAAAATAAGTCTAGTTCCAATAGAGCTGGCCCAATTATTTACATAAGTACAGCAAGAATAGCAGTTGATCACATAGGCTCTTTTAAATCTGCTTTGCTGGAACTTTTTATAAGGAATCTCACATTGAACTTTAAAGGTCTCTCGAGGCCAGGAAAGCCAAGCCAAGGATTTTGTCATCAGACTTTGCCTGCAATACCTATTGATTTGGGTGAATTCCTCTATTCCGAGGTTTCCCCCAAATATTTCAAGGTTCCTTGTACATGCCAGATAAGTGACATTCTTTACTTATCCTGGTAAGTGCTGCTTGGAACATAAGGTACCAGGCCAATATTTCCATGTGGCTTTATTCCATAAAGTCCAATCTTCATTCCTCAAAGGCTGTATGGTTATATTGTAAATATGATGTTCCAGTCACAACCTTGGTAATCGAACCAGTGTTTCCACTTGTGTCCTGTTATAAGGAGAACAGATTCTTATTGAACTTATGCAAATAACTATATTGCCATGAAAACAACGATACTCACTTACTAAGAGTTTCTAAATTCGAGGGATCAGGTAGAGAGAAAAAGGTAAATATTTCAGTTTTGCTTACAAAAGTATCATTTATCAAATTGTTATGTCATAGCTAGCTCAGGAGAAAAGAGAAAAAGTTTTCCTTAAATCTGAAAAAACAAAACATAAAAAATTCAGCAATACTTCAAATGAAAAATCATAAAAATTATAATCATCCTTATCAGTTGGTTCAGTCCTGTGTAATCCATTCTTGATCCCAATCTTTTTGTTAGCAGCTTCATGAAGTTATCAGTCTCTCCATCAGATTTCTATAATTTTTTACCCAGTTCAGTTTTATGATCAGAAAGTTTGTCAGAAACCTGTACTCTAGTGTAAATGTCAGAGTCCTTTCCATGAATTTTTCTGAAGTCGAAACATTTTGCAAAAGCATTAGAGCAAAGAAATAAGTCTGTAAACAACAAGACCTCAAAATGGCAATTGACAAGGAAATTTGGTTAATTTTGTGACATACAACACTTTAAAATAATAATAACCAGAATTATGACTGATAACCAGGACAGATCAGAATTTCAGTAATGTTATACAATTTTAAAACACCTATGTCAATAACATTTGTCCACATAATAGCACCTAAGCAGGCTTATCATCACCTGTCTGACAATGTTTTCCATGTAATTGAACATATTGAATAAGCCTAATAAGTTTAGTATCTTCCTCCTTATAGGAAGAGAGCAAATTTCTTTGAGAAATTCCAGGGCCCTTTGAAAATTCTCAAAGAAAAAAAGTAAAAAAAAAGACTTTATTTAAGATATGAATTTTGGGGAGGCTTGTCAAAAATATAAACAGTCAAGTCAATGTAAACAGAGCACTAATAGTCCAAAAAGCCTTAATAGAGAGACCTCAGTCTTCTGAACGTAGGAAATTATTTTAACAGTTTTTTTTTTTTTCTGTCTTTTAGGTAGACTTACTCAAAGGTAAAGAAAAATCTTTTGTAACCTCTTTATCAAGTTTAAGCAAATTATCCTTTTAAGAGACAGAAGACCAAATTTTAATTTAGCACCAGCTTATTTCTGTTATTAAAACTCATTTACTTAATTAAATTCATTTCAATCTTAGCCAACTCGACCATGCATAAAACTCCTTTTCCAGAATTCCTCTTCCACAAACCTTCTATAACTTTCTTTTTACATTCAGAATTTGTCCCATGTCTTTCTTTTCCCTCCTAGTACTTGAGAACAAATTTATCTTTCTTAACCAAACAAAATATTTCCATTCTTTGTACCTTTATACATCTTACTTTCCTTGTACACAGACATACTTTTCTTAATTTTTTTAGTAGCTTCAATCACATATATTAATTAGAAATTTTAACCCTTAGAAACCTTAATTTGTAAGTAAAAACTAAGTAGACAATTATAAACTTTCTTTTACATTAGTATCTTGTGGCTTGGAAAATTTATAAACACTTCATAACTTCTAGAAACACATTACTTTATAGTACAATCTTTTAATAAAACATATGTTTACCAATAGACCCAAAATATCTTTTAGTTTTCCTGTAATGAAAAGCCAAATGTAGACAAATGTACATTTAGCAATCAATGTCTAATGTCTTATCTTATTTGGAAATGGTGATACTCAGAGAATTTTTATCATAAAACTTAGCAAAACTCTCAAGTTTTAAGTCACCAAAAAGAGTTTGGAAGCTGTAACCACCATAACACATAATTATTGTTTAAAGTTCATCCACCATTCATCTTTTTCACAACTATTTAGTTACTTATTCCCAATAATTATTTAGATTGCCTACAAGACTTCATAAGGCTTCAGATAAAATTAGCCATCATTTAAATTACTATTTTTGTTAACCAGTTCTGTAATAGAAATAACATCAGTTTTTTTCTTACAAAATTTCATGTAAATTTCGTCACCTCTTATACCTTTAAACATAATTATCATTAAGATTTTTATCAATAGGTCTTGGTCTTCTAATTTTGGACAAGAGAAGCATTCCCAGTCAGACATTTTAAAACATACTCAGGCAAAGTTGATGTAACCTCTTTGTATAAAATTAGCTCAAACATTCCAACCTTTATAATCTTATCAACACTTACACTTTTACATGTTCTCAATTCAATTGTAACCTGAGTCAAGGTCTTAAGACTAGTCAAATTTTTCCCTTCCTTTTTCTGGCCTTAATTCTTAGGTACCAATTAAGCAATTATGTGAGAGCTCTCAAAACATTTTTTTTTCCCCAATTTAGAAGTTTTTCCAGTTCAAAGGATCCGTCGTCTGGCCATTGACGAGTAGGATCTTCATTTGTATATTTATTCCAATAGTGACTCGAACCAATAAGCCTTTTTAAGGAAAGACCCGGAGGTAAATTTCCACGCTTAGAATAAATCTTTCCCATGGACGCAAGAGGCGTCCCTGGTGAGGGCGCAGATGATGTAGCCCCCATGATCCACAGAATTCACTCCCAAAGATATTCAGACTCCCCTGAGAGCTTGGCACAGCCGGACAGAGACAGTTCGGAATCCCAGTCTACTCGACTGGCCACCAAGGTGCACCCCGGTAAATGCACCTTCCGTATGGTGGAGACCAAGGAGAATATTCTCACTAGTCACAAAGCCAAGTTTTCTCAGGACACAGAACAAGACAGAAGGAAAAACCTCATCAGTTTTTTTTTTTTTTTTTTCTTATGTGCACAATGACAGCTTTAGCCACGCCTTAGGTCTCTTGGAGCCAGAATAATACCTAGCGGGGGAGGTGCCGCGGGGTCGGGGACTGTGTGCTTTACAGAGTACCTCGTCGTTGCACGGACATTTTCTTGCAGTTGGCGGGGGACCTGTGTCATCTACCCCGTTCCGTGACCCAACTTATCCTGTCACGGGAGTCTTCTGAAAGTGGCGAGCACCCTAATGGCTCTTAACTGCTCGACCCGCACCCACCAAATTTGCGGCCCTTTTGGCTTCCAAGATTCCCTTGGCAATGACCTTCACTTCATGTGCATAATAACCCACAGCAAAGTTTGTAGACGCTGGTCTGGTGAGACCCGCAAACTCACCAGTCTGTGGGGCCGGCCCGGACAGCAGGCTTATAGGGCCTATGCCTATGTCCTACCCTATGGTATTTCCTTCTTATAACAAAAGACACAGACAAAAGAGAAAAACAGAGACTACCTTTGGGAGGAAAAGGGATCAAGATCAAAAACCAAGAGTACTCTACCAAATTTAAACCAAGAATCACTAAAAGCCCAAGAAACTAGTTTCCCAAATATTTTCTCCTGCCAATCTAAATTTAGAAAGAGAAAAAATTCTCACCACTTCCTTCCACCGGACTCCACAGATAGAGATTCCGGGAGGCTGAAGTGGTAAGAAGTCTTACCTCTTGCCGGCTTTCGTCAGGCGTTCCCGTATCTCATCATCTGCAGTAGTCCAGGGAGAAGGCAGGTCTTCCAGCCAGAAAAGGCAACTTGCCAGCCAGTGTGGTATCCTGCCGACTACGCCAAAACTGTCGGGGGAAGAGGGAGAATCTCCCTCCGCCCTTTCCCTTAAGGTTCTTCTGGCTGGCCAAATAATCAACAAGACAGGTTAGCAGGAGAAAATAATACCAAGTTTAATAACATGTATACATGGGAGAAGCTCAGAAATGAGCAACTCGTCCCTCTGTCTAAGCTGCTTGCTTAAGTATTGCAGCTAAAGGCGAAGGAACATGTTGGGGGTGGGTAGTGGCCTGGGACTTCAGAGGGCAGAAGGACAATTCTTTTCAGGGTCATCTATTGATAATTTGGTCAGGGAGAGATAGAGTTTTTTGATAAAAGGGGCTTGGTGCCCCTCCCATTGCAACATCTATTCTACATTATCTTTATAGCCATCATGATAGAAGATCTGTTCCAGGAATGAGCCACCATGCCAGATTCTCTAGGCAGTTAGTGGGGGAGGTCAAATATCCTTATTGTCTTCAGCTCGAAATAATCCGCATACCAGAGTGGTGCTTCCTGGGGCAGCTTGCACTGAGCACCATCATCTCCATTTGTAAAGGCATCTCCCTCTCTGTATTGGGAAGAGGGGGGATGAGCTCATTTCTAGAGACTTATCAATATGGAAGGTGAGGCCTTGGGGCTGCATAATAAACCTTACTCTTGTTTACAGTGCTTTAGCGATGATCTCCTGTAGCTGACACCCCCACCCCCAACATCCTCATTGTCTTTGGTTGGACATGGTATTTAAGACCAGAATTTCTGCTATTGTGTTGAGAAACGCAGTGTCCCTGCTTTCTCCCATGTATACATGTTATTAAACTTGGTATTATTTTCTCCTGCTAACCTGTCTTGTTAATTATTTGGCCAGCCATAAGAACCTTAAGGAAAAGGGTAGAGGGAGATTCTCCCTCTTCCCCTGACATATACATGGGAGAAACCAGGGAAACTGAGTTTCGCAACAAATGGCGGAGGTTTTCACCTTAAATAGATTAAGATAAAGACAAAGGAGGATGTTGAAGGTGGGGGAGGGACAGCTATGGGGGATGACCAGAAAGCACAGCAATCAAAGGTATGCAGATTTAAATCCTCTCCTTCCTTACTGATAAGAGTTTCCAGAGATAAGGTCATCCCCCCCCCCCCTTCCCAGTACAGAGAGGGAGATACCTTTACAAATGTAAATGTTTGGTAAACAGAACTTTGATAAGAATGGGACCCTGCCAGTCTGTCCATACCCAGAGTTAAATTCCTTTAGGCCATGAGTGGAGGAGGTCAAATATCCATCAGAGAAAATAATCCAGGTAAAGAGGCATAATTAGAGGTTGCCAATTTTGATCTCCCACATTCTCTTTCTCTCCTCTGACTTGCCATAAGTCTGATAGTTTGTACTATACTTTGGTAACACATCTTAAATTATTTGGAATTTAACTGTTCATGTAGAAAGGAATTGTAACCACAGGACTAGAAACAGAATTTGCCACCCCAAAATATGCCTCTATGGCATAAGAATTATTTTTGAAACAGCAAACACTGGGAAAGTTCTGAAAACCTAGAAGTTACCCATTCGTAAGGGAAATTTACATCTATAAGAGAAATCTCCATTTGTAAGGGTGCCTTCCTCTCTGTGCCAGAAGAAATCTCTAGAAACTCTTATCAATAGAGAAGCAGTGACTTAAATCTACATAACTTTACCCATGTTTACTGTGCTGACCCCCTCTTAACAATAGAATGTTAAGGCTATTTTTCAGGGGTCACAGGGCAGCCAGCAGCATGTGCAGAAGAGAAGATTTTGATTTGCCAATCGAAACTCATCCTGCCAGTGCTTCCGCATACCAGCCTGCCCTCCCTGAGCCCTTAAACAGATCAGGAGACAGAGTTGAGAGCCTTCCTTCTGTCTCCTTACCAGCAGATTGCATAATAAACTGTTTCTTCCCTCAAAGCCCAGTGTACCACAGTATTAGCTTCCATGCACAGCAGGTGGAGAAAGCCCTTGCTTGGTAACAGAATCAAGCAGCCCAGGACAGAATAATCACCAGCTGACCCACAGTATCTTTTTTTTTTTGGTGAGGAAGATTGGCCCTAAGCTGACATCTGTTGCCATCTTCCTCTATTTTGCATGTAAGATGCTGCCGCAGCATGGCTTCATGAGCAGTGTGTATGTCCGAGCCTGGAATCCAAACCCACGAACCCCAGGCTGCTGAATCGGAGCATGTGAACTTAACCACTAAGACAGCAAGCTGGCCCCCCCAGTATATTGAATTAAATAAAACAGTTGCTTTTTTAAGCACTAATTACTTAACAAATATCTGTAAAATAAATTAAATTGTAGTTATATCACAACAAGGGAAATGAGCTTTATCTTCATGCAAACAATTTAATTGCTTCCTCCATTTGTTCTCTACAAATGTCTTTCATTTGACAGAAAAGGAAAATTTAGAAATGTTCGGTGTCATCTATTACTAAGTATTGGTGATTAGAAACATATTTATTGTATATATTACCTATTGTGCTATGAAAAACTAAAGTACCTGGTTGTGCTCAGAAGAGAAGAAACTGATCAGAATTCTCTATTGAGAAACCATATTCTTTCCATTAGTGCTTCAATATCTGGGCATCGTGAGCCAAGAATGCACATGCAGGAAGGATCTTCTTTAGGGGATAGGAAGCATTTGGGCAGCTTAAACCGTTTAACTGAAGAAGGACTGCACGCAGGACATGGCACTGTAGGGGAGCAGAATTTGCTACCCCAAAATGTATCTCTTTGACTTCATTATTTTTAAGAACAAAGGACTCAGGAAGAAAATTTGACCTTCCCCCCAACTGCCTAAAATTTAAGATAGAAGGCCTACTCCAGAAAGGAGTGATCACCATAGATAACTATGATACAAACTAGGTGTTATAGACACAGAGGAACATAGCAGACCCCCTTGATCAAAGTCCTCTCCGTGTACCATTGCCTCTGCAAGGCCTGGCAAACATTTGTTTACCAAACGTTTGCTTTTCCATCTCCATGTGAATTGCCTTCCTCCCCTTTGAAGTCCCAAACCACTACTCCCATCACACTCCTTTGTCTTGAGCTGAAGATGGTGTTTAAGGTGGTGGCTTTGGCCATTTTGGAAAGTTACTCAGTTTTTCTGGGTTTCTCCCATGTGTGCATGTTACTAAACTTTGTTTGATTTTCTCCTGTTATTCTGTCTCATGTCAATTTAATTCTTAGACCAGCCAGAAGAACCTAGAGGGGTATAGGAAAATTTCTTCCTCCCCTACAATGCATATAGGACGTGAAATAAGAGCTAATTTATCCTTTCCATTAGGGCACACTGTGGACACTTGAAATTACAGGGTCTGTAGCCATACACCCTCACAACAAATAGTGACTGTCACATTTAGATTATCTGTGACTTTGAACAAACTGCCTACCTTCTTTGTGCCTTAATTTCACCATCAGTAAAATGAGGAAAAAAATTACAGGAACCTAATTCATAGAGTTTTGTCGTAAGGGAGAAATCAAATATATGCTGAATTTAGCATAACACTAGGCATATAAATAATCCTAATAACTATTAACTCCTATTATTATTAAAGTATCTCCTATAGATCTACTATTAAAGAAATTTTGAATCATAGTCAATAGAAATATTTGTAATTCCTTTGGGAAATATGCCTTCTTTGATTAAACATTTTTATTATAATTTTTATCACCATTATCATTAACATTATTATTACTATTGTAGTAAGTCATTAGCCAAATTAATAGAGATAAGAAGCTTAACTGTGCTGACATCAACCATATAAAAGACATAATGATAATGAGCTACAAATCTTGTTTTATTGGTTCCTAGAAAAAGGGAAAGAGATACTTATAGTATCTTATAGTGTTAAATATTGTACTCAGTAGTTTATATGAACTCACTGAATTGTCACAGTAACCCTACAATTTGCGTATATAGACTCCACTTTACAGATAAAATTGAGACAGAAGCTAAAATTTTGTTTAATATTACAGGATTAGTATTTGATAGATCTGGACTTTGAACTTAGGTTTCACTAACATTAAAGCCCTGGTTCTTTGCATTATCCTACTCTATTTTTAGAAGTGATATGTTGTACAGAATGGGTTCCAGTTTCTCTGAGTTTCTAGTTAATTGATCAGCACTGTGTTGTAATAAGATGGTCGATGAACATGCAGTGAGAAGACTTACCTTTAGTCCTTCTACTTTCTAATAATGAACTTGACAAAGCTATTTTTCCTCTTTGGATCTCAATTTCCTTATCCATAAAATGGGTACAGATAATCTCTACTCAGAAGTGGTTGACAGATTTATGTAAAAGAATGGGACTGTCTATCATCAAGACACTGGGGAATGCGGTGAATAAGTTACGTAGTGTCAGTAAATTTATAATAGTCTCAATTATCAGACATACACAGGCAGGATTGTATCCTGGGCCCCCTACACCTTTGTCACCCTCTTTAATGCCATCCTCAATTCTTTTTTTCTACTCCAATCACCATTCACTACATCAGCAAGCCATGTAGTCTCTGTTTAAAAATACATCCCAAAGTGTCACATCCCTCCATGATCACTGCTAACACCCTAGTCTAAGCCATCACCACACACAACTGTATGACTGCATTGACCTTGATAAGACATTGTCTTGTTGTCACTTTTGCCTCTCTATAGTCAATCTGTCACAGCTGTTGGTGTGAGCTTATAAAACATAGAGCATGTCACTCATTTCTTTAAAAGCACCCACAGGTCTTTATTACACTAACAATGAAGCCCAAAATCCTTGCTGTGGCCTTAAACGGCCCATGAGAACCAACTCTCACCCACAACTCTGTTTCGCATCCTATTGTCCACCCTCCCAAGCACACTGGGCATCTTTCTGTTCTTCCATCACTCACAGCCTATCTGAAACTTAAGCCTTTACACTTACCTTGAGCACTACACTACCAGCTCCCCATATGCCTCCTTCCTACATTGGGTCTCAGCTCATAAGGCTCCTCCTCACAAGGACTCCCTCCATCTCTGCAATTTAAATAAGAAGCCCATTCCCATTTTACTCATACCTATGTGACCTTCTGTCTGTGTGGCATTTATTGCTACCTGAAATAATCTTCTTTATTTTTTCACCTGCTTATTTTCTATTGCCCTGACAAGATATAAACTCTGTGAAAGAGGTACCTTGTCTGCTTGCTCATCGCTAGCACCCAGAACAGTGCCTAGGTATGCAAATAATATACATTGGATGAATTTTAAACAGTGAATCTCTCTTATGCTACTCCAGTCACTGCCATGAAATTTTCTGCCTCCTCAAATGTTCGCTACATTTTCCTTAATCATTTGAGTCCTACACATGCCTTGCTTTTCCCAGTCAAGATGTTATTTTCTATGTGAAACTTTCCCTAATTATTCCAGAAATGGCTGTGAGGCAGCAATTTTATATATACACATAACCTGCTTTAAGTTCTACTTCAGGACTTCAGGGACCATTTTTCCCTATTTCACAGACGAAGACATTCAAGTTGAGCGGGATTAAATTAATGTCTTAGGATTGCCCACCTTATATGTGGCAAAGTTGGGAATAAATCCCGGTCTGACACCAAAGCAAATGTATTTTGCTTTGGTTCTCTCCTGCTGTATTCTTCTTTGTTTCTTCCACTATGTCTACTCCAGAACAACGTTGAATTTAATTGAAGGGATTGAATGGAATGAGATGGATGGAATGGAATGGGGTAGAATGCAATAGGATGGGATGGGATGGGATGGGATGGGATGGGAACCAAGGCTGCTCTGAAGACCACATCTGTCTATTTCTCAATTTGATCTGGGAGTTCTCTTGCATGACCTTGTTTACTTTGTCTGATTCCCTTCCCATGCCTCTAAATCCTCACAAAGTAAAGAAAGGAGACCCAGTTGCTGGATAGCAGTGCCCCCTTCTAACCATACAAAGGATTTCATATATTCTTGAACTGTGAAGCTCTTTGTTCTTTGGCATTTGTTTTAATGGTCAGAACGAACGGATTGTGACTGTTGGATGATACTGAAAATTAGGTTTATTTAGAGATAAGCTCATCTCAAATTGCTAAAACTGTCATCTCAGGTTGCAAACACTCCATTCATGCTTGAAAAGAAAAGAAAAATAAAGCACAGTCTCCCCCAGTGATCTATACGAGAAAACTTGAAAACCCACCAAATTAGAATTACATTGTTCTCTCTGGCACTCGGCCAGCTTCTTGCAATATTCGAGGCAATCATTTCATTTCAACAGCTCAGGGAAAATATGTTTTTCTCAGTTTAAAAAAAGTTGGATTAAAACTTCACATGTGGGGGGCCGGCCCTGTGGCTTAGCGGTTGAGTGCGCGTGCTCCGCTACTGGCAGCTGGGGTTCGGATCCTGGGCGCACACCGACGCACCACTTCTCCGGCCATGCTGAGGCCATGCCCCACATACAGCAACTAGAAGGATGTGCAACTATGACATAAAACTATCTACTGGGGCTTTGGGGGAAAAAAAAAGGAGCAGGATTGGTGATAGATGTTAGCTCAGATCCAGTCTTCCTCAGTAAAAAGAGGAGGATTAGCATGGATGTTAGCTCAGGGCTGATCTTCCGCACAAAAAAAAAAAAACAAAAAACTTCACATTTGAAATAGTACCAGCACCAGTCAAATTCAATAAGCCAGCACCCAAATTCAATCTGGGAAAGGTGCCTCGCCTGAACACACTGAGGCAGGTGTTAAAGCTTGAGTCTGATGGACCTGTCTATGCTTTGGACAAAGAATGGGAGTAGGATTCAGGACACTTGTGTTCTAGTCCCTACTCTCGCACCAGTTTTCTGACAATCCCTGAGAAAATCACTTAACTTCTCTGAGACTTCCATTTCTTACTCTGCAGAATTGAGCACCCGTTCCAGAGAGTTGAGAAACATCACGGTGACTGAAAATGGAAAAATACATCCCTATGACCCAGTCGCTCTTACTGAGGGAGCTTGTTCAAGCGTGAGGTCTCTGAATCTAAATTTCCTCATTTGTAAAAGGAGAAAACGAGGGCCTTCTTCACAAGGCTCTTTGTGAGAATTAAATGGCATAATGAGTGTGAAGTTACCAGGAACCTGGCTGAAGAGGTGCCAAAATGCTCTTCAGCTATATGGTTAATAACGATAGGTTAGAATTTAGGGGTCATCAAACTACAGACTGTAGACCAGCTGCCTGTTTTGGTAAATAAAATTTAATTGGAAGGCAGTCATGCCCATTTACTTACATGGTGTCAGTTGCAACAGCAGGGTTGTGTGGTTGCTTTAGAGAACACACTACTTCAAAACCAAAATATTTACTATTTGGCCCTTTACAGAAAAAGTTTGCCAGTCGTGGGCTAGACGGTTGCTCACGACCTTTCTGCTCTGACTCAGGTGAGACTTCTTCTTTATCTCTTGTTTCTTTCCTCCTGTCTTTATACTCCCTCTCCTACCTCCTGCCCACTGAAGTGTTTTTTTTCTCTGCCTTCTTCCTTCCTTCCTTCCTCTTCTCTCTCTCCTCCTCCTTCCTCTTCTTCCTCCACTCCCACTTCCACTGCTTCTACTTCTGCTTCTTCTTCTGCTTCTGCTTTTTGTCTTTTCTCCACAATGAGAAAAAGCCTGGATAAACACACTGAGCCTTGTGAAGATAGAAAGAGGTGACCCTTCCTCCTGGTAGATGTGGCTGGAACTGCTGTTGGGACCCATGGCTTGACCCCGGGCTGGGAGTGGATGGCATCCTACAGTCACCCATGGTCTGAACATCTTTATTCAGGAGACAGCCTGTACATGGCTGCAAGCAGCCAGATAGTTTTTGGACACTATTGAGTCTTTGTATTTGGTGCTGTGCTTATCCCACTTTTTAAAATCATTTTGTTCATATCATTCTTTCATATTAGACTGTGAACTTCTTAAGAGTAGGGACTGTCTTATTTATTCTTAGGATCATGTATATAGGTCACAGTGCCTGACAGGCTCAATAAATGTTTGTTGAACTGAACGATTTTCTTCAGAATTGTATATGTCTTGTTAACTTCATATTCTGGTATTCTTATGAATTGTATAGTGTGACTTAGTCTTCTTATTTGTGCTTAAAGGGAAATAGTTTATTGAAAGCAGGAACTGACACTTTTAGTCCATATCACCCATAAAGGGATGAATAACTAAAGAACAACTAATGATATTCCTTCTATAATTTGAATTATTTGAGGGGTTTTGCCCCTAAATTAGGAAACAGCAAACATCCTTCCCTCCAGATTCTCTACTTGTGACAGTGTTCAGTAAGAAGAATGCCTGGGCACAGCTGGCCCATAAATTCACCTCTCCTCTTTACCCAAGTGTGACCAAATCCACCTGTGAGACACAAGATACGTTTCCATGATCTGTTCATCAGTTCAAAGTGGGTCCAATTAAAACTTCATTTGCAGGAAACTAATCATTTGCAGTTTCCTGCAAATTGGAGGAAATGGTGTTCCAATCAAATGCATAATTCCCCTTCCCTGATGAGTCAAGTTTCCTGGTGTTATGTGACATTCAGCAGTTGGCATAACCCTCAAAATTATTCATTTTGGAAAGTAATCTTTGCATTAGGAACAAAATTCTAACTAGTGCTTGGCTTTGATAGAACTTATTTTTTCTTCCCAACCTCTTCTAATCCTACATCACTACATTTACAAACTTTGATGTCAACTCAATCATTTCCCATCCAGTGATTGTTTTATAGGAATGTGGGTAACAATGGCTTTCATTTAGAATATTTAGTTGATGTATATTTTCCAAAGGCTTTACCCACATTATCTCATTTAATCTTTAAAAGAACCCCAGGAGATATATGAGATTGCCACATTTTACAATTAAAAATAACAATAACACCAGCAACAAAGCAGAAGAGTAAAGTGATTCAGTAAATTTTTCAAAATTGCATCTTTAGTAAGTAATGAAGCTCATATCTGTTTAGTTGCTTGCTCTGTGCTGGTAATTACTAAGCTATAGTGATTTTCAGGCCAGTCAAGGGTGGAGCAATGCAGCAGGGCAATGGACAGTCACCAGATCAGTGCTAACATACTGCAGTAATCCACTGCTTATAGGTTGGATGTTTCAGCAATTGCAAGAATTGGAGAAGATTGGTCACATGACCTTCTCCTCTTAGCCATTCCAAATCTGAGAGATCCTGTAAGGAATGGGTTTGCAAACTATGTTTATTATCTTTATAAATGGTTGAAACAAACAAACAAAATATTTTGTGGTATATGAAAATTATATGAAATTCAAATTTCACTGTCTATAAACAAAATCATATTGGAATACAGTAACACATTTAATTTTGCGTTATTTAGGGCCACTTTTGCATTACAATAGCAGAGTTGAACAGATACAAAAGCGATCACATGGATAGCAAAGTTTAGAATATTTACTACCTGTCCCTTTAGTTTTCTGTCACCTGTTTTGAGGTACAACCTAGTTATCTCCTGCATGGAGCCTTGTTTTATTTTTTTGCCCTCTCCTGCATATGAATACCATCAAAGTCAAACTAAGGTGTATGATTTCGCTTGTACTATTATGATTGAAAGACTTTAATTCCAGCTAGTATAACCCTGAATGATGCTTGAAACCCTCTATAACAGTCCTGTCCAATGGAATTTCCTGTGATAACAGAACTGTTCTACATCTGTGCTGTCAAATACAGCATATGTGACCAGATGTGGCTACTGAGCCATTGAAATGTGGCCAGTGCAACTGAGGAATTTGACTCTGGAATTTAAATTAATTTGAATTTAAATTTGAGCTTCTACTTTGGGCAGTAAAGCTCTAGGAGTTACCTACTGAGTCATCAAGCAGCCTCAGCTTGAATGATTCAGTGCCAGGGAATCCAAGTCCTTCCAAGCCTTCCTTTCCATCTTTGGTCAACTCTTGCTATTTGTCAGTGCTCTTTTTCATTGAAAAGTGTTTCCCAATAACTTGCACACCGATTTTAGTTCTATTCCTTGGGGCCATGCAAAACAAGCCTAATTTCCCTGACACTGTCAATCCTTCACATGTCTGAAGTAAGTGAGAGTGTGCAACAACAATTTAAGTACCCCTGAGAGGTGTGCTGCATTGTCAAAGGTAGGGCTGGAAGCAAAGAGGATAGAATTGTATCAGGTAGAACCAAGGCTATTTTGGCATCACCTGCTGAGAATTTTCTACCCAGCATTGAAACTTCTTTCTATATTGGGGTTTGAGTTCTAGTGGGTAGCAGAGATCCCGTCATGGAAGACCAGATATTCCTTCTCCTTGTCTGCTGGAAGCTCAGACTCAGGTACATGGCCAAGCTTCAGTCAATAAATAGCTCCTGTGGGCCGGCCCCATGGCCTAGTGGTTAAGTTCAGCATGTTTCACTTTGGTGGCCTGGGTTCCATTCCCTGGCGTGGACCTACACCACTTTTTGATGGCCATGCTGTGGCAGCAACCCACATACAAAATAGAGGAAGATTGGAACAGATGTTAGCTCAGGGCGAATCTTCCTCAGGACAAAAAAAAAAGAAGTGTTCCCTTATTTAAATAAATAAATACATAGCTCCTACCCTCCACATTTAATATAGAAAGAATGAGACAAATGGAAACAGAGAATAAGAGATAATTCATGGCAGAGTGGCAAAGTCCAATGATAGTGATGTTCAAACCAGACTATCCCTGGGTTTAAACCTATCCCATGGCTGTGTTCTCAGTTTCCTAAACACTTAAAGTTCTAATCCATTGTACAAGCCTGATTCTCCAGCCTTGTCATTGCTGCTCGATGATACACTTCCAGAAATTTTTGTTCTGTTTAAGTTAGCCAAATTGATTTTTTGTTATTTACAACCAAAAATCCAGAGTGATATATCTATAGAAATTATTCCTGTGGCATTACTGTTGGTTTTGAGGTTTTAAGTCAAATCTCCAGGGAACAGGAGGAATTTTGGGAAAGATCACTAGTTTTGGTTGACCTTAGTCATATGCAATGCAAAAGTAATCAGAATTGACCCTGGAACTGGGTCTGCAGAGGCCTCAACTGAACTAGCAAAGACACACAAAGCCCAACCCTACGGAGGCCACAGGGAAGAAACAGGCAGGCGATGGTCATTATTTATCACAACGCCATGATCTAATGCTCATAGGGGAGGGAGGATAAGATGAGAACAATCACCCCTAACAGTGAGACTTACTTGAAATGTTGTTTTCTCTTTTCTGCCCTGGATTACAGAAAGCTCAGAATTAAATTTAAATCTTTGAATGACAGAAACTATATGAAACTACATAACCAGGGGATTTGGCTTGTTTATTCCCAGTCTCTTGATATAGTTTTAAATTTTATATTCCTGTTGCAGGGGTCTTGCACGTCTACTTGAGTTTAGGTTGTCTCTAATACTTGTTTTGGAGTTAGACCAGGTACAAATTTAAAATAAATGGTTCATCTTTAAAATAAATCTTTAAAATAAATGATTCAGAAGAACAAAACTTTTCTGAACACACACATGGCTAGGTGTGGGAACAAAGATGTGCCTTCCTTCCATGAGGAGCACACACTAAATCCAGGAGTGATCCATGTAAACAGCTCATCACTAGAGGTTTTGAGAGGTGAAGCCAATGGTCCAAGCTATAAGCGGAGGAAGTATACAGCAGCACGAGGACGGAGTGCAGGGGATTCAGGGCCTGGTTTTCAGGGATCGCCTTGTACTTGGGAAGGCAGGAGGCTGGTGGAACTGGCAGATGGTCAAGATTTCCACAAGTGTGCTACAGGGGTTCGTGGGAGTAATACAAGAACATACACTGTGGGACTTAAGAAAATGCCAAGAAGTTTCAGAAAAGAAAATGACTGCGGTATTTTGAGAAGATAGAGAAAGGCTTCACAGAGCAGGTGTCATAAGACAATGGCTGAGTTTGGTGAGAACAATGGAAGACATTCAGAGAATAGGTCGGGTTTCTGCAGGTACATGTTGCTCCTGGGGCATGGCCATTTGCTGGAGGGCTCTGGGATTATTGGGAAGAAAAAGGAGCTGGAAGCATGTAGAGAATAATCTTCTATCCTGAGGCCACAGTTGGGCAAAAGCTGGCCCTGACCCTTAGAATCACAGATTAAGTGAGTAGATATTTAAAACTCAAAAGGAATTTCCCCAAATAGGGCTACCTCTTAGGTGAGAACTCTGCTTCCTCCAGCTGGAGTACATGCTGTTTGGATTCTGATATTAGACAGGCCCTAGTTCAGGGGCATGTTCTTTTGACCTTGGGCAAGTCATTGAATCTCTTTTAAGCGACGATTTTATTACCTGTAAAATTGAGATAATAATACTCAATTTGTGGGATTTTACTGAGGATGTTCAATAAGACAATGAACTTAAAATGCCTGGAATTTTGAGGGCTCTCAACAAGTGATAGTGACAGCTCACTTCCCTAGTGCCCCTGTCTTTTCAGGCATGATTCCTTTGTTCATAGTTCTGCTACTTGGAATACACATCCATGCAATCAACTCCATAAATCCAAATCCCATCTGTTAAGTCCCAGTTCATATGTCTTCATTTCCATGTATCCTTCCTGTTATTCTCATCAGAGTGACTATCCATAACTGCTGTCTTGTCATTTTGGGAACTTAGTTGCATTTTTCCAATGACACTGCTTCTTACCAAGCATCACAGAGCTTTACGTCCATAACTTAGCTCTCCTACTGAAATGTAATCTCATAGAAGTCAGGAGCCAGGACTGGATTCATCCACATTCAGCTCAAGTTTACTACAACATACCCTTACAGTTCCTGCTGTCTTCCATGGCCCAATGGCAGAGTCTGGGAATACAGGCATGAGTAAGCCACAAATTAGCCTGAGTTATTCTCCAGGGGGCTGGCAATTATGACAAGAGTAACAGCCACGTGTTGTTAAGTTTCCAAGACAGAGCCTCATCATGCTGATTTGCTTTAGAAAATGCAACTATGGAAAGATAACTGTGAGAGAATGGTGCCAAGACTGAAGGCCTGTCAATAAATCAACACTTGCAATCCTAAAAAGAAGGGAATATGAGGAAAGGTCCGTGACACTAACCATGAGCGGGGAAATGATGCCAGAAGTTACAACCATTCTATTGTAACTAATAATGGGTAAGGCTCACATTAATGGTAACTGAATGGAAAAGACAATCTTAAAATAGTGAAACGTGTGACCCTAAATGTTCATTAATTTATTTCCCTAAAGAGTATTTATGGCATGTCTACTATATTCCAGGCACTGGATACTCTGGAGTTGCAAAATTAATCAGAAGGTACTTGTCCACAAGGAGCTCTAGTGGAGGAAAAGAAAGCAAACGGATAATCACAACCAGTACATTCATGCTATAATGGAAAGAAGCTCTGACACCACAGAGAAAGTGGAGAGAAATTTGTTTTGTGGGAGCCCAAAGGAGGGAGGGGTCAATTCTATTTGGACAAGGTTAGGGAAGACATTAAAAAGAATATTGACCTGTCCTAAAAAACTGTAAATTGTTGGTCAGGCAGACTGGGCATTCCTGGCAGAGTGGTCAGTGAAAGGTCAGCCTGAAACTAGAGCAGATGAGGAGAAGACTAAGTGGTAGTTTGGTATCACTAGAGTGTGGAGTGTGGAGGCAGAAACCAGATCACAGAGCACCTTGCATGCTCCACTGGGAGTTTTGAACACTGCTCTGAAGGCAATGAGAAGACATGAAGCATTTGGACGAGAAGTTGCATGCCTGTACCATAGAGCAATCTGCCAATAGATCAGATGGTGCAAATCCAGCAGCAAAGAGTCAAATTAAGAAATTATTGTAATTGCCCAGGTGGAAGGTGATGAGAACCTGCATAAAACAGTAGAAGTGTCAACAGTGAGAAGGGGAAAGATACAGAGATATTAAGAAGATAGCAACTTAGATGGAAAAAGGAGTCAAGAATGACTTTGGAAGTTTCATGTTTGACTTTCCAGATGGATGATAGAAGGTTACCATCTTCCCTCCCACTAAATACACACAACATCAGATCTATTGCTGATTATTTTTACTTTTCAGTATCTATTCAGTCATTTTTCTAGTGCCTACACTGGAAATCAATAGAATCACTGGTAGTGATTAAGCAATAATCTTGAAATTAAATTACAAGATGATTGGATTAATTTAAATAAAACCTTGTTATACACACACACGTACATGTATTTACACACACAAGTATCTTTAATTTTTGAGTGTGCTATGATGTTATTATTGGCAAATGATTGGCAGTGTTGACGCAAATGCAAGCAAAATGATTCAATGGAAAGGGAGTGTTGACATGTCATATGCAACATGAATCCACTTAAACTCCAACTCAGTAGTAAATACTCTTGGAACTCCATCAGAATAATTTTGCTCTAAAAGGTAAGATTGGCCAATAGACTAAATAATGGAGATGATTTTTATTTTGATTTAGTCAGAACTATTTAAATAATGTTAATAATAGTTCCAACTTATTAAGCACCTAATATGTGACAGTCTCTGCATTTAGATGATCTCATAACCACAGAACACCACAAAGTGGGCATTTTTACTCTCAATTTAAAGAAGAAAGAACTGACTTTGGAAGACGTGACTGGCATGTCTAGGTATGAATGGTGGTTTTAAGGTTCAAATCTAGGTCTTTCTGACTTAAAATCCTGAGCACATCACAATGTATTAAATATATTAAATTTATATATTTAATATATAAAATTATCTAAAATATATTGAATAGGAAGGTAAACACTTTTCCTTTTAGGAGCTCATTGTAATATAAGCTTTGAAAGTCTTCAAATCTCTGAAGTGATTTTTTCCTAATCTTATGGGCATCCTTAAAAATTAGGTGTCAGATCCAGAGATCATGTTTCAGAAAATGTCAACATATGTTGATATTGGGAGTCATAGCTGAAGGTGAGACCAAGGACTCTGAGTTGTAGATCTGGATTTGTCATCCAATTGCTATGGGACGTAAGGCAATTCCATCAGATTTAATGTTTATTTTCCCAAAGGCTACTTCACAAAATATTCTATTTTCGTATATCCCAATTCCATTGAGAGTGGATGATTAGAGAATTCCCATAAACAAAATTATAACCCAAGATTCTCCATTGGAAAAGGAAAAAAAAATGTATCTACATTTAAGGTATTAGAAAACATTAATGACAAATGAGAAAAATCAGTGTTGATGTTGTTGTATTCACTTTTTAAAAGCATTTCCATCTGATCTGTACATATTAAGAAACAACAATTTGGAAACATTGGATTGGGTGAGTCTGACGGTTCTGGGACTTCCCTGGGAAAGCACTGCCCATTCAACACCTATTGCCACTTTTTCCTTGATTCTTAGCCTTCTGCCTTGTAATGGAGACATCAAGAATCATGGCAAAGATGGGTTTTGAGTGACAGTCATAATACCATGTGAACAGTGCTTTAGAACAGGGGTCAGCAACCTATGGCCCACCATAAGTTTTTATAAATAAAGTTTTATTGGAACACAACCACAACATTAATTTATCCATTGTCCACAGCTGCCTCTGTGTTAAGCAGCAAAGTTGAGTAGTTGTGCCAGAGGGATAGTGGCCCACATAGCCTAAAATATTACTGTGTGGCCCTTAAAGAAAAGACTGCCAACTCCTCCTTTAGAATCACATTGGAGTCAGTGCTTGGGTTTGGTAATTTAGCACTCAAACTTGTTTCAGGTATGGCTGACTTTTTTTTTTTTCCTGTGAGGAAGATCAGCCCTGAGGTAACATCCATGCCAATCTTCCTCTTTTTGCTGGCGAAATGGCTCTGAGCTAACATATGTGCCGATCTTCCTCCGCCTTATGTGGGACACCGCCACAGCATGGCCTGACAAGTGGTGCATCGATGCGCGCCCAGATCCGGCCGGGGGCCGCCAGCAGCAGGGCGCACGCACTTAACCGCTATGCCGCGGGGCCGGCCCCCAGGTATGGCTGTCTTAATGAGTAGAGGGAAGGATGAAAAAATGAAAGAGGAAAGAAAGCTCGCATTGTCTGTGTGTCTACCATCTACCAGCCTCTGCGCTCTAACCCTTTGAATTCTACATTGAGTCCTCACAATCATCTGTAAGTTAGTTATTATTATCTCCAATTTACATATGAAGAAAGTGAGGCTCAGAGAAACTGATTTTCATATGGTTATTCAGTTAATGACAAGCTGATATTTTATCTCAAGACTTTCTAACTTCTAAGCACTATTTGTTCTTGAAGACAGCCCTGCTTCTTAAGTAGCAGAATGTAAAATAAATAAATAAAATAAATTAAAAATGAGAGCATTGTTCATATTGGTAACTTTAATGGGTGAAATATAATAGGTACATGTTGTCGGGGGCCTAAAAAGATGTGCTCCTGTTTCTCAGAACCAACTGGAAGCTGACATACATCAAACAGGTAGGGATGAAAATATTACCTTTATTACTATTAAACCATTACTGGAGGATGGGGCTCATGTTAATAGTGCACCTCTGAATTAAGTTTACAGACCCTCTCACAGGAGCCCTGGGGAACTATATCCCTCCACACAGGTCCTGACACTAAACAACTCACTGTTTAGAGCTTCAGAGAATATGTGCTTCCTGCAATGAGGGAGCCTAGATCAAAGAGTAAGGAAGGGACTGAGCCCATCTGCTGGACCTCAACAATCAGAAAAGTCACTCTTCCCCTGAAGCAACAGGAGTTTTACTCTAACGGAGGCCCCTCTTCAAGGAAACATGAAACAGGGAGAGAAGAGGTCCCTGGGGAGCAGTTGGATATTAAGAACTCTATTCTCACCAGAACCATGGAATTCTTCTTCTCTCCTAAGCCTCATAGCCAGGCAGGTGGGTAGCCCTGGGAATCTGCTGGCTCTCAGAGAAGCAGAATATCCTTTGATCCCATGATCATATTTGGGTGCTGCTGTGCACTTCAGGTCAGCATTGGGAACTGAACCAGCCTTGACCCTACTGGGGGTCATTTTTGCCCACCCAAGCAGACCAGAATCTGATTATATTTTTAAAATCATTTTATTAGGTTTACCAGGTGCAGAATATACAGAAATAAACACCAATGTAATACCAGCCAAAATCATACAAGAATTCCCCAGTATGCCTCCTGAAAGCTTATGTTAGAGGTATCGTTCTTTCTCCATCCTGAGAGCACAAGTCTAGTTTCTTCTTCCTGTCCCTGACATCACACCATGCCACCAGAAGAGATCACAGTGTTTTATCACAAGAGAGATGCTTCAGAAGTCCAACAAGTTGAATGATTTGTTACAAAACAGATGGATGTTCCCCTTTGGGAGCAGATACCTCTCATGCAGGAAATTTCTGAGGCCCTCACAGCTCCTTTGGCAGTTCTCATACATTTCTATTGTCAAGCCAGCAGAGAAATAAATATAGTGCTCCTTAAAGTCTACAGTTACACTCTCCAAGCTGCTCTGATGAGACAAGAAAACCACAAATCATCCTTGAAAGTGGGACATGTGCCACTAAGGAGCTCACAGACTACTGAGCTCCACATGCACTCACTGAGTGTGGGTACAATTCAGTGGGTGCTCCCTACAACAGGCATGTCCAACACTCGCAGTGGGAAACACAGGAGAGGGTGCTTTATTCTCTTGGGTGGTTTCAGGCACAACTGACATTTCAGTTGGATCTTAGGGGATTAAACCATTCTTAAAGGAGAAAAGAGGAGAGTCCAGAATTATTCATGTAGTTAATGAAGGAAAACATGAGGAAATAAATAGCAGGAGCGTAAACTTAGGGCGGGGCCAGACCATATAGGTTTCAAATATCCCACTAATCATCCCTTTATGCAGATCTCCCAGCTCAGTGCCTGGCCATTTGAGGCTCAGCACAAGTGTTTGTAAAATTAAACAGCGGTGTGTCCACAAAGATGAGACATCATGCCTTAGAGAGGGGACTCCTGCTCTGAGTGGAAAATGGTGTTTAATGACCTATAAGAGCATTAGTGACTCACTCTTCAAGCAGGGAAAAATGGAGGAGGGTGAAAGAATAAGAACAAAGGGCTGGCCTGGTGGCGCAGCAGTTAAGTGCACGCTCTCCGCTGCGGTGGCCCGGGGTTCGCTGGTTCGGATCCTGGGCGCGCACTGATGCACCACTTGTTAAGCCACGCTGTGGCGCGTCCCATATACAGTGGAGGAAGATAGGCACAGATGTTAGGCCAGGGCCAATCTTCCTCAGAAAAAAGAGAAAGAGTGGCATTGGATGTTAGCTCAGGACTGGTCTTCCTCACAAAAAAAAAAAAAAGAAGAAGAAGAAGAAGAACAAGGAGGTAGACTTGGGAAATGCAGAAGGCTCTCCAGTATCCCAAGGAGGAGAAAAATGGAGGAAGGTGTTCTCAAAATAGGAGGAAGTTAAGAGATAATTTGAAGGGAAAAAATAGAATAAACTTGTTGACATTTAGCTATTTTGAGAATTATAAAGCTAATTTATGGTGATTGCTTCCAAAAGGATATGGAGATCTTGATTGTTTCAACAGATGATCTACAAACATAATGAACACCAAGTACGGGCAAGATATATGGCTGGGTCAGATACAATGACGAGAAAGGAAACAGTTGTGTCTTCTGTGTGCCAAGCACATTATCACTTTTAATCCTCAGAAAATCTTGTAAGGGAGATATAATTGTCACCACTCTGTGGGGATATGAAACTGTAAGAGGATATGAGTGCAACAAGATAAACCTCTATGAAGGTTGACTCTGCATAGACCAAATAAATACTTCTGTGGGCCAGTTGATCTTCAGGCAGAGGGTCTGTGCTGTGGGCTGGGGAGATATGCTGCCAAGAAGAGTAGGTAGGCACTAGCTCCCATGGAGTCTATGAATGGTGCAATAAGGAGTCTGGCCTTAATCTGTAGGCAATGGAGAGTCATTCAAGGGTTTAAACTCAGGAGTGCAGTGATGCTTTTTAAAATTCCGAACAATCAATTTAGCAATAGTGTGCGGGATATGTTAGGATGGGGTACAAGAGGCAGAAGAAGCAGTTGGGAATTAGTAACAGTAATCCAGGCAAGAAATGATGGAGAACAATGAAAAAGCAGTGTAGATCGAGAGTGAGGGCTCAATTCAAGAGATGGAAAAGAAGCAGCAGGAAGAGGTGATTGTTTCAAGCAGAATGATGGAGGAATGGAGGAGACAGTTGGTTGGCTTTGAGTTTGAGTTTGAATTCTTGGACGGATGACTGTCAAGCATACGCACAAGACAAGATAAGGCCAAGACCTGACTCTGATCCCCCTCAACGTGGCCCAACCCAATTCCCTCTAGCTGTGTCCTTGCTGACTCAAACCCCTTCAGTGACTGGGAATGTGTCAACTCCCCTCCCTTTGTGGGGCTCTGATTTCTCTGCTCTCAATGTACCACTGGGGGTTACTCTCAAAGCAGGCAGATTCTTTCAGTGCCTTGGCCCTTGATGTTATTAAATTTTATGGCTTCATTGTGGACTCCCCTCAATTCCTTCACTGCTCTGGTCACCCATGGAATAAACTTTTACAATGCTGATAATTTCTAAACTATCCTGGTAATTACTACCCTTGGTTTTTGTTTTAGCCTGTCCAGTTGCCTTTATGAGCATGAGCCTCAGTGATAGGCTCCTATAAGCGATGCCCATTCCAGACCCATTGGCTTAAACTGTCCTGCTATCTGGACATTATCATGCACATATTTTGTGAAGTTTACCATATAATGGGAGAATTAATCATATGGTCTTTGAGGCCAGACTACCTAGGTTCAATTCCTGTGTCTGCTGTTTACTAGCTCTGTCTTCTTGGACAAATTATTGAACATCTCTGGGCCTTTGTTTTTAGGCAGGAATATTATAAGGATTAAATGAGCTAATATGAATCACCGAGAACACTGTCTGTCATATAGTGGAGACTCAACGCTCAATGATTATTAATAATGAAGGAGATGGTACTGGTGGCACTGATGATGCTAACGGTGGCAATGTTGATTATGCCCCACATTTCTCC
The DNA here is from genome assembly GCF_020826845.1 of Diceros bicornis minor. Lineage (NCBI taxonomy): Eukaryota > Metazoa > Chordata > Mammalia > Perissodactyla > Rhinocerotidae > Diceros > Diceros bicornis. The sequence continues at coordinate 51,073,314 of NC_080760.1, forward strand.
CTCTGTCACGAATATTGCATTATATTCTATGAAGGCACTTACCATTTTGTAAGTATTAAAACTATCCAGTTTTTCTGGGCCTTTACATTAAATTATGAATTCCTTGAGGGCCATCATCTTGTTTTATTCATCTATATGTCCCTGGTACTGGGTATAGTGTCTGGCATATCGAGCCTTAGCAAAATTATTGTCTTCACTGCTCTCTTCACCTTATTAATTCTTTAATAGGATGTGGAAATGGGGCAGATCAACTTGAAAAAAAAAATGTCTCAACAATTTGAACAATTATGTAGTATTTGTATAAAATATTTCTAAAGCTAAACCCTGAGTTATATATTGGATAACAATTATATAAACAGTTTGAAAATATAAAGCCCATATTGTACATTTTTATATTGGCAGAATGCACTGAGCAGAATTATATAGCATTTTTTCCTCTCTTTAGAGGTTACTTAACTCAATCAATCTTACTTTCAGTTCAATTATGAAACCAACATGCCACACATACCATACATCTAAAAACAAATTTAGTCTTCTGAATATTAATTAACATTGTTTCAAAGAGACAGCGCTGTTTATCATTGATTTAAATTAAATATTGAGAAGGAAATTAAAGAGATTTTTTATTTCATTTATTCAGCAGTAACATTACAATTTATACAAATGAAGGCGTAATTAAACAGTCTGCCATTAAATTACAATCTGCATCTCATGTAAGCAAACATATTAAAATTGAAAATGCTTGTCATGAATATAAAACCAGCTTGCCTGAATAAGAATTACTCTACATGTACAATGCACATTTAAGCAATTGTTTTGTTTATTTTCCAAAAAAGGTTGTGGCTCTTTTCATATGACCAGACTAGTAGGTTGCATTACTTTTAAGATATATAGTTGACGACAATAATTCTAATACAACTAATAATAGCTAATACTGTGGTAATCCCTTGTAAGCACTTAACTCACATCAACTAATTTAATAACTTAATTCATGAGATGGGCACCATTATAATCTGTTTTATAAAGAATCTTTTGTTTGTTTGCTTGACTGATTGATTGTTTTGTTTTATCTTAGGGAGGAAGAAAAGTCATTTGGAAGCAGCCATGGTGAGGCACAAACACTCCCTGTCAGCCTGGATGTGTGTGGAGCGTAAATGAAAGAAAGAGCATCTACTTGAGATGTCGCAGCAAAGACTTGAACTCTGAGGAGAGCCAGGTTATAGCTAGAGCAAGAAAGTGATAGAGATTCAGCCAACAGAAGGTTCTAGGATAAGACTGGTTCTGGAAATCACTTGGTGTAAGATGTGTACTCAGTTAAAGTACTAGTCCAGAATATATAGACAGAGTTAAATATAATTATTTTTAATAATTTAGAATAACAGCACCTCCTTATATTAGGTTGATGGTCTTGAATAGTTTGCTTAACCTCTTTCAGTCTTCACTTGCTCATGTACCAAGATAATAATATTTACAATCCTTCTCCATCCTTCAAGGTGAATGTCACACGATAAGAGATGGTGGCTGGTGTCTACTAGGTGCTCAAAAGGAAAATTCATTAAGTGCTTGAGAATTCAAACTAGAATTTAAGACAGCTTGGAGAGAGAAGCTCCTTCTCAACTATGAGTCAAGGAATAGCTGTGAGTGGAAAGAACAGGATCTCAAGGAATTTCACATTAATATCCCTATCCCAGTCTTCCCTTCCTAGTCCTGCCCCCTTGATGTGTGGTAGTATGCTTTGCAATCAGAACAGTCACTAATAATTTATAGTCCTTCTAAAGATGCAGTGTCCATGAATGCTGACCAAGGAAGAAACACACGAAGAGGTAAATATAAATTTAAATAAACAAATAAATAAGCAAGCAAGTTTACCCACAGCAGTTCTAGGAATCGTCAGATGGTAATTGCAAACAATTGATGTGACATGAAATGCACTAATATCACTAAGCAAAACTGGATGCAGGGAAAATACATTTAACTAAAGAAGGAATTTAATGGTGGAGATGCATCTCAAAGAAGGAAATGAACCTTATTACCAGATGGGTCTGATAATCTGACAATTAAGATTCAACTTATTCACCTGGAGTGTGGTTGGCTACTGATTCAAGCTTTAGGCATCCTTTACCACTTAAGTAGAGCAATTGGTCTACTTCATGTCAAGGTAAAGAGCGTTTGCCAATGGCAATATTTAGCTCTACTGAAACAATCTTCTCCACAAATAAACTAATCAGCCTTCTTTTTTAAAGTTTTTCTTTTTAAAAGCAGTCTTAAACTATCTCCACTTTCCAATAACTCATGTATTCATTTCATGCATATTCATCGGGCCCCAGGAGTCCCAACTGGAACTTTGCTAAATTCTGGGAAGGCAGCAATGACCAGACAGCAAAGCCGCTCAGAGCCCGCTGTTCACTATCGCAGAGGAGCTCAAGTATACGTGTCAAATTGTTTTTCTCTTCTGATTGTGTCGGTTGTGTCTTGTGTCTTGCTACCTATTTTTCTGGTTACTAAGCACCTCTTCTGGCATTATTGACATTTGGTCCATAAGACATTTGGTCCATGCCAAAAGGTCCTTGATGTCTGATCATATTTGGTGCTGCCCAAAACGTCCACGGAGACATTAGGTCCACACCAAAAAAATCCTCAATATTCGGTCCTGTCCAAAAACGTTTGACATGGGCCAAATATGCTCATGGATGTTTTGGACAGGACCAAACGTCAAGGACCTTTTGGCGTGGACCCAATGTCTTATGGACCAAATGTCTTATGGATGTTTTGCACAGGACCAAATGTCTGCTAATCCTCTTTAACTACTCAGCTCTAGTTTTAGTTAAGGCTGAACACCACTCCTTCCATCTAGTGTACTCTATTTTCTCATGCCAGCACCACCCCATTTTTTCTTGGACTTATATCAATACCTACAGTTGACCAATTCAGAATTACTCCTAGAAAGAAGCAGAAGTGTATTAAGACCTAGGTCTCCTCCCTCTTAGTCCAATCCCCTGTCCATGACGCCTTATATCTGCCTGATCATCTGTCCTTATAACTTTTCTTTCTCAAAATCGGGAGCCATTTTATACTCTTCCATGTCTAGCCTTGACACAGACTTTGCAATAATTATTTTCTTCAGCAGAAAGCATTTCGGTTGCACGTAAATCTAGCTGTAAAATGGCCAATATAGTGGGTTTTGCTAAGTGATGGTTATTGATTGGATTGCTTCAATAACATTTGGTGAAATCAGGAATTACCTCTCAAGAGCCATGTCCCTCAAAGTTTTCTTTGTTTCCTTTCATTTCTCTCCAAACTGACAGCGACTGTAAACGGCTCTAGATCCGGCTGTGATTTCTCCTGATATAATCGGTTGCTACAAAGAAAAATCATTAGCACGATGCAAAATTAATTAGAAAAGTCTGTTGCAATTTATGAATATGTATCTGTGGTTAAATAAATCTGAAGGTTTGGATTTTGCTTGGTGCCCTCAGGGTGGATATTTTGCATGCTTGTAGCACACCAAGCAAGAAACGTAATCAGATTGGTTCTGCCATAAATGGAAGCCATTTATTTGGCCCTAATTGGGATCTGAGAAGTTATTAAGCATATTTTTGGAGTTTGTTCAAATTAATTATTGTGAAGCAAATGGATTTATAGGCAAACTACTTTCGAAAAACATTTTCCCCCAAACCAGCTGTACCTTGTTCTAACAAATGAAAATTATATGAATAGAGCAAATATAATGGGCTATCAGAGATGGAAAGAGAAGTGGAGGGGCCTAGATTTAGGGCAGAGGCTTGGAAGTTTGTAAAATAATACAAAGCTATTTTTGCAAACAAGCTCTCAGAATCCAATTCGCTAATCCATCTACCACATTTCCACTAGAAGAAAAAAGTTTACTGCAAGGAGGAGAAAGCATGCTGCTGTCTAGTTGATCCTGGGACACATAGCTTTATTTTCTGGATCTAGACTTGCCCTTTACATATAATAAGCAGTTCAGTAAATTAGTCTTAATTTCTCAAACCCCTGACTGTATGGCTTGATGGGCTAGAACACTCTACCTCCAAGTTAAGAGATTCAAGGTAGAGTTAACTTGGAGAAAACTGGAGTTTGATTAATCGGTGACTTTGAATTTTTAATGAGAGATGAGTTTAGGTATTTATATTGTTTACTTTTTCTCTAAATCGTACATACCATCTGAATTGAAATTAAGATTAGTAACAAATGAGATACATTATTGCCTTCATAAGTATTTCTATTTTAATTGAAGCCACCTATGAGAATGTGACACTTTTATGTCATCTTTAACCCAGCTGACCACTACTATGAGACTCCTGGCTTCTCGAAACCAGGGACCATGGCCTTAACATTACTGGCATCACTTACTTGGTTTATAGAATTGTATTAGGAGTCACTATCAAATGATTAATTCTTACCTTGGAATAATGCACTTCTAAGTTGATGTAAACATTATATATTATATCCATTAGCTCTACATGCATTGGCATTGTAGAGGATATTCTGTATCTAGAAGTTTAACAAGTAACAAGATATGTGTACTTTTTATTATTCGTGTCTGTTCCCCAAAATTTATTCAAATACATTTTGTGACAGGTGAATTTTCTATATATACTTCACATAAGAATCAGCAAACCTTTCTCATTACTCTCTGGTTTCTATTGTCTTCTTCATTTCTCTCTCCTTGGTATTGTTCCCCTCACAATACAAGATTTTCTCTGGGGGTGATTTCAACAGCTGTCAGCCTTTTCCTAAACGTATTATAAGCAGAGCACAATCGTGTTTCCAGACACACCCTCTCCAAATCATGAAATAAAAAGGAAACAAAATTAGACAAGAAAGCATCATGTATCGGAATGTAAATATCACATTACATACGTTAAAAGTCAAGAATGATTTCTAAATAAATACAACTTGCTTCACATTGAAAGAGGATTTGGGTCAACATGTGAGTCAACCAATATCTGCTGAATCAAGTGATAGGTAAGTAGATGTGAAGCCATCTTACTGAAGGGCACTGCATGCAGCTGAGTTTGAGTGGACTCTGAGAACACATCTCAAATCTTCTGTATTTGAACAGTGAGGGCTGTAGGCATGGATGGTTTCCTGAAAAAAAAAAAAAAAAACAGGAGACATCCCATCTTAAGCCTGGTTCCCTCAAAACAAGTTATTATTGGTGCCTTACCCTTAATTTGACTTCCAAAACAAGTATGTGAAAGACTTGAAGGTAAATGTGGATAGCAGGAGGGAAAGAAAAGAAAACACAGTTATTCTTGTAGCTTTGAAAAAAAAAGGCCAAATCGTGAAGAGAAAGTATATAGTAATTCACCAGGAAGTCTAACCCAGTGTCACTTCAGAGATGCTGGCTCCCTGGGAATCTGGAACCAATAAAAACCTGAGAAGAATTCTGTCTGGAGCCTGCAGCAAGAGAGGAGAGTTGATGCTGACCAGCTATGGCATTGGACAAGGACACTCGTGTGAGATTAATGTGGTTCTACGAAGGTCCCAGGAAGTAGTTCCTAGCAAAAGCAAATGCAAATCCTTTCTGGAGAAGAGTGTCCCAAATACAGGTCCCCATGATTCCCATAGATTAAATTTAACAAAGCACTATTTTAGGAACAAAAATCACCAAATATGCAAGTAAAGTGCCAAGAGAAATAAAAACAATTTAAGAACCCTCCTGCCAATGATTTCAGATATTAGAAATGACAGAAATACAGAATATTAAATAACTTGATATGAGATGTTTGAAGAAATAAAAGATGACATAAAACACTAACAAGAAACAAGTTACTATCTGTTATGGATTGAATTGTGTACCCCCCCCCCAATTCTTTTGTTGAAGTCTTGACCCACAGTACTTCGGAATGTGACCTTATCTGGAAATAGGGATGTTGCAGATGCAATCCATTAAGATGAGGTCACACTGGAGTAGTGTGGACTTCTAATCCAAAATGACTAATGCTCTTATAAAAAGACGAAATTTGGACACAGACACACACACACAGGGAGAATGCCATGTGAATTTGAAGGCAGAGATCAGCGTGGTAGATCTATGAGCTGAGGAATACCAGAGATTGCCAGAAAACCTCTGGAAGCTAGGAAAAGAGGCATGGAACAGATTTTCCATCACACCCTCTGGAGGATAACAGCCTTGCTGACAGCTCTGTGACTTCTAGCCTCCAGAATGGTGAGACAATAAACATCTGTTGGTTAAGCCACCTAGTCTGTGGTACTTTGTTACAACAGTCTTGGCAAACTCATACACTATCCGAAGCAAAGAGGGAGAATTCACTTAAAAGGAAATCAATAGAACTTTTGGAACTAGGAATAAAATTGCTCAAATGAAAAACACAGCAAATAGTGTATCAGTCTGTGTTACGTACGTGAAAGAGAAACTAAACCATTCTAGACATGTGCAGAAAGAATTTAATTCAGGGGATCAGTTCCTGCTCAAACAATTTGTTTCCTGAAATGACTCCTGAAACCACCCAGAACTGATCCACCACTGCAGCCATTAGAGCTGTTCCAGGAGCAAGACATTACCTACACGGCCACCCCCTCAGGTGCTGCTCATCTTCAGAAAGCCAGAGAACAGATGAGCAAACTCCTATCCAGGAATGATCAACAAGCAGCTTCCACTATCACCATCATCGTTGACTCCACCATGGCCATTGCTTGTCAGCACCCAGGAAGCTGGAGAAAGAGAAAGGGAATGTCACAAGCTATCCTAATGTTTCCGCAATCCTGCTAGCCAGTAGCCACAACCAGGGCCCACTTCAATTCCTCTTTCCCAAGCTCATGCAAAAATACGTGGGATTCTGCTTTCAATCAAATCTTTAAAATACAATTTTTTGCTATTGTGGTTTCCAGCCAGAAGGTGACTAGAATGTAGGATGAGGGAGTCAATGTAGAGTGCCCAGCAGAGAGAGGCGAAGGAGCCGATTAAACACATAGAAGCCAGAATCAGCATATAGAACATGGACCTGAAGAAAGTCTCAAGAACGCTTAATAATGATGTGAGGAAGTGGAAACCATAGAAGAGAGTTAACGGACATTGAGGAGAGAATATAAATATCTTGTATAGGTTTACATCTAATTAGTATCCTAGAAACATAAAATAGAAAAAACAGAAAAGATGACACATTTAAAGTTTTAATTTCTAATAATTTTTTAGACCTGTGGAAAACATGAATCCACAAATATAAGAAACACAAGGTGTCCCATGTAGGATACATAAAGAGAAATCCAACCCTGGACACATTGTCATGAAATAGCAGACCAACACAAACAGAATGACAACCTTACATGTAGCAAGAGAGAAAAGACAGAACATTTACTAAATGAGGGTAATCAGACTAATAGCAACTTCTCAGTAGCAAAACAAAGACAAAAACATGAAAATTATATCTTCTAAGAACTAAGAGAAATTAACGATCAACTTAGAATTGAGTATTAAATAAAACTCTATCTCAAGAACAAAGACATTTTCAAGTAAGCAAAGAAAAGTCAGAGAGTGTATCCTTAATAGAGTGTTCCTAAAGTAATTTCTAAGGTATTTATTTTCAAGAAGCAGAAACAACTACAAAAGGAAGATCTAAGAAGCAAGAAGGATAGATAAACAATACCAAAAATTTTACAAACATGAGAAAATATTACAGGGGAGGAAGAAATTTTTCTCCACCCATCTAAGTTCTTCTTGTTGGTCTAAGAATTAAATTGACATGAGATAGAATAACAGGAGAAAATAAAAATTTAATAACATGTATACATGGGAGAAATCCAGGGAAACTAAGTCTCCAAAATGGCTGAAGCCACCACCTTAAATACCATCTTCAGCTAAAGACAAAGGAGGATGTCTGGGGTAGTGGTTTGGGACTTCAAAGGGAAGAAAGGCAATTCTCATGAGATGGAAAAGCAAAGGTTTGGTAAACAAATGTTTGCCATACTCAGCAGAGACAATAGGACATGGAGAGGACTTTGATCAAATGGGTCTTGCTAGGTTACTCTCTGTCTGCCACACCTAGTTCTTATTATACTATGGTTATCTATGGTGATAGCTCCTTCCTGGAACAGGCCTTGTATTTTAAATTCTTTTAGGCAGCTGGGGGAAAGTCAAAGTTTCTTCCTAAGTCTTTGTTCTTAAAAATAATCAGCCCAAAATAAGCAAACTGAAGCGATACATTTTGGGGTGGCAAATTCTGCTCTCTTACATTATAAACAGACATTGTCTGAATGCTAATACTAATACTATTATTATTATTATCATTATTAGTGAATTTGTGGTTTATAAAATAGGTCATAACTAAAATTTTGAGCAATTATCACATGTAAATCATGATAAGAGTAATAAAATCTCTTGTTGAGAAGAGCGAGAGTAAAATTAACTACACAGTATAAAAATCCAATGGTAAGATTTGAAACAACATAAATGAATTTTTTTTCTGCACCATAAGAATATTTATTTAAACAAGTTATTAATTGGTGACAATTCTTCTTTTTAAATTTTTAATTAATTAATTTTTTATTGCAGTAACTGGTTTATAACATTGTATAAAGTTCAGGTGTACATCATTATACTTCTATTTCTGCATAGATTACATCATGTTCACCAACCAAATACTAATTACAATCCATCACCACATACATGTGCCTAATCATCCCTTTTGTCTTCCTCTCTCCCATCCTCCCCTCTGGGAACCACCAATCCAATCTCTGTCTCTGGGTGTGTGTTTGTTGTTGTTTTTATCTTCTACCCTTCTCCCTCTGACTTATTTCACTTAGCATAATACCCTCAGTGCCCATCCATGTTGTCACAAATGGCTGGATTTTATCATTTCTTATGGCTGAGTAGTATTCCATGGTGTATATATACCACATGTTCTTCATCCATTCATCCACTTAGGCACTCAGGTCGCTTCCAAGTGTTTAACTTAAAACTCAGTAGAATAAAGTAAATGAAATGAAAAAACAAATAAACCAAAAGTAATCAGTTCAAAAGAAGGCTAGTAAAAGTAAGGAGGCAGTTGAAGCTTAACAAAAAAGTGGAAATTTATAAATAAATTGAAAATTAAAAAAAAAGTTTGAATACTCTAAGTAATAAAAATAGACCAAATTCTTTGTTTAAAGTATTTTTTAAAAATAGGATTAAAAAATAACCATAGCTGTGTCCTGTTTATAAGAGTTACAACCCAGAAAATTGAATGTAAAAATATGGAAAAAATATACCACACAAATAATAACCAAAATAAGGCTAGCTTAGTTTTTAAATGTGATACAAAATAGATTTTAAGACCAGAAGAAGTTTTATGAATATGAATAGTTAAATAAAATTCCATACCTGTAAGCTCCTGATAAAGTAGCCTCAAAATGTAGATGGAAGTGTTAATGAACACGATAGGGGGAATCCTTTCACGATGTACACATATATCAAGTCATCATGATGTACACTTTAAATATCTTACAGTTTCATGTTAATTATAACTTAATAAAGCTGAAAAATACATTAAAATTCTCTTATAAAAATAACAGGCATAATGCAGAAAATAGAAATTGACAAGATTAAGAAATACCATCGTAGAGGGAAATTTCAACATAAATTTTTCAGTTATTTATTATGTCAAGCAAACAAAAAGTTCATGAAGATAGATAAGATTTGAGTCATACACTAAAGCAGCCTGGTTTAACAGACACATAGAACCCTGTCCCCACTGTCTGAGATCACAAATTATTTTCAAATGCACATGGAATTAAACAAAGTAAAACAAAACAAAATCTCCCCACATGTGGACCATAAAGCAAGATTCAACAAATTTCAAGCGAGTTCTCTGACCATGGTGAAATTGGTGGTGGTAGACTGAGTACATTAACAGCCCTGAACACTCTGACCTCTTTGTGCTCGTGCCCTTTGACATTGCCTCTCACATGACTCTGGTCTTGGTCATGTGACTTGAAGCCTAATTGAGGTAAGCAGAAGCTTGAGAATGTGCTTGCACATGTCTACTTCCTCTCTTTTGGGCTCTGGCCACTACTCTGAGAACAAGCCTAGGGTAGTTTCCTGGAGGGCTGTGGAAGGCAAGGAGACTAGCTGAGACCACCCTAGATCAGCGTATAGCCAGCCAAGTCCAAATATATGATCCCACCCAGCAGGATTAGCAAAGGTACATATATAGCCCACACAAAGCAGACGCATGTGTGAGCACAGCAAACACTAGACGAACCGCCCAGGAAATTCTCAGATGCGTAAGCAATAATAAACTCTTATGTAGTTAAGCCATTCGGTTTGCAGGACTTCAGTGTTTGATATTATAAATAGTTTGGGGGATATTGTATTCGTAGAGATGGAATTTCAGGATAAAAGGGTAAATATATTAAAAACAAGTAGTATTAACAAATAACCACTTTGATTCCAACAGGTTATGAGAAGAACCTTTACTTTACAATCTCGATCTTTCTCTCTCTCTCTCTCTTTTTTTTTTTTTGTGAGGAAGATTGGCCCTGAGCTAACACCTCCTCTTTTTTGCTTGAGGAAGATTAGCCCTGAGCTAACATCTATGCCAATCCTCCTCTATTTTGTATGTGGGTCACTGCCACAGCATGGCTTGATGAATGGTGTGTAGGTCCACACCTGGGATCTGAGCTTGTGAACCGTGGGCTGCTGAAGCAGAGCACGTCAAACTTAGCCACTATGCCACTGGGCCAACCCCTCAATCTTTTGAATATAGGGAAGTAGTGTTATATCTCATCTCTATACTCTGCATTTAAAATATACCTATTGAATCAGGTATAGAATATAAGGAGCTAAACAATTAGTAAAGAAAATAATAATAATTATACATACATAAATTTTTTTCACTCCATCATCTCATATTTATGGAACACCACCCATGTACAATGTCCCAGGACAATGAGCCCTATGATTAAGCTCAGAGATTCCTCATGGACCTTAGAGCTGATGAAAGCTGGCCTCTCTCTGGAGTTGCAGGAAGATTATGCACCAGCCTCTATGTAGCTTGAGTAATTTATTTAATATGTACACCTGCTCCTGCCAGCTGTGAAACATTTGGTAAGGTGACCCGAGGCTCTTTCCAACTGCCTGTTGTCACCTGAATGGCATACAGGGAGGGAAGAAGTCAGATGTAGGAGGGAAACATTTTGGCACCTTTGAAGTGACGGTGGTTGCTATGGAAACACTTCTGGAAGGTGCATTGGAGAAATTCTGTCTCCTAAGTTCAAAGGACAAGCTTCTGTGGCAAGTGTCGGATGGGGAAGGGGCTTGACAGTGATCCCAGCCTCTTAAAGTCTGTGTGAGAAATCTTAATAACTAATAACGGGGGGGAGGCTGTAGGGGAGGCTGCCGTGAGTGACACCCTAACAAGGAAGACAACTCAACATGCTGCTCTAAAGATAGCCCTGAAGTGCACACAAAACAAGAGTTAAGTTTGTTGGGGTGATAAAATATCATTCGATTGAATTCACAATAAGTTGACAAATTTTGTAGAATGTTTATTCTGTGTGAGGTCCTGGACCTAGAACTGGAGATCCAACAGTAAGTAAGATAGAGCCCTACTCTCAAAGAGACAACTGGCTAAAAATGTAATGAAACTTAAGAGTGAGAATCCTTGTGATTTGGGCAGTGCAAGGGGCTACGGAAGCACCAGGAAAGTAGGAAAAACCTGCCCTGGTATGTGCTGTGGGAAGTGTCTGTCACAGACTTCCTAGAAGTGGGATATTATAGCACCAAAACTGTAACTGGTTTAAGATTGTCTGGATTTTAATCTCATATTTGCAGCCTAAAAAGTTTGGGAAAAATTATTTGTCAAATAAGGCTCTTATGGGAATTAAATGAGATACACACTGCCTGGCCTATAGTAACTACTGCATGTATGATAGTTTTTATTATTTTTCTAATCATACCCAGCATTCATTGAGTACTCAGTATAGATCAGGTAATTAGCTGGGTAATTTTTTTTTTTTACAAAATAACTTGATGATTTTTCAACCATAACAATTGTATTCTATGAGCACTGTTATAATCTCCATTTTATAGTGAAAATGATTAAGACACAGTGAGACCAGATAAGGTCAAGATTATAAAGCTCATAAGTAGCAGAACCTGTGATCAAACTCAGTCTGACTGCATAGCTCCATTCTTAACAAATATACTCTACAGCCATAACAACAATAGTAATAATAATAAAGAACACATCCATAGTGCTTACTGTGTAGCAGACAGTGGTCTAACTTCTTAACTTATATCTCATTTAATTTTCATAACAACCTGGTGTGATAGGTGTTATCATCTCCATGTAGCAGATGAGGAAGAAGAGACACCCTGTGGTTAAGTAATTTGCCCAAGGTCACGCAGACAATCAGGAGAATTGGGAATTGCTCTCAGGATCAACATCTGTAGAGGACTGAAAGAAGCAGGGTTGGGTGGAAGGGAAGATCAAACTTACATCTGCTCCAAAAAGACCTCAGCAGATCCCATGGGGAGCTTTGGAGATGGGATCACTCTTCAAATTTGTCTTATGATGAGAAAAGGGGGCTGGGATTTATTCTGCTGCAGTGATCATTCAGTACAAGCTCTCTGAAGAGGACATAACCTAAAGGAGGCAGTGCCCTTCAGCTGAGGCAATGCCCAGGGAAAGATTTGGCTGTAAGCTCATAGCAGCCACCACTGGCAGCTGCTGGCCCTGCATCACAGTCTGATGGCTCTCCCTGCCCAACTCCGCTCCTTACTTTTCCCTTCCATTATTCTACAATAAATTGGCTGCAATCCCAACTCTGGCTGAGCATCTGCTTCCTAGAGATTGCAATCAGCACACTTTTGCACAGTGGGTGGGTTTCAATGTGATCAACTTGCTATGAAGTGGCTGGTTGTTGTCCTCAAGGAATGGTACCGTGCTGGGAGTTCAACATGGAACTTGGCTGTCTGTCAAAGCTTTGACATCTCTTCATACTGTCTCCTGGGTTCCTTGCAGTCAGTGAGAATGTGTTACCATAAAGAATATTCCCATATCACCAACCTCTCCCTTGTCAAACCTTATGTTCCTCCCCAAGTTGATCCAGCACACTCAGGATCCAGTCCCATATGTACTCTCCCAGGGCCCATCAGGACATGATGGCTCTTCCTTGCAGCTACTCTGGGGCTTAGTCTCTCTCCCCCGCTAGTGGGCTCAGTATTTTCCCTGATGCCTTGTGCTGTGACTCAACCCTTGCTTTGGTCTGCACTCCAGGAGGTGGGGGTGGCTATATCCTGAGAAAGGCACATTCTGTCTTCAGGACAGATCGTTTGCATTGCCTCAAACAAGAGGGAAGAACTAGCTTTTTAAGAGAGAGAGGAGCACTGTGTCTACAGGACAAGAGGGTTCACCAAAATCTGTGGATTCAAATGTTTTTAGTGTGTTGATCCGATGTCCTAACTCCAAGTCTTAGAGTAGTTCTCCTTCTCAACTGGGGCTCTGGCTTTGACCTAGCTGACTTGCTGAAATTGATAATTCAACTGTCTTTGGAAGACAGCTACCCTTACAATTAAGTCCTGGACTCCTCACTTTTCTGCTCTGTGGCTTGGAGCAGAAGAAAGTATCTGTATATCTTTCCAAGGAGGCCTTCTGACTTTCAAACTTAGCTTTCAATCAGTGATTAATCATCCTCAGCTTTGTGTTATCTTTTGCCATAAGCCATACACATTTAATTACTCAATTCTATAATCCTTATAATCATCACATCCCCTGAATCTCTCCAAAACCTGAGACCTTGCACCTAATAGCACATTCCCTTTCCCCATTTCCCCATCCCAGTTTGCCGTGGATGGAAGCCGTAATGAATGCACCAAATCCCTGGGGTTATCCTTAATCCACCTACTCCAGTGACAAGATTTCCATTGCCAGCCACAGAAGGTGATCAACTCCAAAATTGCATTTTCCAGTATGCTTTCTTGGACTGCACGAGTTCCCTGAATGACTGTGCCTGAATGAAGGAAGCTTATTGTGGAGTGCTCTCCAGAGCATTAACTTGGAGGGAGCAGGGGAGGGAAGCAGAAGTTGAACTGTGATGTGGTGGCAACAAAGACTGCAGTCTGTTCCTTTGGAGTTATGAGGCTGGCATGGCCCCTTGAAGTTGTCTGAAATTGAGGCAAGGGCAGGAGGTTTTGTATACTCATAATAACATACCCTTGCTTATTGGCTGCCTCTGGAAAGGGACATACCATTGGGTGAGGCAGCTCACTTAGGCAAAGGGCAATTCCCAGGGAAGGACTCAGTCGTGTGCTGTGGGCAGGGGACACTCTCAGCAGCTGGGAGAATGAGCACCTCTCTCCTGAACAGGGGAATCTGGTGATACACCACAGCATCCTTTATACTTTCTCTGTTTTATTGCCTCAAAAGGCTACAGTTAAGCCTACACCTGAACAGTCAATGAATGTTAGCTGGGTGAGTGGTGTGGCAGGTAGAGTCAGAGGAGATTAACCATCTCAGGTAGAGGGCAACAGGGGAAAAGGCTGGTCACCTAATTCATCTGCATTGAGCTTTACTATGGGGAGTCATTCCATTTACTGCGACCCCTGTCACCCTATTC